>NC_056733.1:1540871579-1541229079 GCF_019279795.1 Protopterus annectens
TCCTATCACATTACTGCCACCAGACAGTTTTTATTAGTAGAATAAGGTCACTCAAAGATTTAATTATGTACAGACAAATGTATTAATATTTATTCCAAAATGAAGAAAATAATCTTTTGTTCTAATCGACAGGCATACCAGGTCATAGCTGGTTTTAATTACCAGTGAGTGCTGAGGCCTCTCAATGTTTACTACACATATTAGGCCCACAATCTGAGGAGTTTAGATTGTGTTTTTTTAATGTTTGGTTTAAAGGTATAAACTACATATACACTGCACTCCTTTATGCAATCAGTAGAACAGAACCAACACGTAAGGAGAGAGAGAGAGTGACATGTAATCCATCCATCCATCCATCCTGTAATCCATCCATCCACAACCCCTTTTTCCCATTTTTGCACATGGGCTTGGGGTGTCACTGCAAGAGTAACAATCATGTAATCATTTTGCACATATTTTTACAGATAGAAGACTAGTGGATGGGTGCAGTGATTTCCACCTCTCCGAAAAGAGGAGGGGTATGGTAATTATGACTCCAGAGACATAGTCTAAAACCTGTATTCACAGTGACCACAGTACAATTCACACACACAGCATTGCCTGATACAAATGAAGAAAGTGTAATTTAGAATACACTTGAGTAAAACAGTTATTTAAGCAGTAGCCATGAAAGTGGTAAGCTTGTGCCATTTCAGATAACTTGCTATGGATCTGTAACTCTATAACTCTTCTGTAAATTATCTGACTCTGAATCTAACTGGAGCACGACTTATTGATCCTGGATCAGGCTCCTTTCTCCATTCATGTTAGTGAGAGTCCATAGACCCCTAAAAGCTGGTTATGTGTTAGGTTACATAGGGATGGTAAAGTAACATCTGAAATTAAAGACAGTAGTCTAGCAAAAGTCAGAACCTGACAATGTGATGACTTTGAGGAGATGAAGAAACAGCCTAATGAGTGCAAAGAAAAGTTTATGTAAGATATGCCATTTTCCTTCTTCTAGCCATCTCCTAGCCTCTTGCCAAGTATGGTATTTTTTCTCTTCTACCTTCATATTCCAAGGTTACTACAATAGTTTTCTATACTATGGCAGGCCATTGTTTACTGCCATAATCAGTCAGTGGAATGCAATTGTTATACTGTCTTTTCTGTACTGTTTGGATCATTATATTGTTTTCCAAGGCAATATGGTATAACAACATACATTGTACTGATACTAGCATGCCTGAATCAGTTCTCAGGAACCAGTATTGCTAGAGGCCAGAGGCAGGCTGTACTTTATCATTATGTGATATTTTGGACATTTTTTCTCTTTCTGTGACATGTTTTATTTTATAGAGTATGTTAGTGCCAGGCCCTTTAAAAAGAAATGACTAATAAAACACTGATAATGATGATACCTTATCTACTGTCGTAGATTTCTAACGGGACACTTTGAGCTTTGCACTATAGATCATGTTTGCACCTGTGCACTTCTCAATGGCTAACTGCCATCATTATCAGATTACATACACTGCTATCCTTGATGTTTTTCCATGTCTGTTTATACTTGAAAATATTAACATTCTTTTCTCTATGTCACATGTGATATAATCCTTTCATTAACTTGATTAAACTCATTTTTATAGCATTCTTTTAAAAGTGTGAAGTACATAATTGTATTGTACTATAAAGTGAGGTTTGACAAAGATGAGCTTTTATTTATTTATTTATTTATTGACATATGATTGCTGGGAAAAACGTACTGGGTAGGTACTCATTTCAGTGGAGATCTGAGGAGAAAAGCACCAAAGTATTACAAAAACATTATAAGAACAATCATTTTACAATCTTCAAAAATAGAACAAAAACATCTACAGTTTAAATAATGATGCCAACTTAGAGATAATGAGAAAATGGTTCAGAATAGGTACAACTTATATAACAATGATCTAACATTTAGAGAAATGTTTGCTCCTTTACAGAGACATTAAAGGTAAGTTAGTATAACACAAACAGGAACTACAATATGAAGTAAGAAAAAAACAGGCTTATGGCATATTTAGAAAGAGAGTCAGGGGAGAGATATCAACTGAAGTAAGGAAGTAAATGAAGAAAGGAAAGTAAGAAGGTGGAAGGTATGAAAGGGTACTTCTTCGTATTTAGGGATATAGTTTATCCTGGGTTTGAGCAAGAACAGAGACACATTTTGGGTAGGAAGTCCTTCAGAATCTTTTTAAAATACTGGAAGGAAGGTATTGACTTCTTGGATACAGATAAGAAGTTCCATGCCTTAACAACACGGTATGAGTACAAACCATGCCCAACAGGTTTCATAGGTTTACAGGCAGAGAGAGAAGTGTTTGATCACTGGATCATAATGACCGATTGGAAACATAGATTGTGTAGAATGTTATTTAGTGCTGGACAAGCAGATGGGTGCTGGATAATTTTGTAGGTGGTACGAAGTTATGTGTATGTTAACTGATGGGGTAGTTCTAACCAATTTAGACTTTTAGTGCTATACAGTGGTGGGTTCTGAAAGGGGTATTTGCTGCAAATTTAGCCACTTTATTATAGCATAGTTCAAGTTTTGTTTTTTGTGATGCCTGAAGGTTAGTAAGGATGGGAATGCCATAAAGTATTGAGGGTAGGAGGTAAGTAGTGACAAGTGTAGTTAGTTAGTGAGAAAGATTTTGGCTCTATAAAGCTTCTCTATTTTTGGTGATTTTTTAAACACAATTTTGTATATGTAGGTTGAATTTAAGATTATCATCTGCTATCATCCCTAATGAATTCCTATGAGAAGTAACTTCAATGGCTGAATTACTAAGAGAGAGGATTTTAATTTTTTTTTTCATGAGAGAGGAATTTGGGGGAAAAAGACCTATTTTTTTTTTTAGGGTAGGGTTAAGCATTAGTTCTGAGTTACAAAGCCATGTTTCCGTGGCTATTAAAGCTTCTTAAATAATTTTAGAGATATGAAGTAAATCCTTTTTAGCCTTTTTTAACAGGAGGGTCCTGGATAGAAACTGTAAAATACTAACTTAAGGACAATTTGGAGTAATCAGTCATTAGCAGAAAATTCAGAGCATCATTCAAACAAAACTTGTAAATTCTACTCCTACAGCACTAAACTCCAAAGATCAAACCTAGAACCCTGAAGGTGGGAGGTAGCAGTTTTAACTTCTATACTACTGTGCTATCCATTTAACCTCTTTTAGTACATTGCTTGCTGGACTTTATTATTCACTGGGTCATTAACATGTTACCTGTGATTATGATTTCTAGGTCCCCTGTTTCTGGTATTAATTTTCCCCAGCCATCTGCATGATCCAGAGTTTTCGTGCCTTTTCAATTATTCACAATCTTTTACTTTATTTTTGCTCAGATTTTAGATGCACTAAGGCAAGTATTGTGAGACATTAGTGAATAAAGTGACAATGTTAGCATTCTGTTGTTATTCTTATACCAATAGCTGCTAAATTCAAAGTTATACAATTGCACTTTGTATGTCAATAATACTGCATTATGGTGAATTGTGCCATTTAACGTTAAACATTTCTATTCCCATTAAATTTCATAGTACATCCAGTGGAATCCATCTCTAACTATGGTCATTAAATTTCAGAGTCCATCCAGTGGAATCCATCTCTAACTGTGGTCATACCTAAATGGAATATAAGTGACTTCACCTCTCTGTCTCAGCAGTTTTATTAAACTTTGATGTAAGGATCTCCAGTCACAGCCCACCTTCAGATTACCTCACTGTTTTTCCTTCTTTCCCTCTCAGACTATGCTTACTCTGTCACATAACATTTACATATTATACAATGGAAAGTACTTAACCTTGTACTTTAAGTGGGCTCTAAAATATTTTGAATCCCATTAACGAGATTAGTAACTGTAATGAGAGAATAGGGTCAACTACCAGTTAAATATCTTATGCCTACTATTTTGTTTCTATCTGAGGGTAGTGATGGAAGAAACGTGACACATTTTCTAGTGTATTTTCCCTTAAAATAAAGCTTCTCTTACACTTTTAAACCATCATTTGACAGTTAGTTTATATTACTTTAAGTCTTACTTGTACTACATGTTAAAAGCAGCCTTTTCCTATTATGTTCTCATATAACAGTTAAAAGTGGTAGAAACTGCAGAGACTTTTAGGAGCAATTTTTTGAGGTTCCCCTCATAGCTGACCATCAGTTGCTCCCAGTGCCTCTCCTTGATCAATGGGTCTACCAAAATCATCTGTTTCCAGTGAACTTACTGTAGCACTGCCCTGGGATGTTAAGGAGCTCAGTATTCTGCGACCACATCACATTGCTGCTGAGACAATGTCATCCTATTTTTCCCCACCCCCCACATGCCCAGAAACACTGCAAGGGTAAAGTATGCAATAGACATTAACACTGAACTGCCTTTAATTTCTACAGGGATCAAACATCTGCAGGGTACTCTGCCTGCCCTTAAGCAAGACCTCATGGCTGTGTTGTCATTCTCCACCAGGGAAATCAAACTGTATGACTGTGCCCTGAACATGTACCCCTCTTTCCCCCAACAAGGATGGACATGTCTACCCTTGCAGTCTATGCCGACAAGTCTTGAGTCACTATTTGAACTTTAGTCACCGGGTTGTAGTCAGGGCTGTATCCCATTGAGCCACTGGCATAGGTAACTGCAGAGATTGGATGTATTGCAGATATAGCAGTATGTTCAGTAGCATTCAAATGGTCATTTTATCTAATGAGCTCCTCTATTATCTCTTGCTGCTGATTGTCTCTGTGATTCTCATCCTTTACTTGCTCTAACCCACTCCGTTTGCCCTGCGCGCTCACTCCGCTCCCCTACCCTACTCCCAATTCCCACACATCCCCAGTGGTCCTAAACTTATACCTCTCTAACCACTCCCCCATTTTAGCTCACCAATCACAATCTGCCCCCTCCCCTCTAGCTCAACCACTACCCATCCACCTATATCTTTAAATCACACACAAATTCTTTCTACTCTTCCTATCTACTTTTACACTTCGGCTTCACAATTTTTCTTCCATATACGATCCTATCACTATGCCTCCACCTCAACCTCAAATTATTTAAAACATATCTTCCTTTTTTTACTTTTTCTTTACCTTATGCTACTCTACCTTCTAACTTCATATGAACAAATTAGACTCAAAGAACCACACATTTTCACTCAGCATACTAACTCACCTTCCAAAAACACATTCCACCCATTCTCAAACATTATTTCTTCTCCCAACTACCTTCTTGCAAAATGTCATAGGAAATTCCACATTTCTTACACTAATCACATATACAGAAAATCTTTACACATCTTTACCAAACCCTTTAACCAAAAAATAAGATTACTTCTCTCCATTCTAGCAGGTGACATTCATCCCAACCCTGGCCCAAATAACACTGCTACTATAAACCCCCTCTGTCCTCCACCCTCATACTCAAACTTATCCTCCAAACCCCCAAACTCCCTCTCTATAGCTCACCTTAACATCCGTAGCATTAATAATAAAATTGCCCACCTCCATGCATTGCTAGACATACACTCATTTGACATCCTTTGCCTGTCTGAAACCTGGCTCAAACCAACAACCCAAAACAGGGAGATTACTCCCCCTGGCTATAACATCTTCAGACTAGATCGCAAAGCCAAAAAGGGTGGTGGGATAGCAATTCTTTATAAAACTGGATTGCAAATTACTGTCATCCATGAAAAACCTCCCTCTGTAAGTAATGCCGAAATCCTTATCTCCAAACTCCAGCTTAATTCCCACAAATCCATCTATATAATCTGCACCTACCTCCCCCCTGGAAATAAAATTAGTACCCTAGAAGAGATCCTTAGCTGGCTCGCTATTCAATTCCCACAAAAAACCATAGTCCTGGGTGATGTCAATATAGACTGGACAACCTGCACCACTCTACACCCCCCCTCCCTCCTTAATCTTCATGGTCTTTCTCAAACCATTCATGACCCAACTAGAACTAACAAATCTAACAACAAAGAAAGCATATTGGATTAGATTCTGATAAATAGTCACCAACATACTTATACAGTAGGTGCACTACCTGATGATTTAAGTGACCATGCTCTTACTTACCTAACCAGACATAAAACTGCTACCCCTAACCTAACTAAATACAAAATGGTCAGAACAAATAAAAACTGTAACCCTGAAAGCTTCCTAGCAGAACTCAATGCTTCCAACTGGTCCCCTCTTAAACTACTGCCTCTTGATGATGCTATAACTTACTTCAACTCCAAGTTCCTTTCTATTCTAGACTTTCATGCTCCCTTAAGATCTATTAGAATAAGCTCAAAACCTGACCCTTGGTTCTCAAAAGATACACGGCATAAAATTATCCTGAAAAACAAACTCTGGACCAAGTACCATAGCACTAAAGATCCCACCGACCAACTAAACTTTAGACAAATCAGAAACTCCACCAAAAAAAGCAGTACTTCTAGATAAAAGAAACTACTACTGCCATTTACAACAAACTAACCAACAAAATCCACAAAAGTTCTGGGCAGGAATAAATACTCTCTTAAAACCTGGCCACTCTGACACCCCTAGCACCATAGACACTTCCCAAAACAACCCTAAACAAACTGTTGATGTCTTCAATACATTCTTTACTGAAACTGTCCAGTCTATTGCTAATCAAATATCCCCTGATATCACCTCTCAGTCCGCCTCCCCTAACACTTCTATTCCCACATTTCAATGGCAACCAGTACCCACATCACTTATCTATTCTCTTCTCCACAAACTTAAAGCCTCCTCTCCATCTGCTGACCTTCTTCCTGCTCAGTATCTAAAAAGTGCAGCCAAACCACTAGCCTATCCCATTTCCATTCTGATTAACAGAACCATTGTCGAAGGCTATATTCCTTCTGTCTGGAAAATTTCACATATCATTCCCCTGCATAGAGGTGGAAATTCAACAGAACTCTCAAACTACCGACCCATAGCCCTACTCTCCCCCCTGGCTAAAATCATGGAAAAATGCATAAAAAAACAACTTCTTAATCACCTGTTGAATAACAACCTACTTGCTGACTGTCAACATGGCTTCAGACCTTTCCACAGCACCACTTCAGCCCTCCTTTCCTTTACTGACTGTATCAACAAAAATCGAAATAATAATATCCTTACCTCTGCTCTCTTTATTGACCTATCCAAAGCCTTCAATATGGTCAATCACCAGATACTCTTAAATTTACTTAAAACATTCTCACTAGACTCAAGAGCTATAATGTGGTTCCACTCCTATCTTCATAACAGACAACAGGCAGTGCTCTGGCACAGCAACTTATCCAACCACCTGCCCATCACCCTTGGAGTACCACAAGGTTCTATACTTGCCCCCCTTCTGTTTTCTATTTTTATTAATGATCTTCATACCAGTATTTCCTCTGCAACCTGTATACAATATGCCGATGATTCTACTTTGATTTGTTCTGCTTCTTCCCCTTCTGAACTGCACTCTATCATCCAACAGACTTTCCAAACTGTTGAAATCTGGTTCCTTAAATGATGCTTAATCCTAAACCCCAAGAAAACCAAACTGTTACTGTTCTCCCCCACCCAAAAATCCTCTACTCTCAACGTCTCTGTCTTGTCTAGTAATGGCACTAACATATCACCTGACCCCACTACCAAGCTCCTTGGAGTAGAGATAGACAATAACCTATGCTTTGACTATCACATCAACAACACCATAAAATTAGTTAACAGAAAACTAGGCTCCCTGTATAGAATTAAACCATTCCTTACTCCACTTACCAGAACTTCCATTGCCCATACCCATCTGATTTCTTCCCTCCTTTATGCCTCCCCTATTTACACATATCTGTCCAAATCTAACCTCTGCAAACTGGCTGTTGCCTATAACAGTATTGCCAGATTTGCCTCTGGCTCTACTTTTAGAACCCATCATTGCATAAACTTAAAGCAATTAGGATGGCTTGAGCTGCAAAATCTGATCTTATATCACCAGCTCTCCTTAGCCCATAAAATCCTCTACAAACCCACTAACACCCCTATACTCACCTCCGTTATCACTCCTTACTGCAACCTTAAAAGCCTATGTTCATTTAACAAACGTCTTATATCAACTTGCAAATCCAATAACTTGGCAGGCAAATCCTTGTTCTCAAACACAATAGGTAAAGCCTGGAACTCTCTTCCTGACAACCTCACTGCTATCTCTTCTTTTTCCTGTTTCAAATCCCAACTCAGAACTCACCTCAAAACTCACTGTCTCTGCCCCTGCACTAACCCTGACTAGCTTTCAATGTGCTACTAGTACTTTCTATTCACCTTCATACAAATCTTATACTAAATCTTTTCTATTGTCATGCGTAAATTGTATACCCTTAGTCTGTAATTAATTTCTAATTGTTGCTTCTGTAAGAACATGCTAATGCTAATACTATTATATTTTTTTCTCAATTAACTAAATTTGCAAATTCTGATTTTAATGTCTGTATCTGGAGCTTTTTTCCCCAGGCCTCTGCTGAAAATGGACATATATCCAGCTGGACCAGCCCGGTAAACAAATGTAAAATAAAAAAAAAAATAAAAAAAAAAATAATTTCCATACTTGCTGACTTGTATCAGCACTGAATGAAGGACAAGCCAAGGTCCGTACCCTGAGTGGCGAGATTTAAAAAAAAAAGAAAGTTTAATACCATCGTATAATATGGATATATCGTGTTACAGTGAATGGTAATTCATATTTTTACTCACGGGGGCTTCCAGACTGGCTAGTAATGCTGCACTATCATAACTAAAGAAGAAACACCCTACCATGTGCAAAATATGAATTATACAATCTCTGCTATGGTATATTGTCAAAAATAATCAGTTGCTTATTCTGATCAGGTCTGTAATAACTGGTATTTGATTGGCTTTCTTGGCTATTAACCTCTCCATTTTCTTTCCTGTTTTTATTTGTTAGGTACTTTTTACTACATTGTATGTGATGATGTTGACACTGCAATGCATCAGCTGTGGAGTTTTTACTTTACATTCAGTGGTTGTTATCAAATCAGGCTACTAGATTAAAGACATTTTTAGTACTCCTCCCTTTTATAGAAGTTTATTTGACCTCTGAGACAATATATTTAAAGATCAAAAGTATGGGTGCTAAACTCTATGTTGGAGGGTGAAGTGGAACAGTACCTCACTGCAAAAGTGGTGCATTTTAAACTTTGTGGGATGTTTATCTAGTTAAGTTTTTACCATAAGAAATCTGGATTTTGGATGGTTTTGGTTATGATATTTTGAGTCCTGTGATAGTGAGGTTTTATATTGTTCTATAAATCCAGGATTTCCATACATCAAGCTATACAGTTTACAAACTCTCTTTTTGTATTTATTTCTGCATATCTTCAGCAAATCATGGGGGGGAATTTAATAAAGCCGCTTGCACGCTGCTGAAAGTAAGCAGCTGTGCGATCCCATAAGCATTATTCTGTGTACAGGATTTCAAACAGACAACAGGGGCTGTAAAAATACAGGTAGATGGAGAACAAGATGGCTGCCGTCCTATAAGCAGTGTAACTCTATAGCTCTGCTACTCTCAGTAATACAACAACCTTATCCCTTGGCCCGGGAAAGAAGTAAAATCAGTGATTAATAACCTCTTTTCAGTTCTAAGGAACTTACCTGATGTAAATTTATGCATCTGGTTTTGGAAACAGAAGACCTTATCTGAAGGATTGACTCTGATCTTTTGTTCCTTACCTCCCTGCTGCCTGCTGTCCATGTGGCCTGGGGCTCTTGGGCCTACACTCACCTGAAAATAAGAGAGATAAAAGGAGAAAAAATAAAAAAGGAAAATCTTGATATGTCACAGGAATCTGATTCCATGGAAACTCAAAGCACTAAAGCTAAATTCTCTGCTATATCATCTCCAGAGAAAGATGTAATTCCTAAAAGGGCTAGAACTGCCAAGCAACAGGAAACTACAAAACCACCTGCTAAAGTGAAAACTGACCCTTCCAGCATGGAGGACTTAAAACTGGCCTTGCAGCCTATCCAAACAGCAATTCAAAGCTTCTCTCAGCAACTTAAAACTTTCAGTGAATCCATAGACAGAATACTTACAAGAACTGACAAAACAGAAGCAAAGGTGTTTGACAACGAGATCAAAATTGAACAACAACAGAAAGAACAAAAAACTAATGCTTTAAATATTCTGGACATGCAGCAGAAATTATTGGACCTTGAAGCTAGATCCAGGTGCAATAACATTATCCTAAGAGGCATACCGGAACATATAGACCAACTCACATTGCTTGAAAACATATCTGCAATATTTGCTATATTCCTGGATAAATCACCTCTCTCTGACCAGATAATAATTGAATGTGCGCATAGAGCCCTAAGACCACCATATGATAAAACCAAGCCGAGATCCGTTTATGTGAAGCTACTTAACTATCAGCATGTAAGCAAACTATTAATAGCGGCTCGAAACAAAAAGTTTATAAAATGGAATGGGTCTAAAATATCTCTCTCATCTGATCTCCCTTCTCCATTTAAGATGGAACGACAAAAGCTTGCTCCTTTCTGCGCTTACTTAATTAAGAAGCAAATAAGATTTCAGATGAGATATCCCAATACTCTGATTTTTTATCACCTAGGGTCCAAACTTTCTGCTCAAAACAGTAAGGAAGCAGCTGCAATCTTCCTCCAAGCATTTAAAGAATGTCCGGAACCAGCTGTACAAAAGCTTTAGCTTACCTAAAGCCTGGAGTGATGCCTGATCGCTAGCTTTAAAAAGGAACAGTTTGTCTTGCTTCTGGTTTGCTTTTCTGCAGTGCAGAATTGGAGTAATCTCAGTGCTTTGAGCGGCCGTTTTGTAGTCCTGTTCCCTCGTGGTATCCTTAGGAATGCAGTTACAAATCTAAATCTCCACCATGTTGTTTGGTAGCCAGAGGAACTTTGACCCCTGCCTTTCCCATGAATCCATTGGATTCTTAAAGTGGTAGTACAGTTCTGTTTAAACCTTGGATGATATGGATGTATTCGTGTTTTAAGGCTCCACACCTTAGAGGAGCTCTGCCTTATCTGGAGGCAATCAGCAGGGTTTACCGATGTAACTCAAATATTAGCTGACTGGTAATCTGTTTCGGATAGATGATGTTGATGATAAGAAGGGCACAATTCATGCATGTAGTGCTCTATGAGCAGTATGTCAGCTATTCTTTCACATCAGGCTTTTGTTGTATGATATTTCTAAGGGGGGTATCTTTAAATTACTGCCAACATAAAATAGAGCTTTTAGCTCTGTATTACAAAAGCGCACTAAATTAAGCATCTAATCTTAAATGTCAAGCACTGGAAAAGCCGATGGAACAATATGTTGCAATAAGCTTTGCAGCCGGCTCATTGAGCCTTTTTTTATGCTTGGCTGCTCTCTTTTCATTAACACCTTAAGGATTAATCAAGCTCATGCAGATCCTCCCCATAATGACCCCTGCACATGGAATTAACCTCATTGCTTAGTCTATTTGTATTGTATATTTTAATCAGTATTGGGTATAATTCCTACACATCATATCATTCTTTGTGGCAATTGACTATTAGTGCCAATGGAGCACAGGGTATTTCTCACACTTAAATGGTGGAACTACTGATAATTCTTCAGGGATACACACAACTCGAGTCTGTTGATGTTTAATTTTTTCGTTATTTATAATCCAAAACAAAATGGGGCAATACTAATGGTTCTTACAGGACAGTTTGAGTAATTATCCTGCATAGTTGATGCTGAGGGTGCCATGATATGAGAGCGCAGGTTTAAAATACAGATTGTTTATGACCAAGATGCCTATGTACCCCCTCTGTTTTCAGGAAATATCAATCGAGTCACACAAATGGATTTTTATAATCACAGGAGTGTAGTTAAACCTGTAGCTATATGCTATTTTTTCTTTTATTTGAATGATCTAGCACTATAGTATTTACTTAAATACTATCCCTGTCTCATAAGGTTTATTTGATACGTTAAGGGGATAGCTGCTTCTCCCCATTAGATTCTGGTGGCAGTTATATAACAACAGGATTTTTACAAAGATTGCAACAGTAAGCTAAATACCATTTAAGGTTGGTTTAATAACCCCTTGTTTTATGCTAACTGTCACACTTATTGTTGTTTAATCTTATGTTCTAAACAATAATATAGCTGAGTTATGAGTGTACTTAGAACTGCTTGGGATTGTTATGCATTTTAGACTCTGGTGTTATAGGAGTAACATTCTGGGATTTAACAGTCTCTCTCTTTGGGTGAGACCAAAGAATTGCTGCAATAGGCTGTTATATCTCACAGAATTATTTAATATCCCAGCCCCTTCCGGGCTTAGGGGGTGGTGGTTAGGCACGGGATTAAAGCAGGAAGGGATCTGTATACTTGCCCAAACCTTTTTGTTTCATTTTCTAACAACGATAATTGTATATTCTCCATCTTTCATATTTCTCTTAATCTACTTATGTTTGCATGTAAATGTTGGATATAGAATCGTGGAACATCAAAGGGTTACAAGCATCCAATAAAAAAAAAAAACTCTTTATGCATCTGACTCTTAAATCCACATCTAATATTGTTTTTGTTCAGGAAACGCATCTCCTTAATCACCAATGGGACCATGACAGGTGGAGACCTTGGGTTAAGAAGATCATAGCTTCCGGGGCTAAATCTAACAGCGCAGGTGTTGCTATTATAATTAAAAATAAATGTATGTATGACATAGTAAAGTCTGACTCAGATACTGATGGTAGGTGGTGTTATTTTGTTACGACTTGCTCTTTCCTAGACAAACCTATTTTAATTATTAATATATATTCCCCATGTTCAGGTCAACAAAATTTTATTATGCAGATCTATAACTTACTTGCATTATTTCCTAATCACTACTACATTGTTGGGGGTGACTGGAACTCTGTACAGGACCCAAAACACGATAGAACAAATACTAAGGCTAAATTCAATTTTTCTGCAACCCTGTCCTTATCAGAACTGAAGGATGATTTTAACCTATTCAATCCCTATATCTTTCTTAACGCCACTCATAAAAAGAACAAATTCACCTTTTTCTCTAACTGCGCTAAAAGATGGTTTAGGCTGGACTTTTTTCTGATTTCCTCGATATTCAATAACCTGGATATTTCTTTTGCCAATAACCCTAGAAGCCTTTCCGATCACTCAAGGATTTCTCTCTCTATTCAATGGCAGGATACAAGATCCTCAAAGAACATAGCTATTTGGTGGCGTGTAAACCCTATCCTTCTTAAGAAGGAAGAAATTCTCTCACAAGTTGAGTCTTATCTTGACCAATTTCTCCAATCCAGTAGCTCCATGCAGACTCCTTTAGACTGCTCTTGGGCTGCAACCAAGGCTATGATCAGAGGTTTTCTTATAAATAAAGCCTCATACTATAAGAAACTATTCAACAAAAAGGAATTAGATATAACCTCTAAACTCCATAAGACAGAAACCAAAATTCAGCAAAAACACTCTCCTGATTTGGAGAAACAAATGATTCTGTTACAAAAGGAACTTTTATCTTTGCAAGCGGAGAACCTTAACTTCCATGAGATTAAATCCTTGGCAAATTACTAGGATCTGACTCAATTCCCCTCTAAATTTCTGGCCAGAGTGGTAAACCTGAATAGATCATCTCCCTTTATATCCAAAATTTCCTATCAGGGGAAGGGTTATCAGAATACTACTGAGATTATTAGATTATTTGGATACTTATACACTCAGCTGTACGGTCTTACTGAAAATTCTCCTAATAAAGAAGAGTTACAGGTTTTTTTTAACAATTTAACCTTCCCTAAACTGACTGAGAATCAAAATAAACTTCTAGATCGAGAAATTTCAATGCAAGAAATTATTGTGGCTATTAATAGTCTTAAACCTAATAAATCACCTGGGCCAGATGGATTTACGGCCGAATTTTATAAATCATTTACTTCCAAAATTTCTAAAGCCTTGCTTCTTTTGTATAACAATATTACCACCTTTGGTTTTAAGGACATACACCTGAATGCCTCTAGAACTATCTTTATTCCAAAACATAATGCTGACCCCAAAAACCCCTGGGATTATAGACCTATTTCTATTGTTAATATTGATATGAAGATTTTGGCCACAATTCTAGCTAATAGACTGAAGGTAGTTATCTCTACTATTGTTTCACCTGAACAATCTGGTTTCATCATGGGCAGACAAACAATTGATCACACCCTATCCTTAGAAGCTATGATTTCTCTCTCTTCTCTAAATAAAAGCCCCCTTTATGCTCTAGCTATCGATGCATCCAAGGCCTTCGATCGTATTAGCACAGAATTCCTATTCGATAGTCTCCCTTTCAACAACATACCAAACTCATTCATTAACACGATCAAAACCCTATATTCTAGTGCATACACTATTTTACAAATAAATAAACAGATATCTAACAGAATTAAAATTCTCAACGGTGCTAGGCAAGGCTGCCCCCTCTCCCCATTATTATTCAACCTTTACATTGAACCATTATTCCTTTTAATCAAACAGAAAACATTTCATCACACACCTACTATCTTTAACACTAAACTTTATTTCTCTGCATACGCAGATGACTTAAACATTTATTTTACACTCCCCAGATCTGACCCAATTAAAATCCTATCCTCTATTAGCACCTTTTCTAACCTGGCAAACTGCAAACTCAATAGAGATAAATCATTAATTTACCTGATAAATATCTATTCCCCATCCCCTAATATATTCTCTAATACAGGTATAAACATTAAACAACAACTTCACTATCTAGGTATATCCTTCTCTCAGGGGAATTCGCTCATTACCAGGATAATATGGCTAAATGTTGGTCGAGTGTCCAGGGTGACCTAAGCAGATGGGCCAAACTTAAGCTTCCATTTTTGGCCAGAACGGCAATCATTAAAATGAATATACTTCCTAGATTTTTCTATATATTTAATGCAACAATGAGTATACTACATAACAAATTATTTAAAAATATTAAATCTCGTCTTTCAAAATTTATCTGGGCTCCCAAATCTGTCAGGATTAGTTATTTGAAACTTATTTTCCCTAAGGAACAAGGAGGTCTGGGTTTACCTGACTTTAAAACATATTATGAGGTAATCAATGGAAGTAGAATACTAAATATCGCCTCCTACAATAAAGATCACTCTCCTTGGGCCCCATTTGGGTCGTGATATACAATAACTATGTCAAATCTTTAAATATAAACCCTGCTGCGCTCCCCTTCTTGAACAAAGAAAATTTAGGCAATCTTAAATTACTAAAAGGTATTAAATTTAATATAAGGTCACTTCAAAACCTCTTTAGTTCCTTGAATCTGATTCATTCCTTTAATACTCTGCAACCACTACACCTCAATCCTAATCTAAGATTGAATGGGCATATGTTAAATCTGGAACAATACCCCCTTCTCAAGAACACTTCTATTTCCGATCTCTTTCCTTTCAAACAACAGTCTCTTTCGGATTTAAGAACTATTTTGAATTTGCCTAAAAAATATACAATTATATTAAGGCAAATCAGAGAATTAGTACATATTTACTTGGAACATTCCTTGGTTTCTGATAAGGATATCTCAGCCTGTAAAGCATTGTGGAACCTGTTTCTTATTAAAAAAAAAATTATCTCAAATACTTACAAAAATATTATGGCATTTAAAACGCATAATGAGCTCATTTTTTCCAATTCTTGGCTAAAACTTAATCCCTCTATTACTCATAATCAGATTTCTAAGGCCATAAGAATTAGTTCCAGACTCATACCCTTAAAAAAACTTAAATATACACAGCTCATGATAATGAACAATGCGTATCTTACTCCTGACATACTCAATAAAATTTATCCCAACTACCCCCCTCAATGTCAGTTTTGCCCTAACCAAACTGATGATATATTACATGTTTTCTGGAGTTGCAAATGCACGTATAAGTTATGGTGTGTTTTGAGAGTTTTACTGGAGAAAATTCGATATGAAAAGTCTACTCTTTCTTGGGAATTTACTATACTTCATATTCCACCTCCAGGTTTATCCGAGCGGAGTTATAGATTACTGATCTCTATTTTTATGCTAATTAAATATCATATCTCTTTGAATTGGAAAAATAGGCATATATTATCGTGGGAAGGGTTTAAGACTCTAGCTATTAAGCACCTCAAAGCACATAAATACTTACTCCACAACATTAATCACAAACCATTTCTCACAGAATTTTGGAGAATACTTTTCGAACATATTTTAAAATGATTACATGTTCTTTTATGTAATACCAATTGCTATTTTGTTTTCTCTCTTTATTTATAGATGGGCAATGTATAAATGTACATAGTTTATGGTGTTTTTTTTCTTATTTTATATTGTTACGGTATGCTGTTTGTTGCTTTTCTTGCTGTTACTATGTAATAAAACAATAAAGAGAATTAAAAAAAAAATACAGGTAGATGGGCAGAAATGGCATAACACATATAGGTACATGCAAAACTATCCACCTTGTGTCCAAAAACATAAGGGACATAAGTTAAAATAATTTTCTTTTTTTAATGATCTGGTCATGTTTGCTCAACATGCCACAGTGCGCAAACAAGCTTTTATGAAAAAATGATAGTACTAGCAGACATTAGGTGTGTTGCATGCACCATGTACTGTTATCTGTAGTA
Source organism: Protopterus annectens (assembly GCF_019279795.1). Taxonomy (NCBI): domain Eukaryota; kingdom Metazoa; phylum Chordata; order Ceratodontiformes; family Protopteridae; genus Protopterus; species Protopterus annectens. Next base: position 1,540,888,308 of record NC_056733.1, read on the forward strand.
TGTTCCATTATATAGGTAAGTGTGCACACCTACATACAGCCAACCTGCACTATGTGTGTGCCTTGGCGTGTCCTGTACGCACTGATTGGAAGTGGTGCTAGCCACAATGGAGCCATGTATTTGTGTGAGTTTGTTAGAACATTTTACAACATGTCATGGAACCATGGGATGTATGGATTGAACAAAGAGAATAATGTAGCCTTCGACTATCACTGGTTGGAAAGATGTGGATGCATTCACTGTTGTATGACCAATACCAACAGGTTTGGCTCATAGATCCAAGACTGGCACAGGTATAATGAATGTGGCAGTCATCACAGCTATCATTTTGTGCAATGGCACCCTTGCTGTGTCACAGCACAGGCATATCATACAACTGTAGCAGGCACACAGGTGCCAAGGTACACCAATAGACATTGTAGAGAACATGTCCGATGGAGTACATCTCAGGACCTTACATGTGTAGTCTGTCTTCAAAATGCTTTGGGCAGATGTGTATGGCTCCATACAGGGAGGTGTCAGTTCCTATTGTGTACCTCCCATGCATCCATAACAGGACTAACACATGTGTCACCTGTGCTACACACCAACAACATCAGCGTGGCATGCATAGTACATGCTGGTGAGATAGGTATGTAACACATACAGTACACCCTATATGACACAGGTCCCCTATGCATCTAACATTATATGCAGGTTACACATTGGGATGCAGAACACAACAATCATAACTGTTGCTGGGCAACTGTTGGTACTGGTCACAGGATATATAATTGAGTCATCTCCATCAAAACCTTGGTGGCACTTATGAAGTGTACTAGACCTTCTCACGGATTAAGGATTCATAAGTATGCTGAATGCCAACATTGTCTTTGTTAGCCTGTTATACACATATGGATCTATGGAGCCATGCAGTTATAGTGCTGTACCTTGGTGATGACATATGTCCACTGTGCTGACAGGCCCATGACACACCTGTCATTGTTTAACTATACAGCCAATTCAACAACATATAATATAAGGACCACATAAGGTACAGAAATGTATGTGGCATACACGTGACAAATGCCAACATACAGTATCTCTTGTTAACCACTATAAGTGGCATGGTGAACCAACACTGCATTTCACATGTACATGTTAAGTAATATAGTCACCCTGTGCATCAGACACATAGCTGCATTTCCCTGCATCAATGTCAAAGATGACATGGATGTGACACAGGTATCATCACTTGCACAGGGTGTTGTGTGGGGATGCAGGAGGCCTAGGCTGGCCCAAATGGTAGACAGCATGTATGTGAGTCGGGGAGCATGTCAGATGGACCATGGAGAGGTACTGTGTGTCTGTAGGTGACCTGCATATGACAGTGGTGTGTTGAGTGTGTGCATGTGCACAGTTAAGCTCAGTAGTAGCCCTACACATGTGTATGTTGGACAGCTGTGGGCCATACATGGTAGAGTTGCCAGTTCACCATCTCCATCTCTGAACATGGGAACTGGCTCTGCAAGGAGTTGCAATGACACCTCCATGCCCAACGTCAGAATTGGTGCTAGTACCTGATATTGACTGCTGTTTGCTGGGACCATGTCCCCCATGGGACTGCCCAGGACCACGTGTCCATGGCCTGCCATGTCATAGTGTAGACAGCACACTCCCCTCTGTAGTGCTGGATGTACTGCCACTATGGAAGCATGATTGTGCATTGCCACGTGGACTCTCAGCAGATGTTGTTGCTGCCCTATGTCCACTGGTCTGATGCTCAACTTCAACCACATGTTCCAGCACAGACAATGTGCGGTCTATGACAGACACTGTCTCATAGGTTCATAGGTTCATAGGTTCATACTAAGCTATCTGCCCAAGGGCATTTATAAGCCTAGCCCATAGTTATGTGGCTTTCGCCATCCCTTTAGTTTGAATAAAAACTATGCCTATCATTTTTCTGTGCCTCTGTCAAGCAGTGACACTGAAGTAATCCCTGGGGTATATCTGCGATCTCCCATCCATAAGTCAAGATTCCTCTTGAACAAGGCCAGCGAGGTGCTCTGCCTCACATGTACCGGGATTTTGTTCCACAGCATAGGGAGTCTCTGGGTGATGAATCTGTCCCTCCAGCACGTCCTATTAATAACCGTGTCAAGGTTTAAGTCTCCCGCCCTTGTGGTTCTGAGGGATCTAGATTTTTTGAGGTGAAGCATATTCATCAAATCTGGGTTTGACATGGCCTTATATGTCAGGCACAGGTCACCTCTGAGCAAGCGGTATGAGACTGAATAGAGCTGGAGTTCTTTCAGTCGGGCAGCATAAGACATATTTTTGAGACCCTTTATCCTTTTGGTGAGGAACTTTTGGGGCCTTTCAAGCTGCAGCAGGTGTCTGGTCAGATACATTCCGAATGGGGCATTGTACTCAATCATAGGTCTAATGAGTGATGAGTACAGGGGGACGATGACCTCCCTTGATCTAGATGTGAATCCCTTCATGATCACGTGGACGATATAGAAGGTTTTCCTAACTACTTTAGCAACATGAGTGTCAAACGAAAGGCTACTGTCAACTTGGGTCCCCAGATCCCTGATGACTTTTTCTGTGCTCAGTGGATTGCCACCTATATGGTAGCTAGGGGTAACCTTGTTTTTCCCAAAGGGTATGACTATGCATTTTTTGGCGTTTAACTTCAGGCCATGGCTCTGGCACCAGTTATCCGTTTCTGTGAGGCCCTTCTGGAGGATATCTGTGTCAGATGTGTTTTCGACTATGGCGCCCAGTTTGCAGTCATCTGCAAACTTTGTCAGCCATAACCCTCCTGTGTTTGCTTGTACTTCAGAAAAGTAGATGCCGAACAAGAGTGGACCCAGGACTGAGCCCTGTGGGACACCACTTGTGACAGGCTTTGAGTCTGACATGGCTCCAGCAACTCTGACCCTGTGGGTTCTGTCACTTAGCCAGTTTGCAACCCATCTTGTGATGTATGGGTTTACATTCAAGCTGATGAGTTTTTCGATGATACCTGAGTGGGGTATTGTGTCAAGGCCTTTGCCAGGTCGAGGTAGGCTGTATGGACTGCCTTTCCTCATCAATGGCCTTGGTGACTGTCTCGAAAAAGTCAACCAAGTTTAAGAGGCAGGATCTGCCTTTGACAAAGCCAAACTGGGTTGGATCCAAAGTCTGCAAGTTCCCTATGTCTTTATTTATGAGTTCCATTATGATCCTCTCCATGGCTTTGCAGATAAGGCTTGTCAAGCTAATGGGCGGTAATTTCCAGGGTCTGTGGAGGCACCGCCTTATGAAGTGGGACCACAGTCGCCGTGCGCCACTCCTTGGGTACGTATCCTGAGGTGAGGCTAAGATTAAACAGCTGTCCTAACTGTGGGTTTAATTCCTCGTTGAGTTCATGAAGCACACAGCCGGGACACCATCCGTCCCATGGATGCTGTGTTTTTGCCTTAGTGAGGGCAGTTCTCACCTGGGCGTTGGAGATGTTTGGGGGGCTACAATCCTCTGGAATAGATATCTCTCCTTTTGGGGGGGGGAAGTTTGCACTGAACCTGTCAGCCAGTATGTTAGCAATGTGTGTAGGTTCAGTAATTTTCACATCATTTTGAACTAATTCTGAGCATATCTGGGAGTTTCCTCCTAGGTTTCTAACATAGCTAAAGAAGGCCTTATGATTGTCTTTAGAGTCCTTGGCGATTTTTCTCGCCCACCATCTTAATCTCTCCACTGCATCAGTCAACCAATCAAGAGTGTCCCTAGTGCAGTGAAGGCTGTCATGGTTGTCAGACTGTGTGGCATCCATAACCCTAAGCATACACCTAGTGTTCCAGTCAGAATGTGCCTGTGCCTCCAAGATGGCCCAAAACATGTGCTGGGGGACCTGTAATGTGACACCTGCAACAGGTGGTGGATAGACAGCGGGCCTTCTACAAGCACCCCTGTCAATCCGGCTGTGTGAGACCTCACCAACTGTCTGTCTATGGCCAATGTCTGCACTCACTGGAGTCATAGTTGCCACACTTTCCTGTTCAATGTCTCCACCCTCTGACTGTCCAATATCTGTGGCATCCAGGGATGAGGTATGTGTAGGCATACAGACTGTGTGGTGTGACAATGGGGGCAGAAGAGTGATGCCTACATCTGGGACAGATTCAGCTCCTGACACCCCACCTGTGGCTCACTGTGGCCACCATCATTATCAGTGTCTGAAGAGACAGTGACATCAGGATGTGTAGGAGACAGACTCCAACCCACACACTCACCTGCAATAAGAATGAAAAAAGCAGTACATTAATACCTGCACTATTGTGTAAGAAAACCATTCAAGACTCCTAACAATGATGACCCACAACTGCATTAGTGGTCAAACAACTTCCATCCCTGCCTTTGTCTTCAAAGCACTATCTCAGAACACAATTCAAATTCAACTCAAGACCTTTATAACCATTACTTGAAGTAAATCAAGTCAAGCATGACCAGTAATATTTACCTTTTGCTTACTCTGTATGACACTATAATTGAAAAAAAACACATAAAACCCAGTACAACTCTCTTCGCAATTATATGGAAATGCACATCTCAGTGCCTAATGTATTTCCCTTCAACCTGTTGTGCTTTAAAAGGCATTTTAGATTCCTGGCCTCATTTGAACCAGGAGCATTATCTGCTCTTACCTGTAACTGCCAAAGTGTATCTGTTTGTTGAACTACACTCCTGTGACTACCCCCTCTCGAAACCTTAGGTACCTCCTCCAGACTGGCAATTAAAAACATCCTACTCTGTCTACACACATAATTATGTGTACGGAGGGCATTATTTTGGCCCTGAACCGTACTAGGCTATAATTGTTTCTTAACAAAACCAGTGTCATACTTACCAGGGGCAGGACCATGGCCTTGGACAATACCCGAAGGACCTGTAAAAAGTTGAGGGTGGGGTAACGTCAGTACCACTACATGTTGCAGCACAACAAGGTAATATGTCCATATATCTCACATTTACAGTAGCTAGTCTGTTACTTGTTGTATTGGTCCCAATCTGCATATGAGTGTATACCTAGGGTTACACCACCCCCAAAGATCAAAGGCATGACACAGTGACTACTACAGTGTCACACCGCTGATCACAGTAAGCATACCTGCATGCTACTCAGCTGTGGGAACTGTGGCACCCACCTCCACGATGTACAGTGTGATGGATGCCTGGCAGCTGTTGTGTGTGCCTAGGTACACCAGGAATTCCTCAGTGGCCGAGAGATACTGTTCCACTGCAGGCCCTCCACCAGTGACAGCATGATCCCTAGCTATATCCTCTGCCTGTCAAATTGCAGCATTAATCATATTGATTGCCTGGTGGTGAACCTGCTCATATGTCATGCCCTGCTGGCCCCTAGCATTAATGATACTTTATGGTTTGACCAGAATGCAGCTTGCTGTTCACTATTATGTCTCTCGCTGGATAACATGATGTCATGATGCTGCCATAGTCCTTGCAAGATTATCTCATTTTCTGCTTCTGAGCAGAGGGGATGTTGTCTGTGGTACATCATTCCTAAAAGACAGCACAGGGGGAACATATCACAGGATCAGATATGTGGACATCCACTATGCACAGATACAGCAAGGGCACAATGGCCGGCACTTTCCATTGCTTGCTCACACATGGCATAACCCACAATGTGACAGCATACTATGTGTGTGAATTTGACCAAGATAGTACAATTACCGAGGGATTCCCTGTGTGCCATGACATCACCTGCTGTATAATCATATGCCTGAAACTCCAGTCCAATGTGGTGTATCTCCTAAGGCCAACCACACAATAATATGTCATAAGAGCAGTGCCAGACAAATAGCAATGTGCTACAACAACCACTATATAGGGACAGTCCAACAACACCAGTGTGCCACACTGCCAACAGACAATGCCACCCTGATGTATTGTATGCCCCCTGTAGGTATAAGTCAGCAAGATACTGCATGTCATTACCACAGGCCTACGACTGGCTTACTGCTGTAATCCCTATGCCCCATACCTCTATCCTCTATCTGAATCCTGTTATACACAAAAAAGACTGTTACATACCTGCTAGAGTGCAGTACTCTTCTGTTAAACTGTGTGTCTGGTAAAGTTTCACAAAGGCGTGCTCTGTGTGAGTAAGGTCTCATGCAGAATGGTTCACTATAGCCAGCTGTCTCCCTTTTAAACATGCTTCCTATCAGCAAATGATTACCTCTAAACCAATCTGTGATTCTGAAATGCTAATTGCAGCCAAAGGAACTGAATTGCATTATCATTAGCCAATGACATGCAAGCACTGTGCAATATATAAGGCCTTCATGTAGACCTGGGCCCCTTTCTTAGCTGTTGAGATTGACACTACTGGGGTGAGGAGACTACATCAACACACAGCATAGGTCTGCAGCAGAAACCTTTACATAGAGCTGAGTGTACCACAGGCTTCATCTGCTGCTGCAGGTAGCAGACATAGACAGAGAGTGTGGACACTTTGGAGGACAACAAGCTGTAGGTGCAGCTGTGACAGCTGTGTCAGCCCTGTTGTAGAGGCAGTGCCAGGGTGAAAGTACCCTTTACACTCCAATTAAGGCATGTGTTTAAGGTACGAATGTTAGGCAACTGTGTCAATAACAGGGTACTAGGTGACATATTGTACTACTATATGGATATTTGAAGTGTGCCCCTACCTGGAGGCCTGCAACTTCATGCACTGAAAAGTGTCTATTTAATATGTAATACTTTGTGTGGATAAAGAGTGTATTAGTGATCCATTAATTGCTGCCTTCACAATAATGTAATTGAAATGCAGCACAATACTGGATTTGAACCCAGGACTGAGTGCCAAAATGTACTGTGTGCAAGTCATTTAACAGGCTGAGTTACTCAGTCACTGCTATAACAGGTGTACTTGCAAGATATAGGTGCACACATACAGGCTATGACAAACATTTTTGCACATCCATCAGTATGTGCATGGCATTATATGGATGTATTTCTGCACCAAAGTCCCATCTGAACATGTATTTTGCCATGAATGCCTTAGCCAGTGACTTTCTACATGTTGCTGATAAAAGGGCACATTTAACTCTGATCACAGGCTTCAGTTATATCCATTATCATGTGTTTAGCTATCTAGTAGTGTACTATTGCACCAGAATCTAAGGTGCACTCCCATTATTTCCATTATTGTATATTCCAGTTTGTGCAGTGTGGCACAGCATGCAGCTCAGCTGAAACATGCCCAATGACTTGTAATTGGCAATTACTAGGTTTTGTTTAAACCACATGTTTTAATTAAGAGTTGCGTGGTGTGACGGGTTAATTCTGTGTACTGCAGGTGTGATGGGCTTTGGTTCAAAACATGGCAGAGGTGTTTACTTTGTACATGTGACTTACAATGTTACAAACACATATACTCATTATAGCTCTATTTAGCTGAGATAAGCAAAGCTGTGTGACATGGCATGATGTGCAGCTCTGCGCTAAAAAATATAAAGAAAAGGAAAAAAGGGGATATAGGAAAGTGGTGAAATGGGGGCAAGCAGGGGGAAAAACATATTGAAAGGCAGGGAGGGATTTGCAGGAAGGGAGTAGGAAAGAACCATAGCTATCCATTTCTTATAAAGCAACAACTGTGCATGTTGAGAGATTTGGAGATGAAGTTGGATTCTCAAATCCCAGAGAGAGGGGTGAGGACAGCATAACTGTGTTGTCAAGCTAATTGGACTGAATTATGTGTGTCCAGTGCAAAATGGAGAGCTATGTTTGGTGCAATATTTTTTTGTGGGAAAGGTGCCCTTTTTTTAAGGTCTGAGTGGAATGTTGGGGAAGGGACATAGGTATGTGTGGGGGATAGACAAGACAGCATACAGGGGAGGTGTGTTACACATGAGGGGGGTGAACACCTTTGAAGGAGAAGGTGTTGTGGAATCCAAGTCCCTTGTGCCTCCAGATGGCAGCAGCATGACTCACATCCCCACCCATGGGACCATAGGCACGGCTCCTTCACTGCCCCGAGGGTGGCTGTGCTGGAGGCTGGGCAACAGGGCAATGCTTTCACATCAAGTCAGCCAGCATGCCCTGAATCCAGTGCAGGCACTGGTCATAGTCATGGTGGAGTATCTTGCACACCAGGACCAGTAGCTCATCACCAGTGACCACTCTCCCTCTGCCAGTGCTCACAGAGTAGGAAAGGTCCCTGTCCCCTGGGGCAGTACTACTCAACACCACAGGTAGTACAGGGGCAGCAGAGGGAGCACCACCAGTCTGGGTCCCGGACTTGTTGGGACCCAGTGCAATGGCCAGTTGAGGAAAGGTATGGGGATCAGCTGGAACTGGCCTACCTTGACATGCTGTGGGACATGAAGTAAAGAAATATGTTATGGTTAGTAACAACCAAACCATTGTTAGTATTAACAGAATGGACATCCTATTTATTAAGCCATTTACATATGAATGTATATTATATGCAACACAACATAATGTAACATAACAGTCAGTATGTAACAGCATGCCAGTGTGACGTAAACCATACAGCCAACAAAACAGTTAGTGTAACAAAATATATTAATATTGAATCATAATAAAACATAACAATGATCAACTATATTTTCCAAAATATAGTTTAACAAAATATGTTAATATTAAATCATAATAATACATTACAATAATGAGTAAATTAAGATAAGGGGTGGGGAGAAAGTGAGAAAAACATTCCATTAGTGTGAATGCAGATGATATCCCTGACAACACTGGTCATACATACTTCTACAGGTGTGTACTGACAGTTGTGATTACAGTTGACTACAATTCTCCTATAGCTGATATAGCACGTACATACCTCTCAAGCTAATAGCATGAGACAATAAGGGGCAAGCACTAAAAAATGCAGGTAAGAACTACTCAGAACAGTTTCACATAATGTGGACTTATATAACTACCAGGATGTTCTGTCTATGGATTTGGTAATACATTGCATTCCACGTAATAATTTATCTGGTAAACATGTGACAGATGGATTATTCAGTTCTAATTACAGTATGACAAATCATGACACTCGAGAGGCATGTTTGTGTACAGTAATTAAACTAGACAGCCATCATGGCTTAGTTGGCAGGCATGGGAGTAGAACCCACTAGCTGTGACTGCAGGGGACATCTGCAAATACTTTAATAATTGACTGCAGCTGCATAGTATGGACAAGCAAAAGATACAACCATATTGGGATTACACAGTTTTATTTCTGAATTAACAATGCTGATGCACACATTCTTGCTATTGAATGTAACAGTCTGTGAGCTCTAACCACTGTATATGCATATAATATGGGCTAACTCATCCATCACATTTCTGTGTTCCTGGGGAGAGAGAAATTGTGAGCATTATGTGACTGATACTGAAAATGTAGTGCTAGATGTCACTGGATTCGAACCCAGGACTGTGTGTGGAAAAATGTACAGTGTACAAGGAATTTAACAGATTGAATGACTGAGGCACTGCTGACTGCAGGGTGACTGATAATTACCTGGAGACCACCTGGAAACATACTATGAATTGTGCAAAACAAGTTACAAGACTTTCCTCTAGCATTCTGATGCTTTTACAGTGTTTTACTAGACTGCAGTGCCAATAGAACACACGTGTATGGTATACAGCAATACTCCATATATTACTACAGCTTTATTTCACTTTCAACAATACAGGTGAACACAAGTCTAGGACTAATGCTTGACGACACATTTCCATGAATCGGAAATGGCCAAGCACAGTTTCGCGAACGTGCTTTTAAACCAAAAAAGCACTTTCCCAAAACTGTACTAAAAAAAAAAAATAACATGAGGAAATGTCTGTTGCTGAGATCGTGGCACAGTGGGGATAAGGGAATATTCCCTTTTCCCCACTGTAGTGTGATCTCGGAGTGAGAATATAAAAGTAAGTGAGGTGTGGGGGGCACAGCCACACACGTGGAGGGTGCAGGGGGTTTGCCTCCCTGCATAAATGTGATTACCGGGGTTTTTTAATGTTGTTAGGTGCTTTTTTTTTACTTGAGTTTCACAAAAGTGCTTTTTGGTGAAAAAGCACTTTTGCAAAACTGTGCTTGGCTGTTTCCGATTTTTGGAAATGTGTCATCGAACATTAGTCCTAGATCCAGGTGAACACATACTACAGTTATTGGTTTGCAATATATGTGAAGTCAACACACACAATATCTGGCTGTTGAGTGGCCTACCTCACCCATATACCTGTATTACCTGATGTCTTTGGATGAAAAAGCACTATGTGACCAGTATTGGCCTAGAGAAAGCCTTGAACAATGCTATGAGTTGAGCAATACAGTTTACAGCCATTAGATTTGCATTCAAGAGCTATTACAGTGTTAAACTTGACTACAGCAACCTTACCTTACAGACTCAATGCATGCAGCTCTACTGCAATGGTTATGATGAAACAATTCTGATGTACACCATTTTCCTTGCTGTTATTGGTATTGTTTCTTGTTTTTATTGAACTACAGTTGCTATTATTTATTTATTTATTGCACTACAGCTCTAATTCCAACTTTATTGCACTATAGCTCTAGTTCCAAGTTTATTGCACTACAGACTTTATTGTATAGACTTTATTGCAGTTAATGCTTTACTAATTTTTGATTATTGCACTATAGTTGGCATAATACATCCATACTCACCACGCTCATGGTTCAACCTGGCCAGGCTCCCCGCATGACATTGCGACGCCTCTCAGCTGCAGCTGCTGGGAGAGAGGCACACCATTATGCATACCAGTTTTGCAGACAGTCAGATCACATATTGGAAAACACAGGAAAATGTTCTTACATACTTGTAGGGCATTGCCTGCCCTCACCTCTTAGATTAAGTTGTCCAAGATTCCCTCTTTCATTTTTTCAGGTCATCATGGTGGTGACGACACTGCTCACCTCTGCGGGGGATACCAGTAACACTGGTGAGTTTTCTGGCCAGCTGGTCCCAGGCCTCTGCCTTACACTCCAAGCCCTGGAAAAAGGAGCCCAACCATGACTCTGGACTCCTAAATGCCCCACTGCTGTGCCTAAAAGAGCACACCATCTGCAACACCACCAGCCATATCAACAGATGATAGACTCAAATTGTTTCTTCAGAATTCCCGCCTAGTGTGCTTTATATAGGCTGTTTTCCTGCCCTTACATGTCATTGAGTAACATTAAAAAAAAGCACTGCATTGCTTAGCAGTGCATAAACCAGCCAAGGAGAGCTGAGCAGTGCACAAGTACACATAATCATGGTTTAAGTGAAGCTGAACACCAAACAAACATTGGCACATCTTTATGTGGTGCTTAACAAGTTTGAACACAGTTGTGCAGAGTGCAGTGGAGCTATATTTTAAAATCTTGTTCATAACGTGTGCAACAAAATACAGACTACTTATGACTTCCACGTATTCGAACTCAGGACCTACTACACATACAACCGTAACTCTACCCATTAAACTAGTAGATATTAAGAAATCTGGTATACCTTCACATATACCACTGAGCTACCTGTTAGCAGTGCTGAGAACAGCACCACACAAACACGCTTAAACAAACCAATAAGTAAATAATTAATTGCATCTTGTTTCTATTTTTAGATGTCTGGCAGGTGTCTTCCATGTATGAATGAGCTCTGCTCTGCTTAGCTAAGCTCTGCACCATACCACACAAATGCTAAATAAAAAAAACACATAAAATATCATTCTGCTTATTAATTACATCCATTTTCCATATTTAGATGTCTGGCAAGTGTCAGCTGTCTACATGAGAGCACAACTTCACATTGCTGCACTCTGTACCATGAAAACATGCTGTTTTTTATAAAACAAAACAAACAAACAAAAAAACAACACTGATTCAATATCCATGTTCTTCAACTCTCCCTAGCAGTTCACCATCATTAATATGCATGGAGTGCTGCCAAGGTGGGGACCATGGCCATGTACATGGATACATTCCATGTAGGCTCTACACTGTGCCCACACAGAGCTTATTAAATCCTGGGATATGTCTTTACTGGATATTTATTTTATTTTATATTTGTTGACTGGAGGAGTCTGGCTGGGCACAAAAGCCCCTTTTTAGTGGAAGTCCAAGAAGAATATTTTCTTTAGTCAAGAAGAACATGGGCATTTCCCTTCACTATGAAATAGTCTGTTGTACTCATTTAGAAAGATGCATTTCTTCACCACTGCAGCTTTGAACACGACTTTCTGCACAGCAGCTATTACAAAGCAGGTAAAAATGCAAGTATAAAACATGTGACTGTTAATTTGTAGTCATTAGCTCTGGGCAGACCTAGTCATTAGCTCTGGACAGACCTACCAATTATTGTAAAATAATGCCCCATCCTGTGTAAGTTAGAACATGAAGGCAAACAGAACATATCCATACCATAAAAGAGACTTATAAAACTATAATTCCTCCTAGGTGATGCTTTTGGCCAATTCTTTTATATTGTTCTAGGCCTCTGTAAAGTTTCTCAGGCTTCTTTTGCATTACTAAAAATGCCAGTTTGGTAAGCAACATGACATGCTTATAATGATCAGTTGCATAACAGTTAAATCTTTATTTTAAACAAGTATTACAAAATAAAATGTTCCTGAGTAGGATCGGTAATGATAATGCAATTAAAAATAAATTTCGTCTGGACATTCACAGCCAACAGCAGATTTCAGTGGAAATAGTATACTTTTATTTATTTTGTTTTGTTTACAACAGAAGTCTGTCAGGGAACTGAAATGCCCATTTTCAGCTGTTTTTTTCTGGAAAAAACTCAAAGACATAGAAATATATTTTTGACATTTCAAAAGAAAAACAGTCAACAAATATTAATTGTAAAGTATTTTGAAGCAAGCAGTCAAAAATATTATTTATAAAGCTTATAAGTATTTTGAAGTAAGTGGTTAAAAATATTGGGCTACATTCAATAAAGCCTACATGATCTGCTAAGACCATGTGCGCATCACGCCATGAATTGCACATGATGGCCCACCATCTTAGATTCAGTAAGTGGCTGTACACAATGTGTAAAGCTGTGCAAACATGGTAAACATTGTGGTATGCTAATTACAGCATAAACAGCTGAACTGGATGCTAATCAACCAATCCAAGGTGGAGGAGCTATTTACCAAGCTATAAAGCAACCGTGTAAACTCATTGCTGGTTTACCCTGCGAATTCCAAAACCTACTGGAATACAGCCATGGAAAGGAGTCTACACAGAAAGAATGTTAGGGGTTGCTGCTGCTTTAATCTATGTGCATGTGCAACAGGCTAAAGTCTATGTTGCTGCTACTGCTAATAGACCATGGCCAAGAAGGAGAAGAGTTTTTACACCCAATCTAATTTATTACAATCTGCATGAGGTGGAAATTGTAGAGTAATATGTAGTGAATATGGACACGCTACAGGAACTCTGCAACCTATGTCACCCTCAGCTCAGAACAAGGGCAAACTGAGAGGAACCAATACCAGTGGTGACAAAAGTATGTGTAATGCTTAAAATTTTAGCGACAAGAACCTTTCAGACACCAACAGGGGACATGCTTGGATCCTCCATGAGTTCCTGAATGCTATGCTTCAACATGCCAGTGACTACATATATTCCCCCAGTACACCTGAGGATAGGGCCACAAATATGCAGGAGTTCTTCCCTGTAGTACACTACCCTGAAGTACTGGGTGCCATAGACTGTACACATATAGAAATCAAAGCACTACCCAGGGAACAGGGAAGAGTGTATATAAATAGAAAAGGCTTCCACTCCATTAACTGCCAAGTCATGTGTAATGCTAATGGAAGCATCTTGAATGTGTGTGCTAGCAACCCAGTTATCATGACTCACATATCTGGCACAACTCCCAATTATATGAGATGTTTAGTAGGGGTGTTATCCCACAGGGTCATTTACTGATGGTTGCAGGTTATGCACTGGAACCGTGGCTGATGATGCCCATCAGAAATGCACACACACACACCAAATGAAGAACTCTATAATGGGGCACACACTCAGACAAGAAATACCACAGAGCATGTGTGTGGGCTGCTGAAGTCACGGTTCTGTTGTCTAGATACATCTGAGGAGCCCTGCAGTACAATCACATACATGTACTGAAATCTTCACCATCTGTGCCATGCTTCACAACATCATCCTAAGAAAATAGCTTCAGCAGGATCAACAAAGGGAAGGGGACCACATCTCACCACCACTGTCAAGGTCACCACAGCCACAAGCAAGTGAGAAGTCAGAGAGGGAACCAACAGCCAGTGTGGGTGTAGGCAGACATAGGCGTGCTCAATATTCCCTTGCATTGGCTAAGAAGCAAAGCGCAGGACACTCAATCACCACCTAAAGGGCTAAAACATTCATCTTATGCACATACATACAGTAACGTTGATGTCAGGCAACTCTCACAACCTTTACCAACCCATGTAATGGCTGTGTACTCCTAGCATCAGAGTCAGCCCTGAACTAAAACTGTAGCAACTACCAGATTTACAAGGTAAGTGTTGAACCTATAATATTAAAAAAAATGTGTAATAATACAAATGAATGGCATATCCTTGTATAGTATTACTTAGTAATGTAAGTAAATAAAAGGTGGTTGATTTTTACAGCAACAACCTCAACATGTGCCAGCAGTGACTTTTGTGAATGCATATATCCTCTATGAAGTAATTGGCCTCAGGCATCAAAAATTCACACATTGATACCACTCAAAACTACTGATGGTCACAGAATGTCCTCAGTTTGGCTTCATACTTTTGTACTGGCAAATCATTAAAGAGAGAAGTTAGAAACGAATGGTGCACATTTCAGTTTCGGACTTCTTATCCCCCAGAAAAATCATAAAAGCAGTGATGCAAAAACCTGATTCTATCAACTGTCTAACTTTGTAAGACCAGAATATTTAAAAATTCTCCATATTGTTCAGCCTTTGTCCCACTTATATTTATGTTTGGTCCAGCCTTGTTGTTTGTAAAAGTGTTGGAGGCTTTACACATTACAAAAACCTGTAAGAAAATAGTACAATTAGCAAACCAAAGCACAAAGCAAAAAACAATAACCAAAATAGGGCAGCGGAGTGGTGCAGCAGTTAATGTTGTCGCCTCACAGCACGAGGTTCTCCAGTTTAATTCTTGGCTGGGGTGCCTTCTGTGCAGAGTCTGCATGTCCTCCCTGCATTCGTGTGGGTTTCCTTCAGGTTCTCTGGTTTCCTCCCACATTACAAAGGCATGCATTTGGACCATTTCTCCCTGGGCATCTGCTGAAAATAGGCTCTGTCCTAGTTGGATTTTCCTGGTCAAAGAATATGAAATAAAGAAATAAAACAATATCAACATCACAAACACAGATATGCTAAGCACTAAGTCAGCTATGCACCCTGAGCATCAGACAGAAAACTTATGCATCCCTGAATTCAAAAAATAGAAACCAAGGATATAGATACTTGTCATCATTTGCATAGGGTGTTGTGTGTGGTGTGCAGGAAGCCTAGGCTGACACAAAAGGTAAGTGAGTATGTGTGGGCAAGAAAGAGAAACAGGCAGACATTTGGATAATTTATCAAATGGCCACTGAGACCGAATAAGTTTTAAGCTTGAAGACTAAACCATGTAACTTTTGTGTGTGTGTGTCTGTATGGGCACTCTAGGTGAAATTGGTGTGCGAGTTTCTGCAAGAACACAGCCAAACTCTGTGTCCTGGTATATCTTGGAAAAAAGATGCAGAAATCAACACGATTCTACAGGAACACTTCACAAGGATTTTTTTAGCGCGTTTAGCAATTCTGAAGAAGTCTGACATTTAATAAGACGAAAGAGCTAAATAAAATCCTTGTCCATTGTTCCTGTGGAGTCCTGTTGGTTTCTGCATCTTTTTTCCAAGTTGGTTTTGTCTTTTTGTGTCCTGGTATGTCAGATAGGTGTAAGCCGTGCATGGTAGAAGTGTCAGTTCATCATTGTCACACCCGACCACAAGAACTGGCTCTGCCAGGGGTTACACTGGCACATCCAAACCCATGGTCAGATGCACTTCTGCTACCTGAACATGACTGATGTCTGCTGGATGAGCTCTCTTCATGAGTACACCCAGGACCATGACCCCATGGCCTACCATATCTGGGTGTGAACACCTCAACCACTGATGGAGCAGTGGAAGTAGTGCCACTATGGGAGCATGATCAGACATGGCCTCATTGACGAACATCAGATGATGTGGCTGACCTATGCCCAAATGGATGTCCCCTTCCTAGTAGACAGTCCATCACAGACACTGCCGATTCCAATGTGTCATTCATCCGATCCAGTGAATCAACAACATGGTGTAGGCAGTCATGCATGTCAGCCTATGTCAAATTTACAACCCTAAGCATTTCCTCGGGTGCCCTATAGGAATGTACCTGCACCTTGCTGATGGCCCTAAACATATGTCGAGTGGCACAGAAAGACACACCTGGGTCAGGTGGAGGATGGACCAGCAGGCCTCCTCTGAGTACCCTTAACAATCCTCCTGTGTGCCAACTTGTCCACACTTTGGCTATGGGCAGAATCAACAGCTACTGAAGCCACAGTAACCACACTACCCTGATAGAGTGTCTCACCCTCCACCTGTCCAATATCTGAGAGCTCACTGGAATGGGTTTGAATAGGGCCAATGGCTGTATCTGGTGGAATTACAGGGGATGGCTGAACATCAACCTCAGTGTCAGAGTCAACTTCTACACTCCCCACTGTGCTTCTGTTTGCACACTATCATTATCAGAGTCTGCCAATACTCTGACATCTGGTGGTAGAAGTCCTACACTTCCACTGTCAGGATCACCTGTGCTAATAAGCAACAAACACAGGAAAGAAATTAATAGCTACACTACTACAGTTCAATATATGCTAACAAACTAACACTGCTGTCACTGTCACAGATGGTCCAGCAAAAAACATGCAGTCCTCACACCAACATCACACATATGGATAAAATAAATATTTCTGTGAACTGCTCATCAGTACCGAAATAAAAATGTTTGTCTTACCATTTGCAGATGATTCCACACTTGCTAGTGAGGATGGTCCTGGAGGAAGTTAAGCAAAATGGTCCTGGAGGAAGTTAAGCAAAATGTAAGAACACCATCATCACAATAACAGTGACACAAGGTGAATTTTTTTTTGGCCTTTATATGCCCATTAACAATACATTTAACAGAAACTTGGATGACACGTCTACCCCAAGCCCATGTGTAATGAGGAAAAATGTGTTTTTAACTGTATCACTCTATAACTAGTCCCCCCCCCCACAAAAGGAATTTGTTAAACAAACTTAAGTATTGCTGTGAATATTTTACTATTGAAGAAATATTTAACAACTGACATAGGTAAGCCTACCTGACAGCTCTCCTGGGACATACTTGTCCTCCCTGAAACAGTAGCACCAACATCAATCACATGCTGTTGTGCACTTTCCAGTGAGCTGTCTGGATCCTTGACAGTGGGCAGGAACTTTTCATTAGGTCAGTGATGGATCTGTAGCAGTCCCCCTCCCCTGTAGCCATCTGTCCATGGGCTACTGCAGCTGCTCTCCTCCGGGCTGACAAAATCATGTCAGTAGCCCTATTATGTACCTGATCATATATCCTGCTGTGCTCCCAACAGTGTTTACATAATTCACTATCTGCTGACAAATGTGCATTCTTCCAGGCATATCCACACATCCTGTCTCAAACAGAAAGGCACCATGTTGCCTAAATGCTTGGGCAATCATAACATTCTTAGGGTCACTGAAGGGAAGTTTGCAGGGATTGGGATGCTTGGGTGCTATAGTCCTAGGTGACATAAAATACATAAGAAGGATACTACACATAAATATCAAATAAATAAAAGTCCTGCTTAGATATAACACATAAGTAGTTTTTCAATATTACCCACTGGAGAAATGAAAAAAATGTCAAGATATTCAAATATAAAAAAGGATTATTTTATTTATTTGCAGTTGGTTTACCAGGAAGGTCCATTGGGCCAAGAAGAACCCATTTTCAATGGAGTTCTGGGGAGAAAAGCTCCATACAGACAATATTCATGAACAACAGATTGTAAGTTACATAGTAGAACACTAGTATATATAAAAACATGACATTTAGAGATACAGTTAATGAAAATCCACAGTTAAGTATAAAAAAATCAACAAAGTAACTATAAAATATAAATGAGTATGTACAAATATTTACAAATATATTTGTTCCTGCTATAAAGACAGCTGGGCAGTGAGCAGCAGGGGTACCTCTGGTGTTAGTGGGGATGTGAGATTGGGGAGAAATTGATTGAGAGAAAAGAGAAGGGAGATAAAGGGGAGGGGTGAGGAAGGTAAGAAGTAAGGATGTTATGTGGGATGGGAGCAGGAGCATTCCCAGCAAGATTTTAGATGTGAATGGAGTATGGTTTTGAAGGTAGAGTGACTTGTGGTGGTACAGATGTGTGGTGGCAGGGAGTTCCAAAGGCGTGCTTGGGCAAAGAACAAAAGGTTTTTGCCTGGAGGCCGAGCTGGTTTATGCAGTTCAATCAGATTCTGGTTGTTGGATTCTTAGAGTCTTTCTATAAGGTGCATTTTAAAGGTAGAGGAAAGGGAGGGGCAGAGGGAGGGAGTGAAGATGAGTTTATGAGCTTGGATAAGTTGAATGTAGGTGAGATAGTCGGGAAACTCTAACCAATGTAGTTTATGGAGGGCAATGCAGTGATGAGTTGAAGATTTGTATCCTGAGGTGAATTTAGCAATTTTATTGTAACAGCATGAGAGTGTTGTCTTAAGAGTGGATTGTAGGTTAGTGAGGAGTGGGGCACTGTATAATAGAGAAGGGATGAGGCATGCAGTAGAGAGAATGAATTTGGTAGAGGGAGTGAGATGGGGATTATGGCGGTAGAGCATGCCAAGTTTCTGATTTTTTTTTTAATATTTATATGTAGGTGTGAGTCGAACTTAAGTTGGTCATTAATCAAGACACATAGCAGTTTAGCTTCAGAAACTAATTTGAGAGATGCATTGCACCGGCTGGTGATGGAGAAGGAGTTTTTGTCTATGGATGTTGGTTTAGATGGGGTGAATATCATAAGTTTTGTTTTGGATGCATTGAGTGCAAGGTGGTTGTCTAACATTATTGTTCTGTGGTGTTGAAGGCATCTTAGGTCAGTTTTTTAAGGATGGAGATGGAAGTGGCAGAACAGATGAAAGTTGAATCGTTTGCGTATTGGATAGGTTTTGCTCATCCAATTGAGTTTATATGGTTATAACTTATCACAGTCACACACAAAGCAAAGTTTGATCCAAAACAAGGGGAGTAACAACAGCAAAGCAAACCTCTGTACAAACAATTTTGTTTGTCAACACAGACATAGAACGTGGCTCCCCCACCTCCAAAACAACAGACAAATGACATTTTGGTACCAAACAAAGGAATAAAACATCAGCAGATTGTTAAAAGTGATATCAAAGAAATTGTCTCAAAAACATATGTACACATTTACCACAGAACATTAATTTTTATGCAATTACCAGTCACCTCTCTCTGTGGCCAGCACTCCCTTAGAGGTGTCTATGGGCTATCCTAGAAGGCTAACACCTCTGTATCATTGGGGTCTATATTATGTTGCAAAATGACAAAACAGCAAATGCCATTTCAGTGACACATAAACAGCAAAATACCACTAACGCGAATGGCTAGGTCTCCGATTTTTTTCCTAGAGAAAAAAATCACTTGACCATCACCGTGAAATTGCCCTTTATCCCACTGTAGTGTATTCTCAGAGTTGGTATATTTAGTTAGGGGGGCATGTGTCATGTCTGGTTGGTCTACCGATTTTTTCACTAGGAAAACAATGAGTGACCTGGCCGTTCGCATTAGTGGTATTTACCTGTTTATGTGTTGCTGAAACAGCATTTGCTGTTTTGCCATTTCGGCAACATAATATAGACCTGTGTCACTGATAATATAGGACATTACATTTCACTGAAATAACAATAGATGAGTGTAAAGAGAAACAGTTGTAACATTAAGACTTGTGATAAAAGTTAATAAGGCTGTGCATCTGAAAAAGAAAAATGCCCTGACAAAAATGCATATGGCATCAGTAAACATATAAGAAGTGCATAGAGATAAAAGTAACATTTGCTAATTATTTATTTTATTATTTTATTTATTAGTTATTTATGTAACATTTGTTACCCAGGTTTGTCCAGCTGAACCAGGGGCCCATTTTCAGTGGAGACCTGAGGAGAAAAGCTTCATGCAATATGCAGTCATGCAAAACATATAATAACATAATGGCAAAAGTACAAACAACATAACATAGAGATATAAGATGCAGCTCATACCACATTACTCAATAATCAAATGAAAATTCCATTGTAAACCTATATAATGCATAAGAGGTGCTCTGAGTAGTTAAAATAAAGAGGAAAGCATTGGAGAAATTTCCATCTTATCAGTGCAAGGGGTACAATGAAATTACATGACGGAGAGAAAATGTAAAAAATAGGAGATTGTATGTGTGTATATATATATATATATATATATATATATATATATATATATATATATATATATATCCTAGTGACATGAGCAAATCTAGTATATAATTAAACAATGGAACCATACCTTATCAGATCAGTAGTCTTCTGTACAGATAGATCCAAACTAATAGCAATCTTCTTCTGTGTTATTCACATAAACAAGTCTCTTCACCTTCATGTTCCCTAGCTACATGGTTCCCTTTTTATAATGTAGATTCAGGCCTGTGGACACAGTGGAGATGCAAATGAGGTGTGAAATCATTAGAATTGTTGAATAAGAAATTCTTAGCTCTGTGTAGCAGATGTAAAGATAGTGCAGGCACTCCCTCAGTGTATATTGCTAATGGATTGCAACTGTGAATGATTATTGGTAGGAAAAAAAACATAATAGCAATTCAGACTCCCTTACCTCCAACTGGGTGTGTCAGCCAGGTTAGACTTACAAAGTGTAGAAGTAATTGTGTCAAGGTTTTAAATTTTAGTAAGCAGCGCACATTTCGCAGTTTCTATTCAGTAATATCCAACCTCCCCTGCATTTGTTGAAAATTGTATATTGTTGCCATTTAATATTTTCACACATTTAAGAACAATGATACAATATGCCTTACAGACTACATGTCTCAGATTACTGCCCAGATAAGAGAAGCATGAATACCATACAAGAATAAGATAGAGCTGCATTTCTGCAAACAATATCATAAATGGTTGTGTGATCACTCATTGCACTACATCTGAAATAACACATGTACAAACAACTCAGAAATGTACAAGTGCCATATATCTTGTTGATACTGTGGATGATTCTGAACTACGCACAATGTTTTTCATTAATGTTGCAAAGCTGTTTCTGTTGCAAAGAGGGATAAAACACTCTTACTGTGTTTTTTAGGTTCATTGGTGTGAGAGTTCAAATCTAGAGTTATGTAAAAACTTCCATTTGTACTAACATTGATTTTGTAGTGTTGTTTATTTCAGATATTTTTTTAATACCAGAATTTGTGTGATCACTGCTTAGCGCAAACAAGGGAAACAGAGACATGCAATACATGTCATGTAATGTACTGCTATGATAACCAATACATAAACTACACATGTGAATCATGTGTGTGTGTGTTTGTTTGTCTGTAGCACATATGCTAATCACCTGTGATCCAAACAGTATATACTATTTGTAGATGATGGTTCAAGTCCCACATTTGTCTTTTAAGGCTCAAACCTAAGAAACACTACACACAAGGATAAATAAATAGGTTTAGCTTTGCTTCTCATGTTTTTGCATCACTTACTTTCACACAAACCTGGAGTACTGGCCCACACATGAAGCAGACAGAACACCTCTAGACAGGATAAAGACATTCTCAAATTTAAAAAGGAAACTTTGCATCTTTTAATTTTCATATTGCAAACCTGCTTAGTAGTGTTGCATGGCAGTTAGCAACCTTCCCCAACACCTGCAGGTCTAGAACACCTGCAGAGAGGAAGCAGAAGGAAGACAATTTCAAAATGGATATATTGTATCCTCTATGTTTTGCTGCTACACAAACATACCAAGCTGCATTGTGATGGTTAACAGTCAGAAGTTAAGAATGAATATGAAAATATCCAGTTGTTTTGTAACTATTCCTGTGGTAGCACGTGTTACATGTAGGGCTGCAATGCAGGTGATCCTGCATTCTAATACAGCAAATTCCAATTATTTTTACTGTGCTCCATTTTGCTTTATATTAATATTCACATGAAAAAAATATTACACAATCCCAATTTTCTTAAGGGTTGTACACTCAATTTTAATAAACTGATATGAATTATTTGTGTGAGTAAGGGTGTGAGGGAATACTGTCTAATATGTTTCTGTAATCATAATTGTGTTTTTTTACCTTGGATGGTCTTCAGATTTCAATAACATTCATATGTACAGGGATGTATAAACCAGGACATTGTCGGGTCACAAACACATATATGGTTAACCCCTCAGTCTGTCATGTGTATTGATATGTAAATAATGAGTAAGTCTGAGAAACACTTCTTCTGTAACAAGGATGAAAAATCACCAGTGGGGAAGAAAATGTTTTGTCTCTTATGCATACGTTTAAATCCCACATAGTAAAAATTAAAAAGTATGTCCCCAGTACATGCCTACAAAGTTAAATCACCTATCCTTTACAGCAACAGACAACCCTCATACTAATACCAAGTGTTAGATTAAACTTTCAGTTGCAAAAACTGCTTTCTTCTCTGTTTGGTACTGTTGCTGTCTTCTTAATGTCACACAAACACTGTTGGCATCTTTGTTCGGGTTTGCCCACTATCAGTAAATGCAATAACGTATTGGTGAGAAATCACTCATTACTATTGCTGTTTCTCTCTAGTTAGACATGTCTGGTGGTAGAAGGGAAGGTGCCCACTTTAGGGTGCAGAGGTGGGGGTGTTGAGGAGTCCAGGATTTGTACTGGTCTCCTTGTAAAGTAATCATCTGTAGATAAGGCAGCCCCTGCAAGTACGGCAATTCCACGACTCCAAAAAGAACTTATAGCAGTAAAGAATTGTGAGCCAGCAGACTGTAGCATAAACTAATATATTTATTAGCTCAAAGGCATAAAAAGGAGACAAAACAGACTGGTTTCAGCTGTAAAAATACAAAGCCTTCTTAAGTGCAGTAAAAACATGTTCACTTGTTCTCCCTTTTATAGCGTACCACTAAATGAAGCTTCAACTTGATAAATTAATTATTCAGTTAACCAAACCATTTAAAGGTATTCATTAAGACCTAGTGAAAACAGTGACCCCAGATCCATTTTTTCTCTTTATTATTTAATATCTGATGCCAACCTGATTTGTTGGTTCTCTGTCCAATGAGTCTGTCAATCACAGTAAAAGTAAAAGATGCATTTTTATGTACCTCAGTATGTTCGTATAAGGCATTCATAAGCTTCTTGTGTCTGATGTCACTTAAATGTTCAGATATTCTGAATTTTAAAGAGCTGGACATTTGTCCCACATAAAATGCAGAACAGCTACAGGTAGCCAAATATATCACCCAGTCAGTCTGGCAGTTAGCAAAAAAGAAAATATCAAATACTTGCACAGTGTTTTTGCTGCTGAACTGGCATGTCTTCATCACCCTTCTGCAGTGAGTACAATGGCCACATGGAAAGCACCTCTCGAGTTGCTCCCCCACCAGAGTGGTTTGTATAGGGTCACCTTTGCTTCTCCAACCATGTTTGTAATGATTTAAGAATGAGCCCAAATTCCTGCCTCTCCTGAAAGAGAAATGACATCTGTCATCCAGAAACTCACATAATTTGTTGTCTGCCAAGAGTATGTCCCAGTGTCTATGGACACTTTTGAGTAGGACATCAATATTTCAACCATATGTAGTGACTAGTCAGATGGTTGAATTCTTGTTCTTAGTCTTGTCCCTATATGTTAAGAGATCTTGCCTGTTACGATTAGCTACGCAATGTCTGGCCTGAAACGTATTCCCCATTTTATATCACCCTATTCCTGAATCTAGTAGTAAGATCTTGATATACCTGATAAGTAGCATTATTTGAACATATGTGTTTAATTCACAAAAATTGTGATTTTGGGATGTTTGATGTTTCTGCATATATGTGGTGGATGAAAGCTGGTAGCATGGAGAAGGGAGTTGTATTGGGGGTATTTGCAATATACTTCCAATGTTAAAGTGAGATCATAATTCCTGCTTACTGTGACTTCTAGAAAAGTGATATTATTGATGTCATAGGTGACAGTAAATTGGATACCCCATCTGTTGTCATTTAAATATCCGACAAACTCCATAAGATAATCAGGGTCTGATCTCCATACTAACCAGCAGTCATCCAAGTATCTTCTCCAAATATCAATCTGATCTAGATAGATGTTGTATGAGTTGTCATAGATGAGCTGTTCCTCATTGTGGGCCATAAAAAAATCAGCATATATGAGAGCGAATGAGGCTCCCATGGTAGTGCCTTGTATTTGTAAGTAGCACTTATTCTGGTAATAGAACAAGTTCTTCGTAAGAACATGTTCAGCCAGACAAAGTAAAAAGGTGTTGAAACCCAGTTGGTACAGCTCTGATTTATATAAAAAGTATTCTAATGCTTCCAGCTCTGTCCAGTGAGGAATGTTGGTATACAATGAAGAAACATCAAGGGTGCAGAGTAACCACCCAGGCTCAAGCTGCATCTCTGAGATGATTTTGAGGAATTCCATGGTGTCTTGAATGCGGGCCCTAATCCATTTTAGAAGTGGTTTGAGATACTGTGTCAGAAACTGGAGTAATGGTTCCATGAGGGAACCCCTACCTGAAACTATAGGTCTACCAGGTGGATGTTCTAGGTTCTTGTGTATTTTGTGTAAAAAATATATGTATGGACTGGAAGGGACAGGCACCATGAGGTGATGTAGTGTGTTGTCCGTGATGATTCCCTCATTTTTGGCTGATGCCAAAAACTGGTTGATTTGTTTCTTGAAGCCAGGAGTTGGGTCCAATGTCATGTGAGTATAATAGTGACTATCAGCTAACTGTCTCATAGCTTCCATGTTATATTGGGTACAATCCTGTACAACCACTGCATCACCCTTATCTGCAGACAATATTGCCAAATCATAGTTAGTTTCAAGTTCATGAATAGCATCCATTTTGATCTTTGAGAGATTGTGTGATTTAGCATGGAATTCCCTAAAATTAAAATGCAGATCTTTGAGAATGCAATTCTGAAACATTAATACATTGTGATGCATTGGTGGCATGAAATTCGATTTGTGGTATCTGAAACCTTCCTGCGATTCAGGATTAGTTGCTGTTTGGAAAAATAATCTAAGGTTAAGAAGTCTACAAAATCTTGTGTGAATGTATCTTCAGACACATAAAAGCCAGGTATAAAATTAAGACCTTTATTCAAAATTTTTACTTGAGTGGGTGACAGAGGACTGGATGATATGTTCAATACATAATTCTCTACTATTTCTATACTATTAATTTCAACAATCCTTCCATGTTTTCCACTTTTTGTAATGTTCCCTGCCCCCCCTTCTTTGCCTACCCCTAAAATGATTGAGGTCTTACTTCATTTAGAGGCTGGAGAGTCTGTGGCATGCTGTGCATCAGGCTCAAAGCCTGATGAGGATTCCTAACCAGACGTATCATAACTGGATGAGGAAGGCTTTTTGAGGATGGATCTAGGTCTTTTCCTTTTGGCCACCTTTCTGTGTGTTTGCTCAAACCTCACATGTCTTGTTAGAACCAATGGATGTATACAGATGTGGTCCTAGAAAACACTTTTAATTTTTGAAGGTGAGAAAATTGATGACACTACATTTCTGATATGAACCAAGTAAGAACACTATAGTATCTGTTACATATGTCTACAGTAGCCAGTAGACATAAATACTCATCAAGATGCAGTAAGAATCCTTAAATGTGTATCTCGCATGCACAAACACTTTGCTATTGATTGCGCAAACCTGTTGCTTGGAGCTACACTATGAAAAGTGTACATGAGTATGTATGACTTATGTTTACTACCCATTTACTCTTCAGCACATGAAAGTAAATGTAAAAACACAAAGAAAAGAAGGACATTTAAAAAAAACAAACACATATTTTCACTGCGGCCATGTGTTACCTGCACCCATGCACTAGAAATATGGTCTGTCAGTATATTTTTCTGAAATATAGCAACTACACTACAGGAAATAATTAAAAATGCATCCTCATATGGTATGCACATCTTTATATTCACATTACACATTCATATTTTCCAATACTTGTAGTAATGTGGACAGCTGTTTGCATGTAGTTTTAAAAGCTATCATTTTAAGGTATACCTGCACTTTGGAAACAACAGAAAATGCTACACTTTGCACACTCATCAATCTAGTAACATGAAGATCTTTAATATCTTAACAGTTCTACATGCCTCCACATCCATTTCATGCAGATCTTCGGACATCTTTTCTCAAAGAGCCAATGCTGATGTCATCCACTATATACTGTCCTCCAGCCTTGTAAAAAAGTAGAGTTGTGCCGTGGCACTTGTGTTAAGTAATTAGTTTTTTAGTGCATGTACAGGGGTACAGGGGTTTTAATTTCACTGCAGTCAGTGGCTGTGTGCGTCTAGCCAGAAAAGCATAATTGTATATCCTGCAGTAATCACTACAATCTCATGGAGTACCAATATTTTGACAGTCAGACATGCCTACACATCCAGTTCATGCAGACCTTCCAACATCTTCTCAGAAACATACACCGATGATACCATTGACTATAAATTGTTTGGCAGCCTTATAAAAGTTAGGCTAGTACAAAGTCAGACTTGTGCAGTGGAGCTTGTGTGAAGTACCAAGTTCTCTAGTGTATATACTTAGATAGGTAGGGGTCTGTTCTCTCTATAGTCAAATGAGGTGTGTCTCTCTAGCCGGAAGACCATATTTGTGTATCCTGCAGTCACCACTAGATTCCCATGGAGCACCAATATTTGGACAGTTGGACATGTCTACACATCCATTTCCTGCAGGTGTCCCAACATCTTCCCTCAAACATCCAGTGATGATGTCATCCACTATAAATTGTCCTGAAGCCTTATTAAAGTCAAACTTGTGCTGTAGTTTGCATAAAGTACTGAGTTTTGTAGTCTGTATACTTAGATAGGTAGGGATTATGTTCTCACTGCAATCAATTGGTATGTATATGTATATCGAGTCAGAAGAGCATAATTGAGTACCCTGCAGTCACTACTACAAGCCCATGGAGCATCCATTTCCATCAGGTCTCCCAGCATCTTCTCACACACATCCAATGATGATGTCATTCATTGTAAATTGTCCTGCAGTGTTGTCAATATCAGACTTGTGCCATGGTACTTGCATAAAGTGCTGAGTTCTCTAGTCCACGTACCTTAGTTAGGTAGGGGTTCTGTTCTCACTGCGTTCAGCTGGTGTGTGTGTGTGTGTGTGTGTGTGTGTGTGTGTGTGTGTGTGTGTGTTTGTACACTTGCTTGACATTAGATATAGCATTTTATACCAGCATGTCAGACACTGCTATTACCATCTTTCTCTCACTAGACACTTCTGATGTCATCACTTATAAAGTATTGTCCAACACTCTCCAAGTTAGACTTGTGCCATGGCACTTGTGTTAAATACAGAAGTCTCTAGTCAGTGTACTTAGATAGGTAGGGGTACTGTTCTCACTGCAGTCATTGGTGTGTGTGTGTTTGTGCACTTGCTTGATATTTGAGAGAGTATTTTATACCAGCATATCAGACACTACTATTACTATCTTCCTCTCACTGCACTTTGCTGATGTCATCGGCTATAGGTGTCTCTCAAGCATGTTCTGCTAATGTCACAGGCTAGGTTGAGATCCCTAGAGTGAGTGACTCTTGTGCCATTATACTTGTGGATGTGCAGCATTTCCATCAGGGCAGGGTCAAAGAAGTCACCTCATTCTATACGATACAGAGTACAGTGAGAGGGCTTTCAGTCTATCCATGTACATCATGGCATGGTTTGTGGACCCTGTATTTTCTTGTTGAGAAACCTCTGTAGTCTCTACAGCTGCTACACATCTCTGCTGAGGTACATGCAAAAGAAAGCATTGTACTTGATTAGTGTTTTGATCAAGTTCAAGTTTAGTGGTGTTATAACACCCTCAGACCTGAATATGATGGCTAGACGTATGAGGTGCACAACATAGAAGACTTTCCTTACAACTGTGGGAACTTGGTGGACAAAATTCAGATTGCTGTCTACCTGTGTTCCCAGTTCTTGCACCACTGGGTTTGAGCTTGGGCAGGTTTTGTCAATGCTATAATTAGCAGGGAATTCCACATTGGAAAATGAAAAATTAATGGCACTTTTTTGCATTTATTTTCAGACCGTGTGGCTTTAGCACCAATCATTTGTCTGTGTTTGCCCCTCCTGTAATAAATAGGTTTACATCACTCAATGATTGCACCCAATTTACAATCATCCCCAAACTTGGTAAGCCAAAGACTGTATACTTTAGCCTGGACACCTGAGAAATAGATTCCAAAGAGTAAAGGGCCTGGCACAGATCCTTGTGGCATGCAACTGGAGATGGCTCTGCTTGTAGAGGTCAAGTCATCAACTTTGACAGTATGTGTTCTGTCGGTGAGACAATTGGCTATCCATCTAGTGACATGAGGGTTAATCCACAGCTGGAAGAGTTTCTTAGTGATACCTGAGTGGGGGATTGTGTCAAAACCCTTGTCCAGATCAAGATATGTGGTATGCACTGTTTTACCTTCATCCAGGGCTTTGTTGACTTTCTCAAAGAAGTCTACTAGGTTTAATAAACATGTTCTACCCTTAAAAATGACAACTTGGGTTGGGTATAGAGTTTGAAGGTCACCTATGTCCTTATTGATAAGGTCCATATAATTCTTTCCATGGCCTTTCAGATGAGACTGGTAAGCCTTATAGATCTATAGTTCCCAGGGTTGGTTGATGCCCCCCCCCGCCCTTGTGCAAGGGGATTACTGCTGCTATTTTCCACTCTTTTGGAACAAAGCCAGTTCTAAGGCTATGGTTAAAAATGACTCTAATTTGGTCCACTGGGTCCTGTTTTAGATTGCTTAGTAAGCAACATGGGATGTTAGCTGATACCACTGAGGTGTTTAGTCTTGGAGAGAGCAGACATGACCTGATGCTTAGAGATACTAGGCAAGGGACTGATGTCAGGTATCCTTTGGGGTATGGCCAGTGAGGCCAGGGGATTAAAGTTTGCACCAAATCTGTCAGTAGCAGGTTGGCCATTTCCTGTGGTGCAGCTTCATGTTTAGACTCCTAGCATTAAGCAGAAAAACTTTGAGTTTCCCTCCAGTGGATGTTTTTATGTTGGAACTTTTGTTGCTTTCATATTGCCTATTAAAGACACTATGGGGAGGCAAACACCTTTGCTAGTATCTGACAGCCAAGAGAACACAGTTTCAGGCCATATCTGGCAAAGCAGTGTGGCCTGTTGACCATGTAAGCCCAGGTGGAGAGACACTGGAAAACCCTAGACTTGACACCAGAAGCTAAGCCAGTTGTTGAAGTCCATAAATTTTGTTTATATTGTGGCATTATCCTGGATGAAGGTAGAATGCTGCTCAGGGCTAGGGTCATACCTACCTGGGACACATAATCTGGCAGTTCAGTCATGTGTCTTTTCATATAGTGCAGAGAGGTACATTATGAAAACAAACACACAATGTATCTACCTGCCTACTGAGTTAGATGGTATGCAGAATATCCACCAGTATGTGCTGACAGTGGTGATTAATCCCTTGTATGTAGCATATGTAGCACAACTCCTGAGTATGTGCAGGGGATTCACATCAAAGGCTATAATACTTCCATATTTCACAGCCTTCATCAAACCAATAACTGAGTACAATGCAGCCTTCTTCATGTACCTTGCTACACATTTCCAGGGATGCATAACTCAAGTGTACCACCTTTGCTATAGTGAGCTCCCACACATCTTATTGGCCATACCTAGGTATTTTTCTTGTTGCATAAACATTAAAGTCTGATAGTGCAGAACCCCCATCAAGGTGTTATACCACATGCATGTGTGATACCTGTTCCAGTGATGCACACAGTGCATACATAGCTGTTTGACAACATTGATAGCATGAGTTACATTCATGGAAGTGTGGATTGTGCCATATATATGCCATGCAACCTGTCAATTAGCCTGGATTGATCATAATGTCACATACAGGTATAGCAGTGCCCCTCCTCCTAACACCTCCAGTAGATAATACAATGTCAGGACTATGTGCTTTATTACTCTCATAGATTGCTGACATCTCATAATAGTTGTATAAGTGTGTTCATGCAGAACCATCTATGATCAATCACAATCACATATGTTATGTCAGAAACATGAGATTACTGGTTGTATTAAACTGATATTATCCATGATTGTGCACACTCCTGTTTACAGTTGTCCATGAGCCTGTAACTATGCATCCCACTTGGTGGAGATCTCTGCCAACATTACAGTCATATTCAAGCAACTCATTCTGCACAACTTTTCGATATGCACCTAACACCTGTTGTATATAACATCCCTGATAAATTTCCTCTCCATTGTTCATGTTAGGATGCTTATATCGCAAAGACATCTTCTCCATTGTTATGTCACCTTATGTGACAGTCACATAATATACATTTTCACTGTATCATGTCGATATGTGATTTGTGTTCCTGCTACAACTGTCTTCATTTACATGCCCTCATCTGCTGTACATTAAGCTGTTTCACTTGTCTCTTTCCTTCTGTTCATTCTTACAATTCATCTGTGTGTCCCTAATCAATACACACACTTCCCCTGACTGTTCATTTTAAATTGCAGTCCATGTACCATTATGGCTCATTTACATAGCTTTTGTTCAGTATGCCTGAAATGGGATTCCACAATACTTTGCACTGTATACACTGTCCTGTAATGTGTTTGGACCATATACATTGCTATATTACTAACCCTGGTAATCATTGTGGCATTCTGTGCGACCATGCAGACTTAGTTTACCTGTAGGTAAACAAGTCCACACATCTGCTGCTTCTATGTTGCTTTACATGATTTTCTGGCTAGCAACACTGTTGCTAGCCACAAAACTGTGCTTGTTTACATTTGAATGCGGTACGTGGCATGAATATTTAATTAGCACTGCTGCTCACCATACAGACATGTAAACTCCGTTTAGGCTTAGTATATATGTGACTGTCAAACTAGGTTACATGTCAATGTAGATGAATGTTTGTGATATAAACATCACTGGCATGCTCATCAGAGAGGATATTTAGCAAAGATGTTATATACAATTTGGGGTATGTGCATGTCTTGCAGATCTGCAAAATGACTTGCTTGAACATGACTGAAATGGATGTCAGCATACCTCACAACCAATCATGGGAACATAGCAACAGACTTATGGGCAACTGCTGACAGAAGGAGGCACAATCAGAAACAATTTTAAAATATTAACAATATTAATATGTGACACTGCCAGAATATGTGACATTAAGTTATTATACATGTTCTGCAATAACAGATTGTGTACAACTGTAATGATTGCCAGTATGGGGAATAAGGGGAATTCACCACCCCTTTTCCAGAAATAAACATCTTTATCGGAGTTAAGTGGGACAGTGTTAAACCTGGAGTTGAATTCAGGGACAATCCTAGCCATTTGAGAGGTCTGCATGACACATAAGCCACAACCACAAGTGCAAGCATCAAACCCATGACATCAATGTTGTCAATGATCTCTGTATTTAATGGGTTTCCTCACAGTAAGACGCATCACACATGCATCGTATACAGCACCTTGAAGGGAAGTTTGCACTGTCAATTCCTAACAGGTATGCATAACAAAGAGTAGTTCTGTATGGCTGACAAGATGTGTGGAAGCTCACAGTGCCAAATATAATACACTTGATTAAATGATCTCTGGCTGACATAGGTATTGGCCATAAGGATAACAACACTTACAAACAATACACTATTATGAGTGGATTCCGTATACCCAGCTGTGTATTGAATGCATCTGCCACATGTAACAGCAATGGCTATTGTCTGAAGCATCTGCAACTGATGTGTGAATTAAGAACTGGTGTGTTATAAAGAATGGTACCGTAGCATGTGATATTGATGACAATGCATCAAGTATGCCCATGTGCACAGAAACTACAGCAGTGCAAAGTCAACTGTCAGTAAGTGAGGAAGTTGTCATAGTGATATTATTCACATACCACACAATGCATGGAACACACTCAATAAGCACATGTCAAGCCACAAACCATGTCCCACAAGATCACTGACCCTCTTACATTGACAGTGAAAATGTTTTACTGGCATGAACTGCTGATATGCATGCATATGTGCTCATGCAGATTATCAAGTAGTAATACTGATGTGATATACTGTTATGTCCATGATGCTGTACAGTCACACTGTAGTTGTACCTAGGATACAATTGGACTTCCTAGGTTCATAGGAGCATCTAGGCTAATGTTCCAAGATGACATAAAAGCCTAGCCATACTTCACATGAGTTTCACAATTTTAAGTAGTTATGTGAACAAAGTTCACACAGTTATGAGTCTATGCTAGTTTGTCTAAGACCAACTGCCTTTATCCATGAGTGACATGTGCGCAACACCAGGAGTACAATTATCATAATCATCCATTGATGTAGGCTGCACCTGAATATGGTCAGGAAAGGCTTTTGCTTTACATGAATAGGAAGCTTGTTCCAGAGAAGGGGTAGTGTCTGAGAGAAGTTTCTCTCTCTCAAACAAAATTTATTCCATCAGAGGCTAGGTTAACATCCTTGGAATGAGTGACCCACATGCAATTTATTTTGCCAATATGTAAAATTTCCATCAGGTCCAGATTGTAGACTGCTCTGTAGGCCAGACACAATTTGGCTCTTAGTAATTTGTAAAGAACAGAATACAGTGATAGCGGTTTCATTTTTTCCACATAGGACTTTTCTTTTACACCCTGTATCTTCCTTGTACAAAATCTCTGCTGTTGCTCCAGCTGTTGCAGATGTGTGGTAAGTTACACTACCAACGGATGCAGTGTTCTTAATTATTGTTGTGATAAGGGCCAAGTACAATGGATCAGCAAATCACCAATGGAATTATAATGTCCTTTGATCTGGATAACATGCTCATACTTATCAATTGTGCCACATAGAATGGATTTTTTTACCACTGTGGACATATGGTGGTCAAACTTTCAACTATTTACTTGAGTACCCAGATCACATACTACTGGGTCTATGCATTGGTGTGTGCTGTCTGTATTGTAACTACTTTGGGTATTTGCTTTACAAAAGGGAATAATTATGCTTGTTTGGACATTTAGTGTATCTCCATGACACTGGCACCAATCATTTGTGTGTTAATACTTTCTGCAGTATATCAATACCATTACTGGATTCAAGGATTGTTTACAATTTGCCATCATCCACAAAGCTGGTTGGACAAAAGATGTATAAGTTTGCCTTGACTTCTGTGAATTAAATAACAAACAGAAAGGGGCCTAGAACAAAGACCTGTGGTATTGTACTGGTCACTGGCCTGTTGCTTGAGGTGAATTCAAACACTTTGATAGTATGTGTCCTGTTGGTGATCCATTGGCTTACCCACTTGGTGACATACTGGTTTATGGCCAGTTGCAACAGTTTCTCTGTAATACCTTAGTGGGGAATTGTGTCAAATGCCTTGGTCAAGTCAGGTTAGGTGAGATGCACATTCTTTCCCTCATCCATGGCCTTTTTGACGTTCATGAAGAAGTCATCTAGATTTAATAGAAATTATCTAGCCTTACCGAATCAAAAATAAGGTGGTTACATAGTAGGGAGATTACCTATGTTCTTGTTGATAAGGTCCACGATGACTCTTTCCATTGGCTTACTGATGAGGCTAGTCTGGCTTATGTGTCTATAATTCCCTGCGTTGGGTGATAGTCACCCCTTGTTAAGACAGATGACTATTGCTGTCCACCATTCTGCCAGAAAATAGCTTGTCTGGAGGATGTTGTTAAGTAGAGATCCAACTGTGTACACTAGGTCTTGTTTTAATTTATTGATAAGGCAACCTGGAATGTTGTCAGGGTTCATTGATGCCTTGTTTGTAGCTTTAGAGAGCACACGGATGATCTGTTCTCTTGAAAAAATGTGCTGAGTAATGTTTGCATGTATACGTTGGTTGATGACTAGTGGGAACGGGGGGGGCAAAGTTTGATCCAAATCTGTCAGCTAGCAGGTTGTCTATTTCCTCTGGATGAGTATTGTTGGTGCCACCCACAACTATCTGTGCACGTAGTTTTTGTACTTAAAAAAGATTTGTGCAACACCTCCAAATGCAACCCTGGGTAAACATAACATGATACGCAGTGGAACTATTAACACAGTTGTACAAATCTACCTATTTTACATCATAACATCACTTGCACATCCCATGCCTCTATGTTTTCCATCAGAAAGGTGTGTGTGAGAGCTCTGACACCATATATGGCCATAGTACAAATTTGGTGGATGTAGTTTATGCAGAACAGTTAAAGACACAAATACTGACAGTCGCAGAATGCTGTTGGACAACACCTTTGTACACACAATGAATCCCCCAAAGTTGCAAATGAATCTGAACTAGTTATATGTTTGTGGATACACCAGTATTAAAATATGTGAATGAAATAAGGCATATGTGCCTATGTAATTAGTAGGATGTAATATTGCTGTATATCATATAGCATTTCATGCTGCAAGTGGAACTGTGATGGATGAATGAGAAATGTGCACAATGTTAATATACTCTACTACAAGAACACATGTCTTAGTAAGTCAACAATATACATAGTATCATCCCGTGGCAATAGTCCTTAGGAGGCATATTACTATAGCTGATATGGAAGGGACATTTAATCAAATGGCAGCAGTGACCATCAATCCATTGCATCAACTCTCAGATTGGAATACACTATTGTAGAGCTACCATACATCCACACCTCAACACAGTACATATGAATGACAGTAGCATTGACATGTACAGGACATTGCTAGGCTAATAGCCAACATGACATAAAATCATAGCCATTATTCTAACTTTTAAACCAAATCAATATATCTATATGTTGTAAGATAGTATGGGTACATGCATATGTATGTATGCATGTGTTTGACTATATTACATACTGCTTCTGTCAATATGTGGCATGTACACCAACCTTTGACAGAATTAGCAATCACACAACCAGTGGTCTGCAGATAGCATGAAGAGGGTCATGGAATGGCTGCGCTTCACAATGTGTATGCATCTTTGAGATGATGACACCCACCAGGGTTCTGCAGAAAGGATGTTATGTTGCCAGAGGGAAAAAATGGGTTATTGGATTCATGGGGCTATGTTAAAGGTTCTCTTGAGTGGTATTCAAATGATAATAGATTCAAAAGCTCATATACTGGCCAAATATACCACCAAGCACACACACAGCAGTTGAATGAGGTCAGATGTGAACATTAAGCCTGTCTGTATATACAAATTTGACTCCATACAACACAGCAGTAGCACCACCACAAATGTGTAACTTTACACTGTCACAGTGCACTTTATAGAGGATGACAGCATCATTGCATTCTGAGAAGATGTTGGGTGGAGTGTGTGACATAGATATGGAGTCATATCTTGGTGTTAAATTGTCTCTACACTCATATGTGAATAAGCACACACACAAGTTGTCTGCACTAAGATTAGAACGATAAACTATCTAGCTACGTAACTAGAGAACACAGTACTTAATGCTCGTGAAAACACAGACATCTCAATGCAAGACTGTCAGAGTGCACTTTAGAGGGGATCACATCATCATTGTATGTTGTGAATAAGAAATAAGCAGGAGTGTGTGTGACATAGCTGTGGTCTCATGTGCCATTTTAAAATTGTCTCCAGACTGATAATTGAATGAACACATACATGTTAAGTACAAGGAGATTAGAATCCTTACCTAGATATGGAACACAGTACTTAATGCTATTGCCACAACACAAGTCTGATTTTCCTATTATTAGAAAACACTTTATAGCAGGTGACATCATCAGTGTCTGGTGAGAAGAAAATGTTAGTAGGAGTGTCTTACATGCTTCTCTAAAATGGTCTCCAGAATAACAGCTAACTGAACACACAAGTTGACTCGAGTGAGATTAGAACCCTACCTGCCTAGTTAAACAAGACACATTATGTAATGCTAGCACCATGACACAAGTTTTGCTTTTATTTTGTCAGAGAACACTTTATAGCAGATGACATTATCAGTAACTGGTGAGAAGAAGATGTTAGTAGAAGGGTCTCACATGCTGCTCAAAAATGGTCTCCAGAATGACAGATAACTGAACACACACAAGCTGACTGCAGTGAAATTAGAACGGCTACCAACCTAGTTACAGAAGGTGGAGAACACAGTACTTAACATTAGCACCACATCACAAGTCTAATGTTCATATTGTCAAAGAACACTTTATAGCAGATGACATTGTCAGTATCTGGCGAGAAGATGTTAGTAGTTGTGTTTCACATGCTGCTGTAAAATGGTTGCCAGAAGCATAGCAGACTGAACACACACTCACACAAGTTGATTGTAGTTAGATTAGAACCCCTACTACCTAGTTACACAGGTTAGAAAACACAGTACTTAACACTAACACCACAGCACAAATCTGGCTTTCATGTTGTCAGAGAAGACTATTGCAGATGATACAGATGATATGTTTGGAAGAAGATGGTGTGAGAACTGTATGCAATTGCTGTGTAGTCATATGAGAGTAAAACTTCGTTCTCAATGAGACTTTAGTGAAGACATTGACTCATGCTGTTCTGACTACACACACACACACACACACACACACACACACACACACACACACACACACACACA
This sequence comes from Protopterus annectens, assembly GCF_019279795.1. Classification (NCBI taxonomy): domain Eukaryota; kingdom Metazoa; phylum Chordata; order Ceratodontiformes; family Protopteridae; genus Protopterus; species Protopterus annectens. The sequence goes on from NC_056733.1 coordinate 1,540,925,374, forward strand.
CACATACACACACACGTTGACTGTTTCACATTTTAAACACCTTTCCAACTAGTTAGTCCAACTGCAGAATACCATACTTACATTCACTCCATTACAGAAGTCTGAGTTTTATGTTGTCATAGTGGTCTTTAGAGGATGGCATCATCATAATGTTGCAGGTTACATACAGTATACTATTATGAGACTTGTCTGCATAGTCTGGACTTCACATTTGCTTTTGTGTTTGCAATGTGCAAAAATACTTTAAAAGACATCTTGTTAATAGATATGAATTAAGCTGTCATAAATGCATGTTGCAGAACTCAGACATACATGTACCTGTTTTTCAATGTTGTGTACATAACATGCTCAATCACACACACACACACACACACACACACACACACACACACACACACACACACACACACACACACACACACACACACACACTTTTGAAACAGCAGGAATGCAAGTGTTGATGTATATGTGTTCATATTCTGATAATGTCCACAGTAAAAGATTTTTCAGACAATATCAATTTGTCTTGGTCAGTGATGACCAATGGTTAGTGTCAGTATAAAGCCATATAAAATGTTAAAAAGCAGTTGTGTTTCTCTAGTGTAGTTGGCATTAGACCTATTAATGAGATATCATTTGCAAGTGCATTGCTGCAGGGCACACATGAATATGAGTAAGTATGTCTTCAGTAAATAACAAGTCCCTTCCCTTCTGTTGTGTTGAATAATGTCTTTGGATGGGGTGGATGATAACAGGGCAATAACCATTGTAATACTTGCGATACACCTGTTTACATACAGCAACGCAGAGAAACTGATTTGCACGAATAATGGCAGAGAAACTGATTTGCACGAATAATGGAAAAGTGTTTGCCCATGCGACATTCACATTTCATGAATACATCTTAAACTTGATAAACTGAAATAAATGTATGCTATGGGAGAAATAGCTGGCAGATACTATACTGTTCGTACTGTAGTTTATATTGGAAATGTTGTGTAATAACTTTTATTACGTTAAGAACTGTTGCTATTGCCTTTCTTATTTGTGCGGAGTATTCGCCTTCCTTTGCACAAACAGGCTAAGTGGCAATGCATGGCCATCAGCACTCTGGACAGTACTGAGTGTAAAAATACACCTGCTGCCTAGCTTCTCTGTGGCAGCAGGTGTAAGAGCAGTAAGTTCATATTCGGAATGCAGCGTTCACATCTATCTCATTCAATTGTTTTTACAGATGGTGTCAAGATGGCTAAGTAAATGTGATAATCACTGCAAATGTGACAAACAATGACTACAGTAAAGCATGTAACTTCCACAATTTTTATCATTAATGCCTACCTCTTTACTGTTGTACAACTATTAGTTGTTTTGCAGACCTCACTGCAAATCACAATTTAATTGGGTGTACAGCTTTCTAGAAAAGACAAGGGGTGGTACATGTTTTGAAATGATTATTTCAGACTCAGGAGATATGCTAACTATTTGTCTGGCCATATATCCTGAAAAGTGTGTATAGATACTTTGTCGCAGTAAGGGTAGTTTTCACATCCTATTAAATGAAGATTTCATCCATCATCACCTGGATATGTCACAAACAGAATCCTACAGATGATTTTTAAACATTCAACATTACTTGAACAATGATAAACTATTGAATCAAGGCAACATGTTAGTGTTTTTCATCAGCACAGTCAAGTCAGTCTGCAGACACCATTCATCAATCTAATAGCTATGCAGACATACCGAGAAGTTGGACAGATGGGATGAATACAAGGAGAGATGAACATACACCTAGCAGTGTTTTTTAATGGCACATTAGTGGCTATGTTTTTGGTCTGTTATTAACATAACATGCTTGTGGCATGAGGTGACATAGGGGTACAGAAGGCTTAGGAAAGGGAGAACAGGCTGATGACAAGCACACCAAGGTTAGATAAATACGTGATAGCAGTGGGGATGGATGTTGCTTCAGATACTAATTTCTGGGCAGTAATATATCTCCCTGAAAAATCATAACTTTTGCAAATAGTGATATGTAGGGTGATTAAATATGTCATACACGGATCTACTTACTAATCTGGTATGTCCAAGGGTCAGTTCCAAGGTTACTCTCCAGTCCAGCTGGTGAATCTGGGAATTTTGAGGCAATGTTACAATTGCCTTATGTACACAGACAACCTTCTCCTCCTTCCAACAAACTCTAATACATGTGAGAGATGCAGTTACACAGCCAAACTGGAGGCAGAGCTCTCTCAACCCAAGACTGACACAGTCAGTCAGGAGGAAAAGGTAACCACCCACACCACAAATCCAGTCTCACACAGACCTATTGCATCTGCATACCCAACACATAAACACACAAAAACATACTCGGAGGCTCTAAATAAAAATCTGCCTAAACAGCAAAGACCTCCTAAGCAGATATCCAAGCAACAGCCACCCCTCAACAATACCCACGAATCACATATCTCACAAAATCAGTGTGCCTCACAGTCACAGCCCTTAAGGCCAAACAACACACCAGATACACTTGTTATAGGGGACTTTATTGTCCAGCACACTGACGTCCCACTCACCAGACTGAACAAGGAGAAGGTCACTGTAACCTGCCTGTCGGATGCCAGGATCCACCACATAACGCAAGCACTCAGGTCACTCCAAAGCAAGTACAAGTATGACTCCATCATTGTCCATGCTGGTGTGAATGACCTGAGACGTACCTCCCTGGACTACATGAAAAGAGACATAGAGGAGCTCTCTGACCATGTAGCCCAGGCTGGTATGATCCTGACCTTGAGTAGCATCTTGCCCTCACCAAGAATGATGCCACAGTATAAAGACAAAATGATCAGTTTCAACAATTGGCTAAAGTATTGGTGTCATTCAAAGGGGATCCAGTGTCTGTCAGCCTGGGATGACATGCTCGACAATCCACGTTGCTTCACTAGGGACAGCTTGCACCTGTCACCCTTAGGCTTTCATATACTGGCCAAGGCTCTTTCCACCCCCATAGTGTCTTTTTTAGGCAAGGCTCAAAGGACAAACCCACCTCTATAGATAACCCAAGGATAAAAAAACTAAAGGTAATGCTACTCAATGCCAGAAGTCTAAACCTCAAGATGCACGCACTCGAGGCTCTCCTCAGTATGGAGAAAATCGATGTCTGTGCAGTAACAGAAACCTGGTTCAAGGCTCCTGAGAGCACCCCAGCACTACCAGGTTATAACTCATACCATGCGTTTCAGCCCCAAAACTCGGATCGAAGCACAAAAGGAGGGTACTATCTATATTCATCAAAGATACCTACACCTCCAGGTTAGTGGCACTGCACGAAGCATCGGAAACCATCCATGTGCAACTAACAGCAGGCAAAACTGCCTTTCAGTTTGTAGCCTGCTACAGAACACCCTCTCTATTACAGGAACCTCACCTGGCATTCCTGAGAACAATAGAGAATATGAAGGTCTCTCCAAACACTATGATATTGGGTGACTTCAACTACCTAAACATTGACTGGGAAAACTACTCAAGCCCAAACACCCTCGCACAATGGTTCCTTGAATTTATAAACTCTAATGCAATGGAACAACTGGTCACCACTCCCACAAGAGGGAACAACATATTGGACCTGGTCATCACCAACATGGGGACTCTGTGTTCCACACCAGAGGTAAACACCTCACTGGTAAGATCAGACTATAAACAAATTTCCCTGGACATCCATATCCCGTCCCCACCCCCAGCCAAGGAAATCACTGTAAAGAATTTCTCAAAAGCCAACTTTGCACTTCTCAAGACTGAGGTGGAATCCTTCAAAGCTCCTGGGCCAGAGGATAATACAGCCCAATCCGCAGAATCCTTTACAAATGCATTCTATGAGCACCTGCAGGAATGCATGGATCATGCTATCCCAAATAAAACCAAGACTCACTCCTCCAAAAACAGGAGACCGGTCTGGTGGACCCCGGCCATAAATAAGCTATACAATAGAAGGAGGAAGCTACTACATGACAGAGCAAAATCCCAAAAAGGGAAGGCATCTCTAATCAGTATTAGCAAGAAACTTCGATCACTCATAAAATCATCAAAGGCCAGTTTCGAAAGAAAAATTGCCCTAGACACTAAAGATAATCACAAGGCCTTCTTTAGTTATGTCAGGAACATGGGCGGAAACTCCTAGATATGTTCTGAATTGTTGCATAACGGTAGAAAATATACCGAAACTACAGACATTGCCAACATCCTGGCAGACAGATTCAGCGCAAACATCTCCCCCCTTCCCCCTCAAAGGAGCAAATGCCTATCCCAACTGAATGTAACCTCCCTGACATCACAGATGCACAGGTGAAAGCTGCCCTCTCCAAAGGAAAAAACACAGCATCTATGGGACCAGACAGTGTCCCAGGCTGTGTCTTACATGAGCTCCAAGAAGAACTGAACCCTCACATTAAGTCACTGTTCAAACTTAGCCTTACTACAGGATATGTACCCAAAGAATGGCGTACAGATACAGTGGTCCCACTCCACAAAGGTGGTGCCACAACGGACCCCGGAAACTATCGCCCCATAAGCCTGACTAGTCTGGTCTGTAAAGCTATGGAGCGTATTATCATGGAACTCATAAACAAAGACATTGGGAGCCTCCAGACACTGGACCCTACCCAATTCAGCTTTGTTAAGGACAGATCTTGCCTCTTAAACCTAGTTGATTTCTTTGAAACAGTTACCAAAGCCATAGATGAGGGCAAGGTAGTCCACACAGCCTACCTGGACCTCGCAAAAGCCTTCGACACAATACCCCACTCAGGCATCATAAATAAGCTTACCAGCTTAAATATCAACCCCTGTATCACAAGATGGGTTGCAAACTGGCTCAGAGATAGAACCCACATGGTCAGAATCGCAGGTGCCATGTCCGAATCCAAACCAGTTACAAGTGGCGTCCCACAGGGCTCAGTTCTGGGACCTATCTTGTTCGGCATATACTTCTCTGAGGTGCAGGCTAACACGGGGGGATTATGGCTGACAAAGTTCGAAGATGACTGCAAACTGGGGGCCATAATCAAATCTCCAGCTGACACAAGCATCCTCCAAAAGGGTCTCACAGAGACGGATGCTTGGTGCCAGAGCCACGGCCTCAAGCTAAATGCTAAAAAGTGCATAGTCATCCCCTTTGGGAAAAACAAGGTGCCCACAAATTACCACATAGGTGGTAATCCATTAAGTATGGAAGAAGTAATTAGAGATTTGGGGACCAACGTAGATAGTAATCTCTCCTTTGATAATCACGTTGCCAAAGTGGTTAGAAAGACCTTCTATATAGCCCACCTTATCATGAAAGGGTTCGCATCTAGATCAAGAGAGGTCATTGTGCCCCTCTACTTGTCACTCATCAGACCCATAATTGAATACAATGCCCCTTTTGGGATGTACCTTAACCGACACCTGCAGCAACTGGAGAGACCCCAAAAGTACCTCACCAAGAGGATCATGGGCTACAAACAGATGTCCTATGCAGCTTGACTAAAGAAACTCCAGCTCTACTCAGTTGCTTACCGCCTACTCAGAGGCGATCTATGCCTGACGTACAAAGCCATGTCAAACCCAGAATTAATGGACATGCTCCACCTCAAAAAATCCAAGTCCCTTACAGCTACACGCTCCAGGGACCTAAACCTCAGCACAAAAATAAATAGGACATGCTGGAGGGACAGATTCATTTCCCAGAGGCTCCCCTCACTCTGGAATAGAATCCCAGTTCATGTTAGACATAGCCCCTCGCTGACCCTCTTCAAGCGAAATCTGGACGCGTGGATGGGAAATCGCAAATTCACCCCTGGGATCTCTTCTGTGTCCCTGCTAGACAGAGGCACAGTAAACTAATCTTAAAAGAGTACCTTCTGTGACCTACTTTACAGATGCACAGTAGGCTAATCTAATAGGGAGGCGGAAGCCAAATACACTCTGGCTAGGCTTATAAATACCCTAGGGCAGATAGCCTAGTATCTACCTATGAACCTATGAACTTAAAAACTCAAAGTTTCAAAACTTTGGACTTCAAACAGCCAAGACCATAAGATTGAAGTTTTGAAACTTCAAAAACCTAATAAAAAATATAACAACAAAGAATTTTTTTTTTTTTGTTTTTGCAGGGGGCAAGCCCCCATGCACTCCTCACAACCCCTGCTAATTAAATATACCAACTCTAAGATCATACTACAGTGAGGAAAACATTAACTATCCCGTTCCACGCTGTATGGAAATCTCCATTCAAAACGTTTGAAGTTTCATAACTTTGATCTAATGGTCTTGGCCTTTTGAAGTTTTTCTGAAGGGGATCAATCATACCCTTATAACATCACACTAAGGAATGATGAGAGACATATCTGGAATCAAACCCATGAAGCTATTGTCAAAAAAAAATTCAGTGCAGTAATTTATGTCAACACCCCACAGAGTACTTTGCAATTCATTGCATTCAGCAGTCTAAATAACTGTCAGAGTGAATGTTTCAAATTAGTGCCTTTACTCTGGTTTAACTCTATGTTCTTTCAGTGTAGCGAATTTAAGCAGCATTGGGTGGAGATAATTGGACTATTACAGCCAATGGCAAAAACTCACCAGGTTTTGACATAGGCTGTATAGAGCCATTCACTGCTGCTTGACATTGGTGTGCAATTCCAAACTCCACACAAATGCAGAGGACAAAAAGGGAAGACTTTATTAGGGGCCATTTCTGGTCATGTGTGGGGAGTGTGATTCTATTTTTTGACCAGATTTTAAAAGTATGAACATGGGATAGATAGGAAAGTGGTGATACAGAGAGGAAGCAGGGGGGAAGAACAAAGGGGAAACGATTAAGGAATTTGCAGGAGGGAATTACGACTGAACCATAACTATCCATTTTTTAGCTCTGTAATATGAACATGTATAGAACATTGGATGAATTTGAACAGTCACTACAAATGCAATCATGTTCTATATCCCATTAGATCAAACTGAGTGTGTCAAGAAGACACATATGTGAAGTGGAGAGCTATGCATGGGGCAGGTGCCCATTTTTTTTTTTTTTTGGATTTCAAGAAGAGAGGAATGTTGGAGGAGGGACATAAGAATGTCAGGGTCAGGTAGATAGGGTAGGTGAGGAAACAGGTGCAGACAAACAGGACAAACAAGACAGACACAGGGATGGTGATAGACACAAAAGGTTGGGGTACACCATGACTGGAGATAGTAGGGGGCATAAAAGGCACATGCCCATCTAACATGGGAACAGTGAGAATCTAGTCCTCACCCCCAGAGCTGTCATCACTGTCCCCTTCCTTGGTTCCCTGTGGGATAGCTCGATGTTGGGTCTTTTCTGCATTCTATGGAGCAACTTCTCTAGACAGCTGAGGAGTGCATCAGTGCTAACTTCTAATACCTCATGCACCACCCCTGGCAGCTCCTGGCAGGCGATGTAATCCCCACCTCGACTAATACTCCTGGAGGGTACCAATGCACCAGCTGCCATAGCAATGCTACCTGATGCTGTGGCCCAGGTAGTGCATGGGCTGTAGAAGCAGTACTGCCAGGTTGCATCCCAGATGTGCTGGTTGTTGGTGCAGCAGCCAGTGGAGGACAGACTGAGCCATAATGATTGGCTTACCTCCCTGTGCTGAAAACCATTTTGTTTGTTGCCAGAAAAATATGACATCAGATTAGTGTGTTCACATATATAAAAAAATAAAAAACAGATAAAGGGTTGGGTGAGACAAAAAAAGAAAACAGACGATTAGAACCATTACATGTCACATAAATTCCTCATTACAATTAAATATTGTTTTATTATTATATTAGGTATAGAGCTTCCCAAATCTAAAATACGACTGCAAATTGTAACACATAATCTTTGCAATATGCATATATTGCATATATGCTTTTAAAGATAGTACAGATAAAATTAACATCATTAGAGTCAATTTTGCATTAATTAAAATTAAATAAAGATATATATTTTTTTAATCTGAATGTATTTATTACTTGCGGGAATTGGACACACCAAATCTGACTACACAATTACACTTACCTAATACAATTACTTAGAACTACAGAAGAAAATATGCATGCTTGTTTTTACAGTTAAGATCTGCATACTTAAGTTGCAGGTAATGTATGGAAGAGCACTAATTTTAATACAGTCATGTTCATTTGTGCTGCATACATACCCTTTGCCTCTGTGAGTCTTTCTCCTCTTTCAGCATGCACCTCCCTGTTCACTGAAATTTCCTGAACAGTTGTAAAACAAAGAAGGAGAGAAAGGAGTCATGAAAGCATTATGCATACCAATCTTGTCTATCTACAGCTTTCCATATCAAAGTTGTTTTATCTGTATACTTACACAACTGTGGGATGTCATCAGTCCCAAACATATCCAGCCACTGGTTGAGTTGTGCCTGCTTATGCTGCTTCAGGTCATTATAATGATGTCTGCATTGCTCCCCTATGTGTGGGATGCCAGTTGCACTGGAGACAGCCTTGGCTAGACTGTTCCAATCCTCAGCTTTATAGTGAGACCCAGTATAGTACACCTGCAGTAACTTATGGCTGTAGCACTCTATGAGGAGTGCAGTGAATATTTTTGACTCCTCCACAGCCCAGCTTTGAGCCTTGAATTGGGCACCATCCTTCCCAGCTCCTGCCATGTCTGCATAGGTCCTCCAACAACAGTAAAAGTGTTTTCCCACCAATTCGTGATATCGCGTTTCACGGCCAGTGCGAAACCCCATACAATCATGCCAACCATGTCTGCATGATGTTAAGCAGAGGAAAAACATTGCCAAACAAAGAGGAAGGCAGTTTATGAAATAGGAAGGATAATGTGACAGTTGGCATTAATTTATGGCATGTATGCTGATAGACCTGTAACAGTTTGCTCAATGGTCAACAATGATATGTTAAATAACTTAGTTATTAAGACCTTAATTTGGGGAGATCAATTTTATGACCTGATATGCATTTTGTGGGGCCTTACACATTGCTAAAAGTAATTTGTACAATGTGGGATTCAAGTCTAACAGAGAATACATATATTTCCACATAGTTGTTTTTTTGTTTCATTGCCACAGAAGAAGTGTTTGCCAACCATGGTCATTAATAATACCACCTTAAATAGTGAGTGGTGTTGTACTTCAATTAAGCATGTGTGTGTGTGTCATGCCAAGGTCCTGGTTTATGCATTCTCAGGTATGATGCAAGAGTAATGTGTGACAATATACCGGAGATGCACATGATTTTTGAGTTATGGTTCAGACAACACAATGGAGTATGTTCTGCAGCTATACTTTTGTTATAGGAGATATGCAAATGCCTGTAATTAAACTATGAAGTCCATGCCAGGTCAGAAAATACATTTTTAATTACAGAACCATAACTGTTATGCTACTCCAGTTATACATGTAACACATATGATACAATACGCATGCTCCATCAACCCGCTATACAAAGTGATTGCTATGTAAAATTATCTTTACATTGTTATTAATGTTATAAGCGGAGTGTACTGGAGTAGAACCCTTGTTTGCCTGTGTTTCAATTAAGAACTTACACCTGGTGCCATGAGGAAAGATAGGCAGCAGGTGTATTTTTTTCAATTAATCCTGTTCAGAGTGCTGACAGCCTTGCAATGCTGCTTAGTCTATTTGCATGAAGGAAGGCAAAGCAGGTAACAATGTTTCATTCTTTTTTCTTCATTGGTGAACCCTGTTTGCACATGGGTGAGCAACGTTCAGTGACACAAGCAAAAGCTATCTAAATTATTTCTGTTAATGCTCATTATGATTGTTTCTGGGTAAAAAAAATTGTGGAACTTGAACCATGGTCTACCTATCTTCTCCTTTGTGCACCTCATCATCTTTACACCTTGTGCTATTTACACAGTTGGGTTACAGATGTAATTTCTGTTGTCATTATCATCCAAGTACTGACCACTGCACAATGATGCTAAGCATGTTTGCACTTCGTAAGTCAACTGATATTAATTTTTAAGTATTTTACACAGTTGGGTCACAGGTGTAATTTCTGTTGACATTATCATCCAAGTGCTGGCCACCACACGATAATGCTAAGCATGTTTGCATTTCCTAAGGCGACTACATTCATTTTTAAATATTTATGTGTTGGACTATGTTTGAACCGCATGCCACACAAATGCAGGAATTCAGATGGGAGTTTGTCAGCTGAGGGGGTGGTAGGTTTTAATTTTTGGAGAAGGGAGCAAATAAAGGAAGTAGACACTGGTTGTAAATGAAATGGTGGGGGTGGGTTTGTAATAGAAATAGTCAGATTTGAGGTATCAGGGGATAGGTGGCTAGCAAGAGTTTGGATGGCATCTGTGAAGAAAGAGTTAAAGGCATTAGCTGTTTGTGTGGGATTGTCAGGGTTTGAGCCTAGAGGATTGGGTACGATAGATTGGCTTGGGTAAAGATTATTTATGCTAGTCCAAAATGTCTGAGGTTCCTTGTGGGAGGTTTGCTGTAGTTGATTATAGAAGTTCTTTTTGTCTGACAGGATGGCTCTTTTTGTATTGTTTCAAAATTCCCTAAAGGTTTGGTGATCAGTGGGATTTTTAGTAGCGTGCCATTTTGCCCAGGATTTGTTTCTGAGAAGAATCTTTTGCCTGGTATTATTGGAGAGCCAAGGGGCTGGTTTAGCTTTATTTATAATAGAGCGTCTTGGGGTGTGGTGGTCCAGGATGGTTAAAAATGTGGAACTGAAATATTCTACTGCTTCATTTAGAGGGAGAGATTTTAATGGTGACCAGTTATATTGTTTGAGTTCTGTTTGGAAAAGTTCTAGGTTAAACTTCTTTTTGGAGTGTACTGTTCTGAAAGTATTATTGAAAGTTAGGTTGGTTTTGTGTCTAATAATATAGGTTAGGGAATGGTCACTTAGGTCATCTGGAAGGGTTCCTGCTATATAGGTTTGTTTGGGAGTATTGGTAAGTATCCAGTCCAAGGTACTTTCTTTGTTGTTGAGTTTATTAGTTCTGGTAGGGGAGTTGATAGTTTGTGAGAAGCCGTATAAGTTAATATGGGTAGAGGGGTTACTATTACAGGTATTCCAATCGATATTAAAGTCTCCTAGGACTATGGTTTCTTGTGGTAGATTAATAGAAAGCCAGTTAGGGATATATTCGAGTGTACTGATGTTTTGTCCTGGAGGAAGATATATACAGATGATATTTATGGCTTTATGTGTATTGATCTCAAGTTTGGAGATGATTATTTCAGTACTATTGTCCAGAGGTAGGTTTAGATTTATAGTACTGACTTGTAGCTCTGCTTTATAGAGGACTGCTACCCCTCCTCCCTTTTTGGCTGAGTGGTCCTGTCTAATTATATTATAACCTGGTGGGGTGATTTCGTTGTCCTTAATGGTAGGTTTTAGCCACGTTTCTGATAAACATAGTATGTCAAATTGGTGGAAGTCTAGGAGGGCATGAATTTGAGTAATTTTATTACAAATACTATGTATATTAAGATGTGCTATGAAGAGTGAGTTGGAAGGTTTTGTTTATATTTGTTTGTAGAGTAAAATATATAATTTGATTAATACTTCCCATGATTTTATTTTGTATCTGTACATATTGGTAAGTAAATAAGGTTATACAAGAGAGTTATTCAGTACATATGGGTGGTGGGTGGATGTATCAGCCAAGTTTCAGTTATAGCTATTTCTTACAGGACATATAGCTATAGGTAATTGTATATTCACTTTCCCACTGTGTTATTCCCATTTTATGCTTAATTGTCATCCTTTTCTGGCTTCATTTTTTTTCCTGGATCATTCTTCCTGCAAAGTGGGGAGATGTCTGCATATGGTAAGCAAATATTTATTTGCTTATTACTGACCATTCTTTAGATATATAATTATCTGTATGTGTGATGAGGGTGTATGAGTGTATTGCTGTGCATCTGCAATTGTGTGACCAGTGTTACTTTGTTGTTGTATATATATATATGTAGTAATAATTTCATTCTTGTGTTTGTTGCTTATCATCATAGGTGATCCTAACAGTGGAAATGTAAGACTCCTACCACCTGATGTCAGAGTATCAGTAGGCTCTGACGTTGATGGCAGCCAAATGGAGGCACAGTCAGGGGGTGTAGAGGTTGAATATGACGCTGATGTTTTGATTCACACATCCCCTGTATTTCCTTCAGACACAGTTAGTATGCCTATGTGTACCCTCTCGACCGAACCCTCAGATACTGGACAGAATGAAGGTAAAAAAACTCAATCAGGGTCATGTGGTTACTGCAGCTTCAAGGCTGGTTGACTCTGACCATAGAAAACGTCTGAGTGAGGAGACATTAATTGGGGTTGGTTGGGGTGCTGAGAGGAAGCCTGTTGTCCACATTTCACCAGATCCTGGTGTGTCATTATGTGCAACTCCATGTATGTTTAGGGATATCGTGGAGGTACAGGCACATTCCACTAAGCCCTCCAAGGACATGCTTAGGGTTATAGATATGGCTTAGGACGAAGTGCATGATTGCCTCTGCCATGTGGCTGATTCAATGTATTGGATGAAAACATGATGGAACGGGCAGTGTCAGTGATGGAATATCAGCTGAGAGGGGGACATCATCCACATGGGCATAGATCTGCAACATCATCTGCTGTTAGCCAACATGGCCATGCGTGATCCCACTCCAGTACCAGCACTACTTCCACTGCTTTGTCAATGCTTGAGGTATCCACACTTAGATGTGGTAGGGCACAAGGTCATGGACCTGGCACAGTCATAAGAAGAGCTTGTCCAGCAGACATTACTGGCATCCATGAAGCACCAGCGCATGTGACCATAGGTATGGACATGCCTGTGCAACTCCTGGCAGATCCAGTTCTCATAGTCTGGGGCAATGACAATGAACTGATACCTCTACCATGCATGACTCACATCTATTCAACATGCAAGAATGTAGATTTAGTACACAGCTTGGCTGAGTTCATGCAGGCACTTACACACACATTTCACATTGATTGCCTATACAGACACATACACATAACAGGTACATGAGGCATTCATGTGGCTTGGAGCAGGTCATTCTGCCTCAGTGGCCATTTGATGATTAGCTACATTTCTGCCTGTCTATCTTTCTTACTCGCACAGACTCACTACGTTTTATGACAGCCTTGGCTTCCTGCCTCCCCAAACCCCACCCTGTGCAAATGATAATAACTGTGGTATCATCTTGTTTCTATATTTTGGATTCAGGGATACGTATGCAAGTTATTTTGATACACAGGTTGCATAGCTAACTGAGTGCTTAGTATAGGTATTGTTGATGCTATTTGAAACTTTTACTGATTTCTTACATCCCTTTTACTATTGTGATTACTACCTTTAAATCATTGATATGGCAGTGAGGTTTATTGCTCCACTTGTGAGAATGTAGGGATAATTAAACTTTGGACTACTTTTTCTATTGTGTGTATTTTCTATGTGTGTGGCATATTAGCCAATAAATGGCAGAAATCTATCAACATAAGTCAGTGCTTTCACATATTGATGTCATTGCTGGTCAACTCACACACATTCTACTTACATACATTTTCAAGTAACAGTATGTAAGTATCTACCTTTCATTTGTTTTTTATCCATTTATCTTGCTGTTCCAGGTTCAACACTTACGTTGATAGTCCTGCAGTTACAACTGTTGTAGTTTGGGGCTGACTTTGTGTGATACTAGCAGTACACATCCATTACATGGGTAAGTTAAGGTTGTGAGTGTTGCCTGGCATCATGTTTGCTGTATGTATGTGCATAGGATGAAAATTGTACCCCTTAGGTGGTCAGCATGTGTGCCATCCAGTGCCTCTTGGCCAGGGTGAGGGCATATTGTGCATGCCTGCCTCTACTTACATCCACAGCGGCTGCTGGTTTCCCCCTCTGAGTCCTCACCTGCATGTGACTGTAGTAACCTTGCCAGTAGTGGTGGAATGTGTGCTTCTTCCCCTTGGTGTTCCTGTTGCAGCTGTTTTCTAATGATAATATTGTGCAGGACAGCACAAATGCTGCTGATTTCGGCACAAGTACTGGGATTGTACTGCAGCACCTCCCTGATGTATCTAGGCAGGAAAACTGTGACCAGCAGCCCAAACACATGCTCTATGAAATTTCTAGTTTGAGTGTGTGCCTCATTATAGTATTCCTCTATAGGTCTGTGTGCATTTCTGATGGGTGTCATCATCCATGGTTCAAATGCATCCCCTGCATCCCCCAGTAAATGGCCTTGGGGGATATCCCCTCTGGAAAACCTCTGGTAGAGCTGTGTGTTGTGCCATATATGGCAGTCATGGTAACTGCCAGAGTTGCCAGCACAAGCATTCAGGATGATTCCCTTAGTGTTACACACCAGTTGGCGGTTAATGGAGTGGAAGCCCTTTCTGTTTCAGTAGATGCTTCCCTGTTCTCCAGGTCGTGCTTTGATTTTAATGTGCATGCAGTCTATGCACCTAAGACGTCAGACAAGTATGCTATGGGGTAGAAATAATACATTGAGTTGTAGCTCTGTCCTGGGGTACAGGGAAATATATAGTCACAGGCATGTTGTAGCATAGCATTTAGTAACTGAATCCTGGATACTGATGTCTGTGATACCCCCAGAATGTCCCCTGTGTGTCTCTGGAAGGTTCCTGTTGCCAAAATTCTGAGTGGTGTACATACCTTGGTCTCCACATGTATTGGTTTCCCTTGGTTTGTCCTTGCTCTCAGTTGAGGATGACAGAGGCTGCAGAGTTCCTGGAGTGTGTCTCTATCCACCCTGTAGCGCATTTTCACCTCATGCAGACCATGAAAAGTTAAACAGGGTCTAAACATTCTTCTTCTTGCCCAAGGTCTATCAGTAGAAGCAGCAGCGTAGACTTGAGCCTGTTGCTCATACACATGCAGAAGAGCAACAGCAGCCCCTAACATTCTTTCACTTTAATGTAGTTTCCATGGCTGAATTTCAGTAGGTTTTAGAATTTGAGGCAAAGGCTACACTAAGTGTACACAATTGTTTTATAACTTGTTTAATAGCTCTGCCATTTTGGATTTGTTGATTAGCATACAATTGAGCTGCTTTTACTGTAATTAGCATGCCACAATGTTTGCATGGCACTACATAATATATATATATATATATATATATATATATATATATATATATATATATATAAATATATATATATATATATATATATATATATATATATATATATATATATATATATATATATATATATATATATGTATATACACACACACACACATATATATATATATATATGTATATATATATATATATATATATATATATATATATATATATATATATATATATATATTAGAGCCGCTTACTGAATACAAATTGGTGTGCTATTGTGTATCACACACACGGTTTTAGCGAGCTGTGTAGAGTTTATTGAATCCTGCCCAGTGTGTGAATGTTTTCACTCCAGGTCTAGAGACATAAACCTATACTACCATATCAACATCACCAAATGGTGTGAGAGCTACCTAACGTACTCTATTCCCCTTTTGTAGTAAAGACTGTCCTTGCATATCAAGCAGAGTACTACCCTGCTCACCTTTAAAACCAGATTGGATGACTGGATTAGTGATTGCAAAATTCCACCTGGGATATGTGAAGAAGATCCTCTGAATGGAGGATATTGTTAGTCTTCCATAAGTACCAGATGTCATTGCTGGGCATCTCAATGGTCTCCTTAGGTAAAAGCTTAGCACGGACATATGAATTTATGCATTACCATGAAATAAAGGTTTTTATCTGTGATACATTTATCAGTTTCTAATTCCACAGCAGCTACTTTTTCATTAACGTTCTTGCTCCTTTCCATAAGAATGCAGATGCCGACATTCATAACAATGTCTTTTTTTTGCACTTTTTATCACCGTTGTCGAGCAATTATCAGCCCCCTCCCGGTCAATTGGACCATTCGTTTGTTATCAGCAGGGAAAGTCTTGACTGGGCCATTATACAAACAAAGCCATCAGAGGTGGTTTGCAGGATTCTACTTTAGCTTTTAGCTTTTTCCCATGGATTTCTGGCTAATGGTGCAGAAAGTAGGCTTGCAACGGACAGATCATTCAGACTGTCCTTCACTTCTGCAAAGGATATTACCAGTAAGTGTCTCAGCTCCTTCGCTCAAACACAGGAAATGGTTTCCGCAGTCTCTACCAGAGAAATCACACTTACATGTGTGTTCTCCAGGCACCCACACCCTCCACTCCCCTCAGTGGAGGTCAGTCAGACAAACAACTTCATTCCTCTCCTTCCCTGACTGCTTTCACAAGTATCAGGGCCACTGTTCAAATCCCAGTAACCAGGGTCTCAGTAAGGGCTCTGTCCATCTGTGCCATGAAGCCAGACTCAGGCATTTATAAAACTCAGGTTTTACTTATTATTTAGTTATTGTGCCAAGATAATAATGCAATTAATATACACTTTAATAATTATTACACTGATTTTATCATTTATTATGGAAAAAAGTGAGTCCAGTTGCATTATTGAGTCATGCACTTTTGCTGGAAAATAATGTATAATGTTCATATAATACCAATTACCTTACATGGTGAGTCATGCCTATACAAGGATATACTTTTTTTTTGGTGACTTGCACATGAGGAAGCAATTAAAAAACATTGTCATCCTTAAGTACGGAGCTTATTACAGTTATTGCACTCAAGGGTCCAAAATTTGGATTTGGCAGTTGCAAAGTCCTGTTTAGTACACAAAAACTCTCTATATAGTAAAATATGTATTTCTGCAGGGTCTATTGATTTATTCAGTACTCTTGTTAAACTTAGAAAGACATTTAATTATTCATTGTTTACAACTTAACTAACAGGTCCAATATTCCATATTTGATGTTAATATATTATAAACTCTGAGTCTCAAAAGATGCCTTAATGAGTTTACAATCTTTTAACAGGCAGTCAAAAAGGGTCTATATTGCAACATTGAACACAAAACAGCGAACGATGTTACATCGACACATTTTCAGCGAAAGCTTAAAATGTCGAATCCACAGAACAGCAATTTCTTTCCTAGGGAAATAAATCGCTGTTCCAACCCATGGAAAAAAAAACATTACACACTTCCAAACACATACACACATACCCAATCCTAATTATACCCCGCAAAAAAACAGTAAACAACTAAATACACATATGCACATAACCCAATCATACATTTAACGAAAAAAAAAAACAGTAAACATTTTAAACCATATGCACTTACCTTAACCCACACCCTAACCCTAAGGTCAGTAACTCTCACACATTTACATAAACAGCTCCAAACACATACACACTTACCTTAACCCTAATTCTACCCCCCCCAAAACAAAAGTAAACAACTGAGAACACATGCACACGTAACTCAACCATACATTTAACACAAAATATAAAACACTAAACACTTTCATACATATGCACTTAGCTTAACCCGCACCCTAACCCTAAGGTCAGTAACTGTTGCACAATCACGCTCGGAAGCTATACCGGACAAGGGACCACACCACACTTCAGAACACGGCAAAACAATGAAGCAGTCAAGCGACTTCTTTCCCAGGGAAAGAATTAGCTGAACAGCCACTTCGCTGTTTTGCCTGTTTGCTCTACGTGTGTCGACGAAAACACATTCGACATAATGCGTTTTCGTTGTACTCATAGGAACCCGTCAAAAATCCTGTTACTAAACCATTTATCCATGTCTTCTTTAAACACTTTAAGACTAGAAGTCTTTCTAATACTTAAAAGCCAATTCATTCTATAGTTTTCCAGTCCTACAATAAAACGATCTTTCCACTGAACAGCATCATATTCACAAGGAAGCAATTGTTTCAGTTGCCTGTACTATGCCACTCAAATTATAATCCCATAGTAACTTGTAATGAGGCATTATCAATGCATTTATGGACTAGTAAAAGTTCTCTCATCAGTCTATAATTTATGGAAAAAGTAACAACTTTTCCAACCTATTCTTATAACTTGGCTATTTAACTCCAACGATGCGCAAAGTGTAAAACCTTTGGACTTTCTTCAGTCTTTGTAACTGGGTACAATTATAAACACAGGCTGCTGTACAGTCTTCTATATCTGGTCTTACAATGGCCTTGTAAAGAGGCAGAAAACTCTCTTCATGACTGGTAGTCTTCTCTTTCGGCTTTTTCCCAGTAAGGGGTCGACACAGTGGAACTCCGGTCCGCTAATGATTAGCAGTAGATTTTTACGAAACGCCGAGGTGCCAGCTCGACACCCAACCTTCAGCGAAGGCATACCCAGTTACGCACGCATGTCTTTCAAATGCTACCCAACCGAGGGGAGGACATGCAGACTCCACACAGAAGGCACTCCCAAGCCATGCCAAGAATCGAATGGGAGAACCTCTTGCTGTGAGATAACAACGCTACCACCGTACCACCGGGGCATGACTAGTGGTACTACGTAAAATTCATTAAATGCTACATAACATTTCTTGATAACTAGCAAGAGATTGGGGGGATTCATGAAAGCCTGCATGATAATTTTTACTGTGTCATGCAATACACACACAAGAGCTACAAGTTTTAGATTCAGTAAACTCTGTGCCATGGTGCACACTCATGCAAATATGGAAACTTTGGTGACATGCAAATTACAGCATAAGTAGCTGAATTTTATACTAATGAAACAAACCAATATGGTGGAGCAATTCAACACCCTCTAAAGCAACCATGTAGATGCTGTGTTTGTGTTGGCCATGTATTCTGAAACTTTCCAAATAAAGTCATGGAAATGAGTCTTCACGGAAGCAAGAGTAAGTAAAATCTCTTAAAATTTGTACAGAACTGACTTCAGCATGTAATCCTACACATATTATGACATAATTACATGCTGTGAATGCTAGAATATCAGAGTTACAAAATAAAAAATACATTTATAAGGGCCATGACATAAATTCACTTTTGCTCCCCCACCCCCAAAAGAAAATGTAATTGTACATAATACAGGCTGCTACAATGTTTGAACATCCTAAAACAGAGTATTATATTGGACTGTAAGCATATGTAGTATGGAGAAGATATATGGGCAAAGGAATAGCCTCTCTTGTGTTTACAACATTGTGCTACTGGGCAGTTTCTCCACTGCCACTGCTACTAATAATGTAGATTCCAGGCTGTCAGCATGGTGAAGATGCAAATTAGGTAAAAACACATTGGTATTGCTGAATCCCAAAAAAGAGTAACCCTAAACAAAATACCTGAGGGCAATGTTACTCAACGCTAGGAGTCTAAACCTCAAAATGCACTCACTCGAGGCACTCCTCAAAATGGAGAGCATTGATATCTGTGCAGTGACTGAGACCTGGTTTAAGGCTCCCAAGAGCTCCCCAGCACTACCAGGATATAATTCATACCACGTTTCAGCCACAAAACCTGGACCGAAACACGAAGGACGGAGGTGTGTCCATATTCATCAAGGACATCCACACCTTCAGGCTAGATGCAAAATACGATGCCTCTGATATCATCCAAGTGCAACTAACCCAGGGCAAAAATGCATTCCAAATTGCAGCTTGTTATAGATCCACCACCATGTCCCAGGACGCTCACTCCTCGTTCCTGGGGACATTGGAAAAAATGAAGGTCCAACCAAATACCATAATAATGGTCGATTTCAAATACCCCAAGATAAACTGGGAAAACTACTTTTGTACTAACCCCCTTGCTCAACGATTCCTGGACTTCATAAACTCTAATGCCCTGGATCAACTTGTCAATGCCCCGACCAGGGGCAACAATATTCTGGACCTGGTCATTACCAACATGGGTGACTGGTGCTCAATGCCCGAGATCAACTCCTCACTAGTCAGACCATAAACTAATCACCCTAGATATCCACATCCTGACCCCACCCCCACACAAGGAAACCATCGTAAAAAACTTTTCCAAAGCAAACTTCACTCTTCTCAAAAATGAGGTGATTAACTTTGCGATGCCCCTGCAGATGGATAACAATCACAACTGCTGAATCCTACAGAAGTGCACTCTACAAGCACCTGCATGAGTGCATGGATCATGCTATCCCCAATAAAACCAAGATGCTATCCTCCAAAAAAGGAAGCCAATTTGGTGGCCCCCTGCCATTAACAAACTTTTCAACTGAAGGAAGAAACAGTTGCAAAAGAGAGTAAAAACCCAGGTATGGAGGAACTCACTGACGAGCCTTAGTAAGAAACTAAGATTTCTCATAAAAACCCTCCAAAGCTAATTTTGAAATAAAAATTGCCACGGATTCCAAAGACAACCACAAGGCATTCTTTAACTATGTCAAGAATCTCCATGGCAACTCCCAGATCTGCACCGAGCTACAACAGAACGGCATAAAATATACAGAGCCAACTGATATTGGCAACATATTGGCAGATAGGTTCAGTGCAAACTTTACTCCCTCCTCACCCCCCAAAGGGCCTATACCTATACCAGATGGTTGTAGAGCCCTGGCAATCACAAACACACAGGTAAAAACGGCACTCTCTAAAGCCAAAAAACACAGCATCCATGGGAATGGACAACATCCCAGGCTGGGTCTTACATGAACTCCAAAATGAACTAGCCCCCCACCTAAAATCTATGTTCAACCACAGGCTATGTGCCCACAGAATGGCACACAGCAATGGTTATCCCACTCCACAAAGGAGAAACCACCACAGACCCCGGGAACTATAGACCCATTAACCTGAGAAGCCTGGTCTGCAAGGCCATGGAACGTATCATCATGAACTCATAAACAAAGATATAGGTAACCTTCACACTCTGGATGCTACCCAATTCGGATTTGTAAAAGGCAGGTCATGTCTCCTAAACCTGGTAGACTTCTTTGAAACAGTTACTAAGGCCATAGATGAGGGCAAGGTGGTCCACACAGCCTATATGGACCTCGCTAAAGCCTTTGACACTATTCCTCATTCAGGAATCATTGATAAACTCACCAACCTTAACATAAACCCTTATGTCTCGAGATGGGTGGCCAACTGGCTCATGGACAGAAGCCACACGATAAGAGCTGCTGACTCCAGATCCGACTCCAAACCAATGACAAGTGGAGTATCCCAGGGTTCAGTCTTGGGACCCCTCCTGTTCAGGATATACTTCTCAGAAGTGCAAGTGAACACCAAGGGTCTATGGCTAACCAAGTTTGCAGATTACTGCAAACTGGGTGCCATTATCGATTCCCATGCCAATGTAGACATCCTACAAAAGGGCCTCACCGAGACTGACACCTTGTATTAAAATCATGTCCTCAAACCTAAATGCCAAAAAGTGCATTGTTATCCCCTTTGGCAAAAACATAGTACCCATGAATTACCAAACAGGGGGAAGTAAACTTAACACAGAAAGTGTGATAAGAGACCTTGGGACCCAAGTGGATAGGAACCTCTCCTTTGATAACCACATTGCCACAGTGGTCAGAAAATCTTTCTAAGTGGCCCACTTAATCACAGAAGGGTTTGCATCTAGAAATAAGGAAGTCATCATTCCCCTCTTCTCATCACTTATCAGACCCCTCATTGAATACAATGCCCCTTTTGGGATGTACCTCACAAGACACCTACAACAACTTGAGAGGCCCCAAAAGTACCTCACCAAGAGGATTACTGGCCTCAAACAATTGCCCTATGTCGACCGGCTCAAGAAACTCAAACTCTACTCGGTCGCATACCACTTAATCTGAGGAGACCTCTGTCTGACATACAAAGCTAAGTCAAACCCAGAATTGTTGGACATGCTCCAATTGAAGAAATGACAATCTCCCTGAGCTAAAGGCTTTAGGGACCTAAACCTCACCACAACAATAATAGGACATGCTGGAGGGATAGATTCATGTCTCAGAGACTTCCCATGCACTGGAACAAAATTCCCATCAATGTCAAGCAGAGCTCATCATTAGCACTATTCAAGAGAAACCTTGATAAGTGTATAGGAAGTTCACCCCTGTGATTATGTCTGGGGCACTGCTCAATAGATGGGCAGAAACTTAACAATACATGGGTGGCAAAAGCCAATGCACTGTTAGCTAGGCTTGCTTTGGCCCGCAGGCAGACAGCCTAGTACCTACCTATAAACCTATGAACCTATGTAGGGATGTTCACTCCTTGTAGGCACTTCCACAGTGTTTTTGTTTTCAATGGATGTCAACAGTGAGTGATGACATCAGGGGTGTGTGTCAGGTTACACTTTCAAAGTTGTACATGACAGTCTGTGGAGGATGAAAGTGCATGTAAGCTATACACAAATCACAGGTTATATGTCATCCTTGGAATTTTGTTGTAAAATGCATCTTCTCTGTCTGTTTCAAATAATTTATATACATTTTTTATTGTCCTCATATTCATGATGGTACACTACTGACAGCTTTTCTTATGCTTGTCATGTAAATTGTCCTGTGGCACCACATGTATGTGTAGGGCTAGAGAGCAGAAAGTCCTGGGTTTGAGTCCATGGTGGGGAAGCTTTCCTTTTTATACTCAATGTTTGCATGATATCATGGGAATGGAGGAAAGTAATTACAATTTTGCTGTGCTTACTTTATTTATACATAGCTGCATGGGGGTGTGCAGAGATGTGCCTAGTGAAATGATGAGCAAGCAGCAGGTGTGTGTAATAGATGCTAATTACAGTATAAGCAGCTGAATTCCATTTTCATGAACCAATCCAACATGGTGCAGCTATTCAACATGCTATAAAGCATCCATGTAACCTCCATTCTTATTTTCCTAAATACTTCAATATTAATGGAGTAGAGATAAGGAAATTTTAACTGACACAATGTTAGGGGCTGCTGCAACTATTCTACATCTGCATGTGCTACAGGCTGAAGTCAGTGCTGCTGGTGCTGATGACAGTAGGCCTAGGCTAAGAAGGAGAAGAGTGTTCAGGCCCAGGGTAGCTTATCAGATGCTACATGACCTGGAGCGCAGGTCTACGTTATACCCTCGAAACACGAAAAACTCAAATCTGAATCGCGCAACACATAAAGAGCCAACTGCGGATACATTGACCGTACTAAAGCATGAAAATATAAACCTCGAACCTTCATAGTCGGCCAACCCACTACCCGTAACACACTACCTACCCAAACACAATAAAAAAGCACATACATACACTAACCAAATCCCTACTTCTGACCCTAAATTAAAGCACCAAAATCCTACTGCTAACGTTTCACTAACTCCACATACACAACTGTCTATGCACTATCCTTAACAGCTCCCTAACCCTAAGGTCCATAACTGCCGCACACTTCCCCTATGGAACTATACCCAAACAAACTAAATATTCCACACACATACACTTAACAAAACCCTACACTAAACCTTGCATACATTACCTACACAAAACCTTACATACACTACTTACCTATGCACTTACCTTAACCCCTCCCTAACCCTAAGGTCCGTAACTATCGCACACTTACCTTACAGAGATATACCACAGACGGGCCAACTATGCGATTTCGATATTTCCCCCTTCATGGTTTTGTTCATTCGACGTATTCGTGGTTTGCTCTTTCTGTGTCGGGCGATTCAGATTCGGGTTTTACTGCTTTTGAGAGCTTAAAGTAGACCCCTGGAGAGTTACAAGCTAGACAGGGACACCTTACAAGAACTCTGTGAGCTCTGCCACCCTCAACTCAGAGCCAGAACCAATTTAGGGGAGCCCATCCCAGTGGAAATTAAGGTATGTGTCACCCTTAGAATATTAGCTACAGGTACTTTTCAAAGACCCCTGATCCCCAATGCTATTTTTGAAAGAGCACACCCTCTCCAAAACCAGCCATGTCTCCTAAAGTTCAAGCTCAATGTTGAATGAGCAGTTCCCACCAATTCCACTTTAAATATATGTTTTCCCACCAATTGCAAATATTGCACTTACTGAGAGTGCACACTGTCTGTTTTTTGCTATATTTGAAACAGCTGCACACTGCTTATCATCACACAAACACAGTAAGCCAGAGTGTGTTTGTTTGCATGATGGTAAATGATGAGCAGCAGTGGGTAATAAAAAAATTTAATTCCAAGGATATTTGATATACATCGACTTATGTACCTATGTTATTCAAATGGGATTGCGGAAATATACTTGCATGAACATAGTACACATTATACCCACGGTCATACTATCCATAATATATGCCAAATGCCCATATAACTGAATAGGAAATAACTGACGCAGTATTAGTGTCTCAACCCTCATACACGTAAATATTAATATCAGCTACACAGTGTCAGGTGTTATGAGTGAGAGTAAATATGACTTGACATGGAACAACATTAAAAGTGTATGGCATATGCATTTTTTGAATCCCAGACCATGTGTTAGTAGTCCTAAACTTACAGCTCTTGCCACAAGAAGGTTGAGAAAACACTTGTCTATGTTGCAGTTTTATATAATCTGCAATGTCAACACAGTAAGAAAAAAATTTGCTCACCCTGTAATAGAACCCAGAAACATTTGCACTCCAGACCTAGACTTACCACCTACTGGTACAGGATTAGTTAAATGACATACACTATAACTGTATTCATTGTTAACTTGATGGTGTTTGGGTGGCCGCAGTGGTGCAGCAGTTAGCGTTGCTGCCTCACAGCAATAAGTTGTCCAGTTTGATCCTCTGCTGGGGGGCCTTCTGTGCGGAGCCTGTCCTCCCTGTGGTCACATGGGTTTCCTCCAGGTGCTCTGGTTTCCTCCCACATTCCAAAGACATGCTGTAGATGGATTGGATACTCTAAACTGGCCTTAGGTGTTAGTGTGTGTGTGTGTGTGTGTGTGTGTGTGTGTGTGTGTGTGTGTGTGTGTGTGTGTGTGTGTGTGTCTGTGTGTGTGTCTGTGTGTGTATGTGTGTGTGTGTGCCTTCTGTGGAAGGTTGGGCACCGGGCTGGCAACTTGACAATGTAAATCTCCACTGCCAATCATGAGCAGACAGGTGATCTGCTGTGGCGAACCCTAACCAGAAAAAAACAAAAGAAGAAGAAGTTAACTTGTTGGTGTTAGTGCAACGCAGCCTTGATTACTGGGTTTGCACAATGCTCAGTGGTATTAAATGAATGCATCCGGTTTCTATTTTTGGCTGTCTGGGTCATGTCTGATACATGGATGTTCCAGCCACACAAACAAGCTAAGCATCATGGAAACATGTGAAAAACAGAAAATATAACAACTGCAGAATGTCCAAATGAGCTAAGCATCATGCAAACATGTGCAAAAAGAAAAAAGAGAGAGATAAGTGAAAAACAATAAAACTATGAAATTAATATATGCAGAATGAGTCTATGGCAGGGTCCCTTGAACATTTTTTTCTATATAAATGTGTTTGGGACCCTGCCAAATTTCAAACAAGAGAAAGCAATTGCCATCATAACTCTCATATCTCTCAACTGTACAGATTTTCACAGAAGGACCAGATTTATTCTTCATATATTTGGTCTGTTTCTCATAAAATTTGTGGGTTTTTGGCAAATCACTGGCAAATCAATGGGGATTAAATTCAGAAGATAATGACAGACATTTGAGATTCAGGTTTTATACACTTCAGAACATTCATGCTACTGCAAAACCTATTATTCTATCAGCATTTTAAGTTTGTAAGAGCAGTATTTAAAAATTGCACCTATTTTTGGGCCTTTGTCCCCCATTATTTATAGCTTTGTTCAGATTTCTTGCTGTAAGAGGTTGAGAGGTCCGATTGCCATGATGCAGACAGCAACCTTAGATGTAAATGCTATCCGCATTCCAAAAGAGGTTTTGATGCCATGAAAACATTGTTGCATGCTGCAAAGCATTGTTTAAATGCACTGCGCTTCATTAATATGCATTGCATTGCACCGTCACAGACACAACTTCATGTACATGGAAGCACTCCATGTAGGTTCTACGTGAACCCTACATGAAGTTTCTTAAATCCTGGAGATTATCTACAGTATATACTTCAGTCTTGCCCACTGTCAAACTCAGATCCGCAATAATTTTTTCACATCTTAAGATAACATTGTCTTAAGCATGTGGATAGGTGGGATTGTTACAAAAAAATGTAGCACTTCATTTTTCCTGGCCTTGAATGTGATTATTCATTGACTATATGTACAAGGAATTCAAATAACCCTTAAATGCAGCATAACAGTTCTCTGAATTAGTAATCAACCCAACCTTAGTGCTATCAGCAAACTTACTGATTAATATATTATTTTAATACAACAATCAGTCATGAATGTGTTGACCAGTGTTGGTTTGAGAACCAACCCCTGGGGACCCCCCACAATAAACATCATGTATATGTAATATAATCAGTTATCATTTTAAAAGTTCTGTTAGTCAAACAATTATCAATCCACCAAACACTGCAGTGATTAATACAACATTTTTGCAGAGGGCAAAATCTCAGCAAGAGGCACAGAATCAAATCTCTTAGTAAGGTTCAGGTAGATCATGTCAACTGACGGGTCTGCTTTAAACTAAAGCAGAATCCGTCGAATACGAATCCGTTGACACATAAACAGCAAAACGAGATAATGTCGAACACGCAAAATCGCAAAATTTAAACATCGAAACTACAATAGTCAGCCAACCCCACCACCCGTAACATACTACCTACGCAAACACAACAACAAAAAACACATACATACATACATACACTAACCAAAGCCCTACTACTAACCCTAAATTAAAGCACCAAAACCCCACTTGTAACCCTACACTAAACCCCACATACACAACTATCTATGCACTACCCTTAACCCGCACCCTAACCCTAAGGTCCGTAACTATCGCACACTTACCTTACGGAGCTATACTGCAGACAGGCCAACTATGACAATTCGACATTTCCGATTTCGATGTTTAGTGCGTTTGACGTTTCCATGTTTCACGGTTTATGTGTCGATGGATTTGTATTTCACGGATTCCGCTTTCGTTTAATTAAAGTAGACCCCAACTGACAAGCCCACATCACCAGATTTCCATATTTAGAGTAGTGAAGCAGGATCACCTTTAAAAAAAAAATCTGTGCTGAAATGTAGCCAAGATTTCTACAACTCCTCAGTGATTAGAGAGCATAATAGTCTTGAAATATTTTACAATCATACACATAAAGACTAAAGGGGTGAAAAATTGTCTACAGTAATGTTACTCCCTCAAACAAGGGAATAAGGATAGTTGCTTTTCCAGAATTGCAGAACAAATCTCTTCTGAAGAGACTGTTGGAATAATCACTGAATACATGGTTATGGGCTCAATAATGTTTGACAAAAAAGATCTATTATGATCATCAGGCGCAATTGCTGAATATGATTTAATTGTTTTAATGTTTTTTCCACTACACTCACTGTTATTAAAGGACTGCAGTCAGGGTAATCAATGTTAATCAAGGTGGGATGATGATTATAATGCAGAAAAAAATATCTGCAAATACCTCCACTAAATTATTTGTTTGTAATTAGGCTTCATGTTTGATCACACAGATACTAGTTTGAAAATCCTTCCTATAGCTCCTCAAGCATCTAAACAAGTTTTTTTGTTGTTGTCTGAAGTGACATTTATTTTTTGTTTTCCTTAATAATCTCCTAAAACTTTCTGAAGCCAATATAACTTCACTGTCCAACATTCATCATGCTTCCTATAACATGCAATATTCCTAATACTAGGAACATAATAATCAATAATTGAGTTCATATGCTTATAAAAAATAACCAAATAATATGAAATGTTCTTATCATTTATATTTGCCTGCCAATTTCAATTATTTATTGAGATACGTTTTAGAGAAATACCATGTTTCAAATTTAATAATTAAGCTTTGAGAAAATCAAAGCTATTTAATAAATGGCTACTGCGGCTGCCTGAGAGGATTTACTGTCATAACCATGTGGAGGAGATGGCTGTAGACACCACCATCTTTTTAAATGATGAACTATATTTCAGTAAACCAGGGAGTGAATATTTGGCTAAAGTTATAAAAAGGAGACTTTTTTTTATTTTTAGGCTATCCTTCAGTTAGTAAACACATAAACAACTTAAGCAATTCCTTAGAATGTTATTATGAAAACACACAAAGCTTGAGAAATAAACAGGAGGAATAAGAACCGATAATATAACAACAGCACTATTGTACTGTGGCTAGCACTGAGGCCTAAAATAGTGAAAATCTTCATTTTAATGGCTTTAGTAAATATGAAATAAAAAATGGTGTGAAGTTATGCTGCTTGGAACCAGCTCCATAATGTTTTACTTAGAAAATACAAAAAGATGATAGTTAAATATTAAGTGTAGTATTAAAGTCTGTTAATCCTTGCGGTATCTGTTAGATATGTTTTGTTAACAGAGCATCAAATCTGATTAATTATAAACATGACAGTTTTCTAACCAGTTTAAATAACACCATGGATGGAAGACTTAGTATTATCCTAGGGTTATTTTAAGTGTGATGACATCAATTGGACCACACAGGAACTAATAGAAGAGTGTAGAAGAGAGAACAGGAACAAATCAACAGAAATACTTAGAAAGATAGACACGATGAAAACAATGTGCAGTATTAGAATAGACAAGGATTTATTACACACTACTGCAAATAGTAAACTAAAGATATCATCACAGGCAGAAAAACTTAGAAGATATGCAGATAAATATAAAGGAAAAGTACAAAATGGGCAATTTAGTGATGACTCAAAAATGTTTTAAAGAAAAATGGGAAACAAAGCAAAAGGAATAGAAACACTATGAAAAAAGAAGAAATAGACACATTCTGAGAAATAAAATAGATATAGATGCTGAATGGACAGAAGAAGTAAAAGAAACAGTAAGAAGTTCAAATATACAGGATATGAAATGGGACATAGTAACAGCCAGAGAAATTTGAAACAAAATTAAGAACATTTCCTAAATGGAAAACCCCAGACCCAGGTGCAGTACCTAACATCTGACTAAAAGTATTAACATTTTTACATAAAGATTTAGCACTGAGTAGGCCTAACAAACAGACGTCAACCTGGTTAACAACAGGAAAAATGATCCTCCTCCTTAAGAGTCAACCTGCAACGTATCCTAAAAAAGTATACACCAATAACTTGCCCTCCACTGATGTATAAACATATACTGACTTTGATGGTGACAGAGTTTATAGTAATTTAGAAGAAAGCTTAATCATAGCAATAGAACAGAGCGGTAACAAAATAAAGTCATAATGAACAAAGGATCATTTGTTGTTAAATAAAGTCATGAAGGAGAATAGTAAAACGGTGAAGAATCTAAGTATGGAATGGATAGATTACAAAAAAGCATTTGACAGCATCCCTCATTCATGGATAAAGGTTTGCTCACAGATGTATAAGATATAGTCTACATTGATCAATAACATGACAGCATACCTCTCAACCTGGAAACACCAAAAATATGGACAAAGGCCCATGAAAAATAGGTACAAATCTGTATGCTGATTAACATAAAATTTACATAAATAATTATGGAACCCAACCCACTCCAATGGAATTGTGGGATTTCAGCTTTCAAATGCAAACTGAAGAACAGACAATCAAAATATGGCCCCAGCCCAGACCCTGCAGTAAATGGTAACCATTTTTTTGAAATGTGTAGCAATGATGTTCACTGGGAAGGTAGAAGATGATGAACCTTAGGATTTTGTTTTTGGTGACATGCAGTATGTGGGTTTTGTGGTAAATGTAGGGCATTTAATGGTAGGCAATATTGTAATCGTAGCAAAAATTATAGTTTGCTAGGACCTCTAAAAGTATTCTCCATGGCCTACTGATCAGTGGTGTAACTCTAACCAGTTAAATGAGGCATTTACACATACACCTTAATTAAAATGAATGAAAACAGTTGCCATTCAAAAGTAATGCCTGTAAGCTAAGCACAGTTTCTCCTGTCCAACAGAATGCTTCTGCTACTGCTGTTAGACACACTAGCCATTAAGTAAAAGAAATCAAAATGGTAATGCCTGGAAGCTGAGCTAAGCATGCCTCTACAGTCATTAAGCAAAAAGTTAAGCACCTATGAAAGTTTCTCCTGCCGTTTCTCTAATGTAAATTGTAAAAAAATGCCTGAATGCCTGCAGCTGTTAAGTAAACGTTTACATTTTTTACTTGGAGGAGAAGGAGCAGGGGAAGAAATATGTGCAGTATCTGAACCCAGAAAGGTCTGTAGAAGCTGACGTCACCGCACATGCCCTTCAGGTGATGATGTCAGGAGTAATAAAAAATTCAAAAAAAAAGAAAAAAAAAGAAACATAGGAAATTTGGAATATAAGGAGCTATGTGGGAATTCGTGGCAACCCAATATTTTGTCCTCAAAAATGATATTTGTCAAGGAATTCAGCTCAGTTGAGAGTGCATGACAGTGATCCAAGGGATAAAAATTCAAAGAGGGATATTCCAGGGTAAATATTTGTTACCGCTGCTCTTTTGTCTTGCCCTTAACCCATTAAGCTGTCTACTTAACAGATTAGGTCTGGTTAAAATTTGGCTCCCAGACAACAACATAGTGTAAATACTTTTCATCTTCTCTTTGTGGATAATTTAAAACTCTATAGTTTATCAGATGAGTAGCTGAAAGCACAACTGCAAGTGGTAGAAACTTTCTCAGATAATGTAAGAATGTCATTTGGTCTTGATAAATGTGTAAAAGCAACATTTAAAGCAGCACTAACAAAATATCAATCTGGGACAGGAATGTGATATAAAGGAACCTGAGCAGGAGGGAGTGTATAAATATTTGAGAACTGATGAAGGATCAATAATAAAGCATGAACAAATGTGAGAAAAACTCAGTAAGGAATATTTTAGAAGACTAAAAATCATACTGAAAACAGTCCTGACATCTAGGAATAAAGTTCAAGCTATAAATCAATTGCTCTTCTTGTTCTAACTTACAGTTTTGGTGTGATTAACTAGTTACAAAAGGCATCAGATCAGCTGGACAGAAAAACAAGAAAAATGCTTCATGCTTATCAAATGATATATAAAAATCAGTGTATACCAAGATTATATATTCTACATTCTGAAGGAGATTTTGGCCTCATTGAAATGTATTACATATATAGATTGACAGCTAGGACTATATACATATCCTCTGACCACACCAGATCCAAACAAAGTGAATGTTTTGAAACATGAACAGAACAAATCTAAACTGACTTCCCTGCTTAGTTTAGCAGAAGCATATAAGTGTCAAGCAGGAATGGAAACCAAACCAGAAGCAGACAAAAATCAGGCAGCAAATGAATGTGCAAAAAAACAAAAGAATATAAGGGGAAGGATCAGATGAGAATGGAAGAAATATGAAAAAGGCATAATATACAGTAGCTGCAAATACAGAAATCTGCTGGAACAACCTCATGTCAATCAGGATCTGACACAGGAATGGTTAAGGAAAGGTGAATTTAGACCAAAAGATGAAAGGTTAATATTAGTGGCCCAGGATAGTGGACTGCATACATGTTGGTTTACAAAGTCCATTGAACACATGGGAGAAACAGACAAATGCAGGTTCTGTAAACTAGAACTGGAAACAGTTGCACATCTTGTTGCTGGCTGTGATATACTAATAACAGAGGGCCTGTATACTGAAAGGCATACTAATGTGGCAAGTCAATTGCATTAGTGATTGTGCAAACATTACAGTATTGAAGTAGCTGAGAAACATTGGAAACATGAGCCATAAAGCATTATAGAGAATAATGATGTTTATATTACACGGGACTACCCATTACTGACAGCTCAAGAAATAGATGAGAGAAAGCCAGATGAAAAAAAGACAAAAGTAGCATTGATCATTGAAATTGCTACACCCAGTGATTACAGTGTCTTATGCACAGAGAGACACAAAGTCATAAAATGCCAGCATTTGCACGCAAAAATAAGGCCAATGTGGAAAAAGGATACGTAGATAGTTCCAATAGTAGTAGGAACAATGGGTCTTATGAAAAGAATTTACAGTCTTATTCAGATATGTTATTGATATATGTAACTTCATATGAATTGCAGAAGGAGTCAATTCTGGGCCATTGTAGCTGCTGTGAAGAGAACTTTTGGCTAACATCAAAGATGGAAGCAGTCAAAGTTAATTAATTGTACTTTGACTTAGGAATGGAGACTATTCCCATCATGGTATTAGAAACCCAAAAGACCCGTAGAAATTAAACCAAGACAGAGCTTATTAACTTCAGAACAATTATTTTCTAGATATTATGAACTGCGATTTTATTCAATATGTACAAATACTGGCTTAAATTCTGAACACATCTGATCTTGTATTTTGTATCAGGGAGTCTTTAATTAATAACATCAAGGCCTCACATCCATTGGGCAATCTGATCATCAAGTATATATTTTACTATATCTGGGATACATTTGCATGTAAGGGCAGTTACATTATTTAAAATAAAGAAATGAGACGCTGAGGGATTAACAATAGAATTAAATTCTTGTTTTACAATTAAACTAGGCAATAAACAGAAGTGTAGTTGGACAACATTTATGAATATTTGTAATGAATTGTTGGGTAAAACACAAAACATCAAATTAAAAGGGAAGATTACAAAAATAAGGTATGGTGGGATAACAACCTAAAATAATACCAATCAAGAAAAAGAGACTATAAGAAAATACAAAAGACATAGACCCTTTCATACCAATAGATAATTAAATAGTTTTATAAGGTACTTAAATCAAGAGTTGAGGGCAAAAAGAGATGCCACAATCAGTCTTTAACAAACTGTACAGATAATAAGAAATGCTTTGCAAATATCTTAAAAAGAGTTGGCTCTACATTTGGCCATCTAAATGAAACAGAAAAAGTTCTAGATATACACTTTGGTAATCTGTGTAGTAATTACACTGGTTGTTAATGATATCTACTTTTTTATGACACATAAATGCCCAGTGATGTCTGAGGTTGATACACAGTACACTTCAAGCAAGGTTAAAAATGTTCATTTGGACCAGATAATATCACAGGTCATCTAATTAATATTATTCCTATGATATTGTCATATTATTGGATATATGTCCACTAACTTCATAAGTAAATATGTCGTACCCAGTGAGTGGAAGACAGCAAATCATATGCAAGGTAAGATGTAAGAACGACTGGATAGTTATCATCCTAATCGGTAAAGGTTTTGAAAGATGTGTGCTTCAGGTGCTCATAGAGGATGATGAATGCACACTACATCTGGATGAAACACTGCATGGTTTTATTAAGGAAGGCTGAACCATAACATGTCATACACCATTTTATAATAAACTTTCTTCTCTTGTGGAGCCAAAGAAGGAATGTTTAGTTATATACTTAGGTATATAAAGTGGATTTGATTGTATATTATGCAGTCAAATGATTGGAAGCCTGGTTAACTTAACAGTCAATAATTATATTGTTAGATGAACAAATTATTTAAGTGACAGAAACAAGTTTTGCACTGGATGGTATAAAATCATCTTGGAAATGTATAAATACTGCAGTTCCTCAAGGTTTGGCACAAAACCCTGTATTTATTCAACCACATATTTTCTAGCTTACATATCTCATCCGAATTTTGAACATGTAAATATCCAAATGACTGCAAGACTGTCATATAAATATCATTAATAATGAGGTCTTAAAGGAATACTGGTGTTCTTTTGAAGCATGGATTACAAAAGGCAGTTTGAAATGTAATGTTAATAAAAATACTTTGCATTACATGGAGAAACAGTGGATATTAATATCCAAAAGGGTACTCATCATCTGTAACTGGTATGAGGCATGAATGACCTAGGTATTATAATAGGTTTTATATTAGCATTAATTTTCTGAAGGATATAATATCTGAAACTCAAATGTCTTCATTATTTAGTGACTTCAATCCTCAATTATTTATCAGTAAACTATAGATTTTATGAGGAACAGACCAAATATGTGAGGCGAAAATCTGGACATTCTGTGAAAATCTGGACAGCTGAGATATATAGACCTAGATGTACTAACAAACCTATATGTATCTACTGTGAGACTGATATTAGAACAAGCTTATTTTTTGTTGCTTATCTTCTGCGGATATAGTGACTCTTGAGTTTGTCCAAAGATGCTGCACTAACAGGGTGTATATGGATTAAACTGCATAGTGTTCTGTATAGACTCCTAATGGGAAAAGTTTGTAATACTTCAAGAACATTGCTGGATTTAGAACTAAAATTGGCTGATCCATTGAGTCATCATTGCCCACAGTCAAGAAGAGTAGGCCTTTATTTATGACTGAACATAAAAAACAAAACAGTAAGAATGGCAGATACTTCACACAACTAATCCCTAAACATTGGAATAAGCTCCCATTTGAGATTATGAAAGCAAACAGTACTGCTATATTTAAAACAAAACTGAACAGATGCATGGTTGAGTATCTGTATGGTGTCCAGAAGACTGCACTTCTAATTGCCAAATAGGTCTATGCAGCTACTGATATTTTGATACTATGATACTATGCATGAAATATTACTTCTTTCATAATGACTGGCACGTCGGGTTCAAATATTACTAAACTAATGATTACTAGAAAGAGACAGTCTTATCTCAGATTTAAATCACAATTTCTCAATGAAATGGAGAATCATGATTCTAAAAGTAAGGGGGAGCTCAACTGTTTCATTATGCTGTTGGTGTAGTGAGATTTCTCCTTATTTGCATGTTTGCATACTTCCTCATTTTTTTCTGCAATTGGATTGTGTGTCTCATCTCCTCTAAAGCAGGATGTTTCTCAGACATGACTAGTTTTCTTAGCAGAGTTGTATGGAGTACAGTACATGGCCATGTATGATACAATTGAAGAGAGCAATGGATATTTGACCAGCAAAAAAAAAAAACGGCTGACAAGACATATTTTTTATAAGCTGAATCACTTTTGTGCACCTGTCTCCATACTAGTGGCTTTTTCATCCAAACTATTCATACTTAAATGAAGTATCTTGAGGTTTCATTGACCCAACATGTGGGCATCTCATTCACTGTATTCTTAGTTAAGTAGCTGTAGATGTGTTTCTTCTAAGCCATGCTAAATTTCATCCTGCAAGAAATCCCCTACTACTCAAGTTACTGCTAGGCTCTGTTTTGCAAGAATGGGCAGGATTATTGCTGATGCCTTATTTCATTGTTTGTTTCACTGACTGCAAAAAAGAATTAATGTAGATAGAGCACTTCCCCCAGAAGTGCAGCCTTTAGTAACTTCCCTCCACTTCTACTTGGAGAATCTTCCCAAAATGTTAATTCCCCTCTACCTTACCTCATTTAGATAATGAGGGTAAAGACTGGTACTTTGTCTCTTAATGCATGTAGCACTGTACAGACAATAATGATAATCTGCTGATGCTGCACAATTCTGTGTTCATGCCTCTCAACCTCTTAATACAATAAATATGGACAATGCAAAAAATAATGGGGTAACAAAGGCCCCAAATCAGGGATAGATTTTGAATATTGTTCTTGTAAACTTAAAAAGTTGATAGACTAACAGGTTTTGCATTAGCATGCATTTTCTGAAAGATATGAAGTCTGAAACTCAAATGTTTATCATTATTTAGTGACTTCAGTCCTCAATGTTTGCAAGAAAACTGCAAATTGTATCAGAAACAGAACAAAAATATGAAGCAAAATCAGGACATTCTGTAAAATTTTGAACAGTTAACAGTTATGTCCCTATTGTATAATTCTAATCACTATCATGGTCATACCTTAGTAATAGTTATGCATTATTAGGCATTCACAGGACTTGTGGCACCATTGTTTCACTTTTTTCACATTCTTTGTATCACCTAACTTTGTTCAAAATTTTGCATTTCCCTAAGTTCACTGAATGAAAATACCTTCAGACATGAGCAATGATAAAATGTTTGCTAGGACCTAGTAAACTTTTCTGATTTATTTTCTTGTCTGTTGACAGTTTCAGTCCCTGACCTTACCTGCTGTTGTTAAAGATATGAATTAAAATTTTGTGAGAGGAATTCAAAAAGGTTACTGTGATATGCACCCCCATATACATAGGTTCATAGCTGATTACTAGGCTAATGGCATGAGTCTTTACAAGCCTAACCAATAATACCCAGGATATGACAATATTATATCTTAATTCCCCAGCTATGGGATGGGGTAGTATCAGGGTAGTGGGTCTTTTGGTGTTGTAGCCCTGAGTCATTTTACAGACTGCCCCTGTCCATAAAGGATATGAACTTTACCCCAGGAGTGAATTTATGGTTTCCCATCCATTTATCCAAATTCTTTTTGAAGAGAGTGAGGGATGGGCATTGTTTTACAAGGATGTGATGTTTATTCCATAGAGGAGATAGCCTTTGTGATACGAAACTATCTCTGCAGCAAGTTCTGTTAGAGTCATAAATAAGGTTCGGGTCCATGGAAAGCATGACGCTTGTATAATTTTTCTTGCGAGAAT
This sequence comes from Protopterus annectens, assembly GCF_019279795.1. Lineage (NCBI taxonomy): Eukaryota > Metazoa > Chordata > Ceratodontiformes > Protopteridae > Protopterus > Protopterus annectens. The sequence goes on from NC_056733.1 coordinate 1,540,961,897, forward strand.
GTAAAATTTTCATCAGGGCTGGATCAAAGAATGTCTCATAGGTCAGACATAAGTCCCCTCTCAGTAGATGGTATGAGATGGAGTAAAGGGAAAGGGCCATTAGTCAGTCTGCAGAAGACATGTGTTTTATGCTTTGTATTTTTTTAGTGAAAAACCTCTGAAGACCCTCCAGTTGGTGTAACTGCCTGTTTAGGTGCATGCAGAAGGGTGTATTGTACTCAATTATGGTCCTGATGAGAGATAAGTACAATGGCACTATGACTTTGTTTGATCTTAATGCCATCACTTTACTAATAAGTTGAGTCACACAAAAATAATTCATCACTACTGTAGCTACCTGGTGGCCAAAGTTTAGGTTACTATCTATCTGTGCTCCCAGGTCCCTCACCAATGGGTCTACTTTTAGGGGTGTGTTATCAATATTATAATTTTCAGGGATATCTGATTTACTGAAGGGTATGATTGCATATTTTTTTAGCATTTAGCCAGAGACCATGGTTTTGGCACCAGTTATTTGCTATTTTTGGGCCTATTTGTAGGATGTCAACATCATTTGGGGATTAGATGATTGCTCCTAACTTACAGTTGTCAGTGAACTTGGTGAACCAGAGACTCCCAACATTGGCCTTCACTTCAGAGAAGTATTTATCAAACAAGAGGAGTCCCAACAATGAGCACTAGTAACAGGTTTCTTATCAGAAGTGAATTCACTTATCCAGACAACATGTGTCCTGTCAGTGAGCCAGTTGGCTATCCATCTGAAAATGTAGTGGTTTATACCTAACTCAGTACATTTATCTATGCTTCTTGAGTAGGGGATTGTGTCAAAAACTTTGGCCAGGTCAAGATAAGTGGCGTTTACCATTTTTATCCTCATCCATGGCCCTGGTAACTTTCTTGAAGAAGTCCACCAGATTGAGCAGGTAAGACCTCCTTTTGACAAAGGCAAATTGAATCTAGTGCAGTGTTTGGAAAGTTCCTATGTCATTTTTGATCAGGTCCAGGATAATTTTCTCCATGGTCTTGCAGATAAGAATGGTCAAGCGTATGGGTTCTTAGTTCCCTGGGTATGTTGATAGCCCCCCCCCTCCGCGTGCAGAGTGACAACTGTTGCAATCCTCCATTCTTCTGGGACAAAGCCCATCCATAGACTGTGGTTAAGGAGAGTTTCTAGTGGCACTGATAGATGCTGTTTTAAGCTATTCAAGAAGCATCCTGGAATGATGCTGGGACCCATGGAGGCTGAGTTTTTGGCTTTAGCCAGTGCAGTAAGCACCTGTTCCTTCTAATGACCAGTAGGGGGATGGTTGTGGGTATTTCTTTAGGTGTGTTAGGAGGTGATGGGGGGGAGAAGTTTGAACTAAACCTGTCAATCAGCAGGTTTGCTATAATTTTAGGCTGGGTGTTAAGTGTTGCCATTCATCATTAACTCAGCACATTGCTGAGCATTTCCCTTGAGGTTACAAACATAATTAAAAAGACATGCATCTGGAGCATTTCTACCTGGGCTGCTGCTGAAAATTGGCTTTGTTCCAAGTTGGACTTTCCCGGTAAACAAATATTAAATAAAAACAAACAAACAAGCAAACAAATAAATAAATAAAAAGCCTTATGGTTATCTTTCACCTGGGAGACTATCTGTCTCATAGTTTGCTTTGGTAGATTTGAGCAGCTCTCTAATTTGTTTAGTTAGACTGGTGAATGTATCTTTGCACTGTTTTGTCTGATCCTTCTTGGCTATAAAGAGGATTTTTTTTTCTTTTGTTGAATAGCCACCAGGGTGGTTTATTTTTTTCCAGCAATCATAGGTTTGACTCAGACAGGTGCTACCTCCGTTATGCAGCTATAAATGTGAGTATACAGTGCTTTTGTGTACAGCTCAGAGTAGGCCTCAGTGTCATCTGGTTTCAGAGAGGCTTGGAAGTTTAATAAGCTGTCACTTAGTTTGAGGTAATTGACCTTTGCAAAGTTCTTAGCAGGTTTGGAGTTTGATGGGAGTTCTAGGTTAGTTTTAATACTAAAGGAGATCTTTTGTGGTCAGATCTTACCAGAATGGAATTAGTGCACAGGAGGGAGCGGCATCCCCCCATGTTCATGAATACTAAGTCTAGGATATTTATACCTCTAGTTGGGGAGCTAACTAGTTGCTCAAGGGTGTTTGTATTGATGAAGTCCAAAACCTCTGAGCAAGTGAATTATGGCTCATATAAGTCTCCCAGTTTATAGAGGGATAGTTAAAATCACCCATAAGTATGGTGTTAAGCTGAGTGTTAGGAGATTCCAGTATGTTTAGGTAGGAGGTGTGGTTTTCCAGACTTATGTTAGGGGATCTGTTGCTGGCAAGGATATGATAGGGGGTCACACCTATGGTTAGTTGGGCATGGAACAGCTCAAGCGAGTCATGTTGTTGGACCAGTCTAGCAGTGTACTTGTTCTTTATGAATATTGTACACCACCTCCATTTGTTTTATCCTGAGCTTAGGTGGGATCAAAATGTATGAAAGACATTGTAGCCTTTGATAGCCAGGGTGCTTTCTATGGTTCTGAACCATGCTTCCATGACTGCACATATGTTTGCATTTACCGGGGTGAGAAGTGCTTCCAGGGTGTGCAGTTTTCTATTTAAACTCTTAGCACTGAGCAGCAGTGAGGTCTGCAATGGGAGTGACGGATGCATTTAAGGTGGAGGTGGGGCTACATCAAGGATCAGCTCTGAGCCCTTTCTTATTTGCAATGGTGATGGACAGGTTGACAGATGAGATCAGACAGGAGTCCCCGTAGACTATGATGTTTGCAAATGATATTGTGATCTGTAGTGAGAGTAGGGAACAGGTGGAGGAGACCCTGGAGAGATGGAGATATGCTCTAGAGAGAAGAGGAATGAAGGTCAGCAGGACTAAGACAAAATATATATGTGTGAATGAGAGGGAGGATAGAGGAATGGTGAGGATGCAAGGAGTAGAGGTGGCAAAGGTGGATGAGTTTAAATACTTGGGATCAATAGTTCAGAGTAACGGTGAGTGTGGAAGAGAGGTGAAGAAGAGAGTGCAGGCAGGATGGAGTGGGTGGAGAATAGTGTCAGGAGTGATTTGTGACAGAGGAGTACCAGTAAGAGTGAAAGGGAAAGTCTACAAGAGGATAGTGATACCAGCTATGTTATATGGGTTGGAGACAGTGGCATTGACAAAAAGGCAGGAGTTTGAGCTGGATGTGGCAGAGTTAAAGATGTTAAGATTTGCACTGGGTGTGACGAGGGATAGGAATAAGTATATTAGAGGGTCATCTCAGGTTGGAAGGTTTGGAAACAAAGCCAGAGAGGGAAGATTACGCTGGTTTGGGCATGTGCTGAGGAGGGATGTTACGATGCTAAGGATGAAGCTACCAGGTAACAGGAAAAGGGAAAGGCCTAAGATAATGTATATGGATATGGTAAGAGAGGACATGCAGGTGGTTGGTGTGACAGAGTAAGATGCAAAGGACAGGAAGAAATGGAAATATATGATCCACTGTGAAGACCCCTAACGGGAACAGCCAAAAGAAGATGATGAGCACTGAGCAGCAGTACCTTTAGGGAGTCATGAGTGATTTTTGTATGTTGGAGGGTTTAATAACTTGGCAAGATCTAAAAAAGGCACTATGAGGATAGATAAAATATTTTGCCAGTATCTGGAAGCCAAGTGGTGACAAGTGCAAACCATCTCTGGCAAAGCATCATGGTTTGTCAAGCATGTCGCCCCAGGCTGAAAGATATTGGATTTTCTTGTTGTGACACCAGAAACTAGGCCATCTGCTGAAGTCAATCATTTTTTGTTGGTACTGTCGCAACATTATTGGTGGAAGTAGAACACTACTCAAGGCTAGATTCATATCGCCAAGGCTAGATTCATATCCCCCAGGACACATATTCAGGAAGCCCCATCATGTCTCTCTTCATATGGTCCAATGTGTTGATGTAACCTCTTTGAATTCAGAAACAACCTTAACACTGTGCAGCATGGTGATGTATCATGAAGATGTGCAGCAATGTGCAGGGCTGGATCTGAGGCTGTGTTGTTTGCTAATGAGGCATTCTGTGGAGAGGCATATGCTAATTAGCTATGTGAGATATTGTTCTTTCTTTCTGTCCCAGAATTGGCTCCAGGAAGGCATCTACATGCCAAGAGATTCAGGAAATCATTCAGTGTGTAGATTAGCATGGCTTGCCCCACCTCTTCGTGATAGTCATCACAGCCAAAAGACCAGATTCACCTACCGACATTTAAAGCAATATGATGATGCGGCTGTGGGTGGAACCACTAGCCACAAGGGATAATACAATTTTGCCATAATGGCACCAGCAGCAGTATGGGAATCAACAATGGGAGGAAACAATAGCCATCAAGGAGTACTCTAAACTCTTGTGCCTTAGTGACACTTAAACTCAAAGACAGGTACAGGAGCTGTGGTGTGTGTGTGTGTGTGTGTGTGTGTGTGTGTGTGTGTGTGTGTGTGTGTGTGTGTGTGTGTGTGTGTGTGTGTGTGTATGTGGGAGAGTAACTGAAGGGTTGATGTCAATGCCTACATGATGTGGCCACTGCAGTTAAGTACTGCAAAGTACGGATCAGCAATGATCTACATGTCACAGTACTAACTGCTATTCAGAGACTTGCAAATTAGCCAATAATTCCTCATTTCAGCTAATTTATCTCTAAGTCATAAAATACAGAGTCATGGGAGCATCATGCTAGGCCCTTTAATGAATCTGTGGGTATGTTTCATCCATTTTTGTGATGTATTTTACTATGTTGTTTTATTGCACTTCTTGTTAACATTGTTGATCCCTAGGCATCTCTTGATTAAAAAAAATATACTTTGGACATAATGGGACCAGCTTGATGTCATAATTTCATAATTAAAAAAATAAATAAATAATGCATAGTACCTTTAATTTTACTGCATCATGCTTGCTTCCAATATAAATTATCATTCATTATGCTCAGATCATCAAAGAATGGTTACCTTAACTTTCAGAACTGAACAGCTTTAAGTAGTACACATATAAGCATCTGCAAGTGACTTACACATTGTGTTAAAACTCATAAATGTTCTTTACTCTTTCCCTAGTTTCCTGCTTCAGGAGTAAGTTACTTCCACTTTTCTTGCTCTTCCAAGATTACCAGCATTTAACGTTTATCACGTTAATGTTTTAATCATATTACTCTCATTATAGTAGACATATGAATACAAAGACATGACAGAACAAAAGTTTCATCAGGTGTCCTTAAAAAAATTACCCCAGAAGTAAAACTAAAAATAAACCAAGCTAGCTACATATGAGGAATGTCCTTTTGGGCCTGGTGGTAGGGTACATCAGAGTCAGTTCATGGTATGCTTGCTGGGAACCTAGTGATACGGTCATTCTGTCAAGCCAAAATAAAAACAACAAGCTCCAATTTGGCACTGGAACATAAAAAATACCAAAAAAACAACTAGTTAGCACTGGAAAAAATGGAAGTCAAGACATATTCATCTTTAGGCCACATTACTTGCTCTTTATGCAGCATGACAAGTTACATTTGGGCATGCAGTTATCTTACCATGTCATATCAAAAGTGTGTCCATCACAGGAATGTTTGTGCATATAATTCTGCAGTTCAAAATTATATTGATATCTGAGAACAATAAAAAAAATATATCTGTTCCTTTCCTTTTTCCATATCCATCAACTTAACTCCTCCATACAGATATCACAGGGTGTACCATATATACTCTTCAGAAAGCCCTCTAATTCTATTATAATCTAGGTCACAATTTATTACCAATATTTAATAAAGTGGATTTATTATAATTTGTTAACTCAACAATAGTGGAAAAATAAAGTTAGCAAGTGAAAGTATGGACTTAACATATATCACAAATAAAAGTATTTTCGCAAGGGCAATCCCTCCCTAACACTTCTACCTGTGGGGTGCACCTCAAACAACCTCCATCTTTAAATATACTAACTGAAAGTTTGTACAACCTTGGGGGTAAGTGGAAATTTCCTGAAATCAAAAGTTCTGTGATCTCACTAAAATGAATCTCCAGTATTAAATTAAATTTAGATTTGACTGAATATAATCTGGGAATTCAGCTGCATCTAAAGTATTGTCCAAGAAACACATTTATCCATTCTTTGTTGACCATTTTATTTACTTACTGTTGATTCAGATCCTCAGTATGCCTTTTTTGTGTGATCCATGTCTTCAGCTCTTGTAGTGCCATTATACCAGTGTGGCATCATTAGGTAGTTTCTCAGTTAATATGTGTGCAGTCATTTTATTTTTGACAAATGGAGAATTATTTTTTTACTGTGATTGAATAATAAGACATAGAGGATTATGAGCAGGTCACCAATCATAACTGGCTTATTATGTGTTTCAGAAATGGATGCCAAGAAATTTACCTCGAGAACGAAGCTCAAGAGACGAATGTTGGCATCCATGTCAACACATAATAAAGTGTTGTGACTGGACACCCGATCATAATGTTATGTTGTGTGTGGAGCTTTATGTGCTCCATGTATGACTAGTTACAGAAAAAAAAGCACTGCGTATTTTGACAGCTTTCAAAGCTGTAAAGCACTTAGCAAGTACTGTCAGAAAGGCAGTAACAGAGTCTCCTTATGTTACAATAATTCGGGAGTGCATTACTGGCACAGCAGGCAGAAACACATTTGTTTTTTATTCTGTCCCTGTTTGCTGCTCGGTACTGTCAGGTTTTACTGCCAAGTGCAATACCCAGTCTTAACAACTGAAGCAGGGGCACTTAACATTTGTTAAAATTAGACCTCACGCTACAGAAGCAATTAACTGAGTTTTCTTTTTCTGGATATCGGAGTGTAGTCATAGTGCTCCATGCACTACAGATGTATAATGTATTATAGAGCATTTCTGAATTGCTTCACTTTTGTGAGCATGCTTTTTATGGAGTAAGTCTTACCTAGTACACATAACAATTGTTTGTTTACCCACATCTCAGAATGCATGTGTTTTCTTCACACTGATATATTAACATGGAAGTATTTTTACTTACATGACAAATGACTTTTTTTCCACCACTAAAGTGCAACATTCATTGCAAAACATCACTGACACTGAACAGTGTGAACATTTCTACATTAATTTTAGTGCCATATAGCTATATACATGCATACACACACACACACACACACACACACACACACACACACACACACACACACACACACACAGACACACACACACACACACACACACACACACATATATATATATATATATATATATATATATATATATATATATATATATATGTATATATCTAGATGCTAAGCTGCTAAGCATTGGCATATTCAAAATGGAAATCTTCAATATTTTGAGAGAGTTTGTTCATTCGCAGCACTGATAGCTTTCTTTTACTTTTTCTGAATAACAGAACTATATTCCAAGACAACTGCTTTTATTTAGCCCTGGAAGATTTTTTTATTCATAGCACTAAATCATCTACAGGTAGTTCAAATGAATGCCAGACATAAATAAACTCTCATTTTAAACAATAAATATCACAAGAATTAATTAATTTCTTTGAATGTTCCTAAAAAATCATACTTGTGTTGCATGTACCAAAAAAAAAAGGCAATTCATAACATCTGCTTACTGAAAAGCTGATGCTACATTATTTTTTGACCTTTGCAAAAAGCCCTTTATTTTTGCTTACTGCGTTACAACTAATAAGTGGGGCCACACTGGCATTTCTTATATTTCTTATATTTCAGTAATCTGCTGTGAATTTATATTTCAGTAATCTGCTGTGAAATGCTCCTCTAAAACAATATAAAGATGAAGAAGCATTAACAAAAGCAACAGTTCTAGACATGGTTTGCAAACACTAGTGCTTCCAGAGCATGGATAGGGTACTGCCTACATTTGACGACCATGGGGGTGTGCCAGAGACATTAGGTGCAACCATCAGCATAAAAATATTTGTATGAACCTCACTAATCCTGCTGTATTATTTCAGCAATCTTTTATGAGTGACTTGAGGCAACTGCAGAGCTTATTACTACTGAATGCGTAGTGCTGACAGAGAGGGGGAGGGAGCAGGGGAGATATCCTCGATACATTGTGCATTGTGTGAGTTCATTCTACTGCAGTCTCATTCTGTCCCTTACTACTACAACATTTGTTTTGATTTCAAATAATGTTATTAATGCATCACAAGGCAAAATGAAAGGCTGAAGAAAAAGTAAGCACATCTGCACATAGTAATAATGAAGGGTAGAATGACCTTCATGATATCTTGACAGCTGTCTGAATGTTGAAGTGGGCACATGACTGAAAATAATTAATCTTCCTTTGTTGTTTATTATTTGTATTGTACTAGGCCAAGCTATGCATTTCATTAGGTAGCCTGGAATTAAACTATTTCAAGAGGATGTTTTTCTTTTTTTTTTGTATGCTAAGTAAAAATCAGTTTCTTTTGATAAAGTAGGCCATAAGAAGATTAATCAGCAAGCTAGGAGAATGTTGACCAGAAATGTCGGCAAAAGAGTTTGTTTTGTTACTCATTTTTCTAACTACTTACAATGGATCTGTTTATATCAACGACTCATCTTTTTGAAAATGGCAGACATGGTTAAAGAATGCATTTTGGGACAGAGCACAATCTTTATTTTAAACAATCTTTTTTATTTCTTTAAAGATGCATTAGACATAGAAGAGCTCATGTTTTGTTGCGTATAATGATATTTCTACTTCGCTCTATAAGCAGAGATTTGTATGTGTGTGTGTGTGTGTATGTGTGTGTGTGTGTGTGTGTGTGTGTGTGTGTGTGTGTGTGTGTGTGTGTGTGTGTGTGTGCATGTGTGGATGTATGTGTGGGTGTGTGTGCGCACGTGTGTGTGTGTGTGTGTGTGTGTGTGTGTGTGTGTGTGTGTGTGTTTGTGTACGCGTAGTTGTATGCTGTGTGTATGTATGAATGTATGAGTATGTGTGGGTGTCTAAAAAATCTGAAGTTAAATGATTCATATTTTACATTATATGATTGCAAAAAATAACAGTTACAAGACATAAAGTTTCCTATTTATTATTGTAATATTCCAGGTTCAGAAAAAAATTGTGAACTTAAATCTAATGAACTCTGAAAGTAGGGAGTAAATTACCCTGAAACTGGTTCACCACTCTTTTGGTGTATAAGATTTCCCTTCCCATTGTCCGATGATTATTAAGCAGAAACTAGTTAAGTGAAGTGGCCATCAAAGAGGTTGGGTATTATTACAGGTTCTGATGCTTTCTTATCCTTGAATAGTTAGAGCTGTAGCCCCATCTCTTAACACCTGCTCTACCAAGGACTGTTTGACCACAATCAGCTGAAAAAATGGAGCATTTGGACTTTATTGCTTTCTGTGGAAATCTCTGTCCCCCATTCATACCATTTGGGAGGAAATTTCTGGTTTGCCCCCCCCCCCCTATTTTATTATAATGGAAACTGAGGTCACAAACTTTCAAGGAGAGCTATGAGTTTTGAAGTCCATGAGTTGTATTAAAAAGTCAATTTAAAAGGTAATAAGAATAAATGATGGGTAGACTCATATATCTCAACTGTCCAGAATTTTGCAGAATGTCCAGATTTTTGCAGCATAGCTTTGGTCTGCTCCTCATAAAAGAATTTTTTTATGGGAAATCATTGAAGACTGAAGTCAGGAAATATTGACAGCTATTTGAGTTTCATATTTCATATACTTCAGAAAATACGGAGTAATGTAAAACATTGTATTTTAGCAATTTTTGAGTTTATACAATTATTCTACTCATAAACTACTCATCTTCCAACCCACCAAACATACTCAAAACAACTCTCACTTTAACATCACAGCAAAAGACAACACCACTATATACCCAACTGAACACACCAAATTGCTAGGAATGGAAATAGACAATAAACTAAAATTTGACATTCACATATCCATTACCATAAAAAAAGTCCACAAAAAACTAGGAGCATTATACAGAAATAAGCAACTTCATACCAAAGCAGCAAAGATTTCAATAGCAAATTCCCACCTTATCTCCCCCCTACTTTATGCCTCTCCAATATATACCAACCTAAGGCAATGCGATCTAAACAAGCTAGAGACCTGCTACAACAAAATCACCAAATTCGCCACAGGGGCATCCAACCGTAGTCACCACTGTCTCTCACTTGCTGAACTGGGCTGGCTTGAACTCTCTCATCTTCTTCAATGGTATCAACTCTCACTCGCCCACAAACTAGTAACCCATCCACTAAATGTCCCATCCCTCCAGAATCTACTCCAACCCTATCGCACCATCAGACCACTAAGATCCATGACTAAAATCACTTGCAGATCACTAAAGCCAATAACTCTGCTGGTGAAGCACTATTCTCTTGCGCCATAGCCAAATTATGGAACTCCCTCCCACCCACAATTACCTCCGTACCATCATGCACCCACTTCAAAACTTTACTAAAAGTGCACCTAAAAACATGCTGGCTATGCCCTTGCAACTCCCACTCTAATATCACCCACCCCATCCAACCACTACCTTTCTTTCCACCCCACTAACTACCTTGATTATAACAAGCTCAGATGCTCATAAGCCTACTACTTGTTATACAGCAGGAACTTCTTATTGTAACATTTGTTAATGTCTGTTATGCACTTTGCAGATAAAGATTCTAGTTGTCTACTGATGTACTATGTTCTTCATCTGTAAATATGTTTGTAGTTAATTGCTATGTTAATCAAATTGTTAATCGCTATATAATCCAATGTGACTACTGTCTGTTTATTTTAACTGTGGAGCTTTTCTCCCTGGGTCTCCGCTGAAAATGGACCTACGTCAAGTCGGACACTCCTAGTCAACAAATGTAAATAAATAAATAAAATAAATTCTATTCAAATGAAATTTGTATAAATGGAAGGGTAAGCAGAAATTCACCTGATTTAACACCCCGTCCCTTATTGCAATGGGAAACCTGTAAATATCCCATCATATCTTTATTCAGTCTTTCACTGGGTTATTAGTATGCAAAATATATGGGCTAAAAACTACCATGGGGATATAAGACTAGGCTTCTTAAGATCCTCACAGATTAATAGCCTAGTAAGTACTTCTGAACCTCTGAACCTATAAGAACAATATTTAAAATCTGTCCATGATTTTGGACCTTTGGTCTCCCATTATTTTTGGGTTTGTCCAGAATTCTTGTGCTGAGAGGTTTAGATATAAATTCTTTAAGCAAAGTTTTGTTGTAATTTTTCACCATGAGCTCATTGACAGTTTGTGCTTATAAATTATTAATTGGTGTACAAAAACTAGAATGACAATTACATATACATAGCTTCTGGGCTTAAAATGAAAACAAATTAACAGTGTTTTCACTTCTCAATGGAAACATTGTTTTCACGTTGAAATTTAACATAATTTTGCTAATTAAAAGCTGAACATTTTTTTTCAATTGAAAACGTATGGCATCAGAAGCATAAAAAGTAAACACATAAATAAAACATACAAGGTCAATCAGGCAAAGTGAAGAGTTAGTATGCCAGGTTGAGCAAGTAATCTTAAGGGACCTCCTAAAGCTGTTGATCATTGGGCCTACCAACCAGGTAGCAAGTTCAAATGGTTCAAAGCCTGTTAAGTGAAGGAAAGAATCACAAAAAAATTCATGATTCACACATGTACCCACCAGTAGCATTGGATGGCAGAGTAGAGGGTATGAGTGAACTGGTATGGCACAAGCTTTAATGTTATTTTGGAGAGGAGCCTTGTAGTATTGCTCTAAATAATTTAATACTCAAACTTTAAAGATGACTCATAGCGGAATAGGCAGCTAATGAAAACCCAACATAATAAGACAGTAATGTGAAATATCTATCAGTAACAAGGTAGCGGAATCTTGGATAATCTGCAAGTGATCAGATTTATTGTATATACTAGAGCCAATAACGCTGCTGGAGAAGCACTATTCTCCAGCGCTATAGCCAAATTATGGAACACCCCCCCCCCCACAATAACCTCTGTACCATCATGCACCCACTTCAAAGTTTTACTTAAAGCGCATCTAAAAACATGCTAGCTATGCCCTTATAACTCTCCCCTCTAACTTCTCCCACTCTATCTACCCTCTACCTCTCGTCCCCCCACAAACTACCTTTGATTACAGCAAGCTCTGATACTTCCATTCCTATCTACTTATTATACGGCAGTAGCTTCTTATTGTAATAATTGTTAATAGCTGCTATGACTTCGTGGATGGAACAGATGCTAGTTATCTACTGAATGTACTATGTTCTTCATCTGTAACTATGTTTGTAACATTTTAATTGCCAGGATTCTTCATCTGTAACTATGTTTCTAATATTTTAATTGTGGAAATTTTCTCCCCGGGCCTCCGCTGAAAATGGACCTGCCTCCAGTTGGACATTCCCGGTCAACAAATGTAAATAAATAATAATAAATAATAACTCCCCATATATGGGGATTTTCTTTAATATGGGAGCAATGAAATCAGGGCAACAACAGCAATAGTCAATTTCTGAGATGGGAAGAGGAACTGGAAAAAGGAAATAGTCCTAAGATGACAACATTCAGACCTTCAGTCTCTCATTAAGGATAATCTTACTTTCATGTACCTGAGACACACACTCAAGCCATTTACCTCCTAACTAATATAGGGATTAAAGGATAAAGATTCAAGTCTCTGATGTTGGCATGAACAGCTGTGGCAACAATCTTGGAATACTAAAATTAAGCTAGTTCCTAAATATTCCTCAGTGGATGCAGTCAAGATCATCTGCAAGAGAGGCCTGAGCCATTATAGATTACAGTGGAAAGGATGATAGCGTTGCGTATGTCGGCAATTTTTTGATGAAGTGGATCATAAGAACAGTAATCTACAAGATAAGAGAATGCCTGCCAGAAATGTTATGATACTGTACATTTCTCCCCCTGAGATCAAATGGTGGCATATACATGGTACCTGAGACACACACTCAAGCCATTTACCTCCTAACTAATCAAATGGTGGCAGATACATGGTGAAGATCAATGGATCTAGGACTGAACTCTGCGGCACAACACAGATGAGAGGAAAGGATGTGGGGGAATTAATGCCAGAAACAACCTTCTATGATAATGGAAAAGAAGGAGGCAGCCCACTCTACATTAGTTATTGGTTAAGTGATTCAAAATGATCCACTATGTAAAATGTTGCAGTGAGAACAAAAAGGAAAAAAGATAATAAAATATCTGATCTTATGTCACAACTAAATCACTGAAATCTCAGGTGTGGACAGTCTCAGTACTCAAGTGGGCCTGGAAACCAGACTTTTAATAGCCATAGAGCTTTGAAATGGCGTACCAACTTTCAAGTTTGCCATGGTCTAGGGACATGTTCTTTAACCAAGGCCCACTTAGGAATGAAGAAAAAAAATACTGAACTCCAAAGAAAGCCAAACAATCCTTTACAGTACTGGACCAAGGATATATAAGAAGGATATTGACAATGGCCTAGACCACAAGCTGTCTGATTAATCCTTAAAACATAGGAAACAATCATTTCCAATCAGGCAAATCAGAGTCAGACCAGCACTTGGCAGTATCGCTTAATGGACTAAGGCAATCCCATGAGGATAGCATAGGTATAATACCAGCCCTGATTAAATCAGGTTTAGTAGTGAAGAACTGAGTCATCAGTTCATATTTCATTGACGAAGATGTCATCTGGATGATCACACAGGCTGAATGATTCTAAAGAGCACTACCTGTCAGTTTGAGTGATGCCTTCATGGAGTAAACTTTCAGCTTGCCCAGAGCATAATGCTTATGCAGTCTAAGCTTATCTTGCTGAAACTAAGAATGAGGTCAACAGTGTTACAACCTACATCTAATTCTACAAAGAGACATGACCATACTGAGGCTAGCATGATGGGTGGTGAACTAGATGAACTTGACAAGGAGAAACAATCAAAGTCAGGCTATTGGCAGAAGCTAACCTATGTAAATCATCAAGCCTGATCTGATCTCTAAGTGGGACTTGAAGAGAACAGTGCAGAGTAAACTTAGGACTGGCAAGGTTACAATTTCTGCACTGCATAACATAAGTTCAAAGTCAGAGGAGGCCACCCAGAGAGCTTCCTTGATTAAGTGAACCATAAAACATTATTTGATACTGGGTAGTTATTCCATTCATTTAATCATTCTTAATGTTTTCACTAGGTATCATTAATATATATGCAACTGTGAAGACAACAAATGTATCTATTTTTCTCTCGTACTTCTTTTAACTCTTATTTCCTATACAATGCATATTTTTTTATGGCAACCTTTCTATGCGATAGCATTGCAGCAGGCTAGGAGGATTTGCATTTTCTCTGCTGTTGTGCTATTTCAGAGTTAGGATATATAATTAGAAGGGGTTGTGGGGGGGGGGGGCTTTCCCTAACAAAAAAAAATTATTTTACTTTTGCATATCTTGAATTATTTTGCATTTGTTCTAAAATGATTGTTCTTTTAACAATCGCTTTTGTGAGGATCAATGCACCCATATATATTTCTGAAAAGACTTAATCAAAAAAAAAATGCTCAAAATAAAAACATTGCTGAGGCAAAATGACAAAAATGGTAATGTCGACACATTCATATTCGACATTGTTGACATAACCCAATGAATCTTGCAGTCCAGTGATTTCCAATCAACATTTTGCAGGGGGTAAGCCCCCCTGCACCCCCCACATCCCCTGCTACTTATATATACAAACTCCGTGATTGCACTACAGTGAGGAAAAGTGTACAGTTCCCAATCCCCACTGTAGTGTGATCTCCAAGCAGAACATCTACCTCACAACAGTGAATGCACACTAGTATTCGTTGTTATGGACTCGACCATTTTTGGTTTGGCATTATGATAACTGGAAAACAGGCTTTCAGCCATCCCAGTTCGAGTGACTGCCATTTGAAAATGTGATTATAAACCATATATATATATATATATATATATATATATATATATATATATATATATATATGTGTGTGTGTGTGTGTGTGTGTGTGTGTGTGTGTGTGTGTGTGTGTGTGTGTGTGTGTGTGTGTGTGGTGTGTCTGTGTAGGGAGCACAGGCCATTTTTTGGGAAGGTAAGTTAGCAAAAGATGTGAGGAAGTAAAGGTAGAATCAAATGGCAAAAATAATATGGAGATAAAGACTGATGCAAAATGTGCTGATACACTGAAGGGTGAGTTGTGAATGTAAAATTAGGGGCACAAAAACAAAGGGTAGGTACAGTTGATGGGGAGCAGATAAACATTAACAAGTGGAACAACAGGCTGGAATACATGGTGAATGTGGCCTTCTGTAACACACAGCTTATGTGGTACTCAGGGATGAGGTCAGACTGCAACCTGACCACTCTCTTCACTGGACCCCAGCTCAGATGGTGTGGAAGTGACAGGCAGTGAGGATATGTGTTATAGCCCCAAGAGGACTTTCTAGGTTGCTGATATGGGGTTCCAGTTGCTGGTGGACCAGCTCCCCTACCATCTCCTGGCATGTCATATACTGCTCAACCTTGCAGTGCACCCATGCAGGACAATGGTTCTTTCACCAGTGAGACACTACTATTGGCAGCAGGGGTGGCCTCCTATTTGCCTCTTGCTGCAACCACTGAGGAGGCAGGCCAGAATCCAGGTGGAGTAGGTGCAGGTGATGACTGGGCCTGCTCGAGTGCTGATGACTGGGGCTGTGCCACTTGCTAGTCACTTCTGAAAATGAAAAAATAAATAGGGAGAAATAAACCAACAACAAAAAAATTATCAAACACTATAGCAACAAAGGGAGGGAAAGGGAAGAAAAAATACATAGACATCATATAATTATATAGTTACATACTGCTGAAGCACCAAATCCATATATTGCCAGCAACTAACTATCAAAATGTACTATATAACTGGCCCTGGGCTATGATGTGCAGGCAGAAGAGCAGTGAAACAGGTAGCACTCCCTGATGTGAGTGTGTGTGTGTGTGTGTGTGTGTGTGTGTGTGTGTGTGTGTGTGTGTGTGTGTGTGTGTGTGTGTGTGTGTGTGTGTGTGTGTGTGTGTCTGTGTGTTATGTATTTATTTATTTATTTTACATTTGTTGACTGGACTAGTCTATCTGGATATATGTCCATTTTCAGTAGAGGCCTGGGGAGATAAGCTCCAATGAAAAACAATGACAAAATCATGAAAAAAATCCTATACACGCTAAACAATGTATAGTGCAGGTACATTAGTTAGACATAATCGAGAGGCCAGAAGTAAATAACTTAGTGGCAAATAATCAGGTATAAGTACTATAATGCACATGCATTTTCAACACATGATATACAGGTGAGTAAGGCAGCTGCTAATATACAATTAATTAGTTCAAAAGTATCCACAATTGATGTCTTTAAGAAGATGTAAGGAATAGTATGTAGAAGGAGAAGGATTGCTGTTATTAAGATAAGGAAATTGATTACTGAGAAGAAGATGAGTAGGCTGAAGGTAGTAAGAAGAGTTAGTTGATCAATCAGGTTCAGTACAGGAGCACGGCCAGTGTCTTTTGAGGAAAAGTTTCAGTTTGGTCTTGAAAAGTAATATAGAGGGAATTGAGGAAAGTTCATTGGGGAGAAGGTTCCAGGATTTTCCAACAGTATTAGAGAAGAGAGAGTCTCCAGCCCTGTTGTTAGATTTACAAATATTGACAAGAGGTTTATGTGATGATCATAAGCTCTTGAGGTTATTGTAGAGGGTGATGAGGGTAGATAGTATGGGAGTATTTGTAGGTTGGTAGAGTTTTATGGACAATGGTCAGTTGCTGGAATTTAAGGTGATTTTGAAATTCAAGCCATCCTAGCTGTTTTAAGTTGTAACAGTGGTGGGTTCTAAAAGGGTTGCCTGTAGCAAATCTGGCTATGTTATTGTAGGAGTTTTCCATTGTATTAAGTTTGTTTTTAGATAGATTAGTGTATATGGGTGAGGCATAGAGGAGAGTAGAGATTAAGTGGGTCTGAGCGACAGTTGTTCTAGCTGCAGGAGAGAGGAAGGGTTTGATCCTGTAGAGAGAGCCTAGTTTTCTATTGATAGTTTTTAGAGTATTGTTGACATGGGTGTCGAAGTTGAGGTTATTGTCTATGGTGATACCTAGTAGTTTGGTAGTTGGATCTGGGGATATGCGAGTACCATTATTGGATGTGACAGTGAAATCTATAGGCGGGACTTACAAGTACATGTAAAGAGGAGGAGCTTGTCTTTTTTAGGGTTCAGAAGGAGACAGTGCTGTGTAAACCATTGTTTAACTGTGTTAAACACCTTTTGGGTAAGGGAGTGGTGAGCAGATACTGATGTGGCTGAGCATATAAGTGTGGAGTCATCTGCATATTATATGCAAGTAGCTTGGGGCATTTCTAGGTGAAGGTCATTAATAAATATAGAAAACAGAAGGGGTCCTAATATGGACCCTTGGGGGACACCAAGGTTAACAGGCAGGTGGGTAGATAGAGTATTATGCCAAAGAACAGTCTGTTGTCTGTTTTGTAAGTAGGACTGAAACCATGTTATAGCTAGTGCATCTAGTGACAGGGATTTGAGGATATTTATAAGTATCTGGTGATTTACCATATCACATGCCTTAGACAGATCTATAAACAGTGCAGAGGAAAGAATATTAAGGTTACGTTTTTTGTTAATACAGTCAGTAAAGGAAAGTAGGGCAGTAGTAGTGCTGTGGGAAGGTCTGAAACCATGTTGACAGTTGGACAATAAATTGTTTTGGATTAGATGGTCTAGCAATTGCTTGTGGATACATTTTTCCATAATCTTAGCCAAGGGAGAAAGTAGGGCTATAGAACGGTAATTGGAGAATTCAGTAGAGTTCCCAACCTTATGTAGGGGGATAATATGGGAGACTTTCCAGATTTTAGGGATGAGTTCTTCACTAATGGTTCTGTTGATGAGAATGGAAATGGGATAGGCAATCGATTTGGCTGCTAACTGTAGATATTCAGCGGGTAGTTGGGCGGCTGAAGGAGAGTATGGTTTCAGTTCTAGGAGAAGGGTAAAAATATATGTTGTTGGGATAGGTTGGAAGAGAAATGGAGGGGGTGGGATAGTGTTAGTGTTAGTTATAGTGATGTTTTCAGTAGATAACTGACTGGCAAGAGTTTGAATGGCCTCAGTGAAAAAAGGTATTAAAGGCATTAGCAGTCTGCATGGGATTCTCCTGGACTGTGCCTTGTGGGTTTGGTGTGATGGATTGCCCTGGGCGTAGTAACTGGTTAATACTTGCCCATAACTTTTGTGGTTTGTTATAGTGAGACTGCTGGAATTGTAGGTAGTAGTTTCTTTTGTCAGACATGATAACTTTTTTTAGTGCTGTTTCTCAGTTGTCTGAAGTTTTACTGGTCTACAGGGTTTTTACTTAAATTATATTGATTCCAGGATTTATTTCTGAGATGGATTTTTTGCTTGGTTTCTTTTGAGAGCCATGGAGCAGATTTAGTTCTCATTCTGACAGAACGGGTTGGTGCATGGTGGTCCAGTATGGTTAGGAATTTAGAATTAAAGTAATTAACAGCTTCCTCAAGTGGGAGATTTTTTTAATGGAAACCAGTTACATGCTCTTAATTCATTTTGGAAGAGATCAGGGTTAAAGCTTTTCTTGGTTCTGATAGTCCTATAAATGGTTGGAATGGGTGGATTGGTTTTAAGTCTAATTATATAGGTAAGTGAGTGATCACTTATGTCATCAGGGAGGGTTCCAACTTCATATGTTTGGGCATGGTTATTTATGAGAATCCAATCTAAGGTACTTTCCTTCTTATTAAGTTTGTTTATCCTGGTAAGGGAGGTAATCATTTGAATAAATCAAAATAGGTTTATATGGGTGGTAGGGTGTTTACTACTACAGCTCTTCCAATCAATGTTAAAGTCACCTAGGATAATGGTTTCTTGGGGTAAGTTTTGAGATAACCAGCAAAGGATGGATTCTAAGATGGCAGTGTTATTACCAGGATGAAGATAGATGCAGATAAGATAAATAGATTTGAATGTGTTGAGTTGTAGCTTGGTAATAAGGATTTCAGTGTTAGAGTCTTGAGGTAGTTTAAAGTCATAGGTGGTAATCTGTAATCCAGATTTAAATAGGATAGCTATCCCACCACTCTTTTTGGTTGCACGGTCAAGTCGTAAAATATTATAATTGGGTGGGATGACTTCTATGTCTTTTGTTATAGGTTTTAGCCAAGTTTCCATTAGACAAAGGGCGTTAAAGGAGTAGACTTCTAAGAGAGCATGTAGTTGTGCAACTTTGTTATTTATGCTACGTATATTAAGGTGTGCAAATAAGAGTGAGTTTGGTGGTTTGGTAAGTGAATGCATAGTAGAAGTAGTGGGGTTGAGGAGTAGAGTAGTTGTGTCAGTTGTTGGGCCTGGGTTTGGGTGAATGCCTCCATCTTTTAAAGATAGGAGTAGCATTTTCAGTCTAGGATTTGGGAATTTAGAATATGGATGTAGGTATTTTCTAGAATTGGGAGAATTATATTTAATGTGGGCTGTTCTATGGTATTTTGCTAGTAAATAGCTGGGTATGGATGTTATGTTAAAATGGTTAGTGAAGATAGATAGAGAAGGAGAGGTAGTTAGCTTATTGGGGTAGTAAAGGTGTGGATATAATGGGTGTTCATAGGAGGTTAGGAAATAGGCTAAAGTTAAAGGAGTTAAAAGTTTGAGTGTGAGTAACACATGTAACAGGGTTGGGTTTGGTAGTTTATACATTTTGAAGTGTGAGTTGTAGGTATCAGCTGTGGGCAGCAGGTATAATAAGTGTGGGAGAGAGAGAGGCGATGAGTGAGATAGGGAGTAGTAATTGAAAGGAGGGAATTGCAGTGGTTGGCCAATGGGAAGGTTAATGTGATAGTTGGGAGTGGAAAGGGGTGTGGTTAGATAGTATAAGAGTAGGACTACTGGGGGTGGGTGGGAATTGGGGGTAGGGTAGGGGAGCAGAGTGAGCCCGTAGGGCGAACGGAGTGGGTAGAGACAAGTAAGTGAAGAAATGTCAGCAAAACCAATCTGTGAGTAGCTGACTACTGAGGTACTTTCAGTTGATACGGGTAAGTAGGGGGTCAGGGGAGATAATTTTATGCTCAGTTCAAGTAATTGTGGGGAGATTATAATAGCGCCGGGAGAACTTGTAAATTTAGCAAAAAACACGAATCTAGGCTAGCATCACCGCTAGGACATTGTAAGCTCTAAATCTTTATTCAAATGCCTTGCTGCCATGGGCAATGTATACGTAGCAGTGCTACCCTAATCCTGACAATATCCCGATTATTCACTAGCAAGAGTTCAGTACAATGTGGTCAGGGGAGATAATTTATGCCCAGTTCCTGTTATTATGGGGAGATTAAAAAGCACCGGGAGAACTGTAAATTTAGCAAACTAGAGTTCAGTGCACTTTTGCTCATCACTCAGATCCCAAAGGAAGTAATTAGTACCTTATATTTGTTGTTGGGAGATGATCCTTGGCACGCAATTAACCTAAAGCTTTTGAGCACTACAGTTCAAAACAACAGCTAGAGCCTAAGGTTAACTCAGGTTAAAACAATCAAAATAGCTTAATGGAAGATTGCTAGGAATACTCGGACAGCCTATAGGGAGTTAGAGTGAGATAACATGCTTGTAATAACCTGAGGATATCTAGAGACTGCTATCACAGCTAAGATGTATACAGGGTTTGACCATATTAGCAGGCTGGCTCTGTGCAAGATACTTCCAGCAAAGTAAGAGCCGTGACTACTAGTAAATACCCTTTAAGTGGAACGAGTACCTTAAAGAAAAACACAGCTAATTCAAATAGAAGTAGGATAGCTTGCTACAACTCCACATGGTCCTCTCAGAATACACCTGAAGTGTTTCCACAATGAGTTCATCAGTACATAATTTAAAACATGCTAGACATTTAAGAATCTATAATCATAATCCCATCCAACAGCAGAGCAGTTTAAATTAGCCTGTACAATAAACTGTAATAGTAACAGAAAATAGCTTACAGAGTCAAGAACGCTGGGGCCGGGTACGCAGGGCAGCCAGGGGGTAGATTCCTGTTCCTAAAGATGGCGCCATGCATGGCAAGAAGGCTTTATGGGATTAGAAAGGATATGAGGTGGGAAGGGAAGGGGAGGGGAAAAGAGAAGCGGACAGGTAGTTCAGTAGGGGCTAAGGCCTGAAAGGTTAACAAGTGGAAAGTGGGACGACCTAGGAAAAATGGTAAGAAGGGAAAAGGAAGACAAACGCATGAGATACAGATAGGGTGCGGGGGTAAGGGGAAGAGTTGTAGGTGGAGTATGCTCAAGATGCAGATAGGTAGTGGGAAATAGTAACAGAGCTAGGTCAAGTAAGTGAAGAAATGTCAGCAAAACCAATCTGTGAGTAGCTGACTACTGAGGTACTTTCAGTTGATACGGGTAAGTAAGGAGAGTAAGAAATAGTGATAGTGATAGTAAAGGATACCTGAGGCAAGTATGTAGTAAAGTATTTGAGTGGGAAATACAGGGCTGAAAAGAGGTCCTAAGACTGGGCTGTAGAAAGTTCCTTAGGCTTCCTTGTTAGTTTAGGGTAGGCAAAAAATATATTACAGCCAAAAACTAGAGAACAGGGATGGATGGTAAAAGGTTTGAAAAGGCTTTATAAACAGTTACTGGAGATAGTGCAAGGGTAGGAAAGAGCATAACTATTAAGGGGTAGAGGGAGGGTATGGCTGCTGGGTATCCTGGCTAGGTAGCATGCTTGAAAGCATGCACAAGTTACAAGGCAAGTATTCAGGTTTTACTGCTAGGTTTGGTTAAACGCTTACTTTCTTGCCTCCTTGGTAGCAGGGTTCCTAAGCAGGACAGCAAGTTATTTTCTATAAGGATTAGATGGTTAGAATAGTTTGCAGGGGTCTTTTCACCAGGTAGTTAGATTCTCAAAACCCTAGTGCAGGATAGTTGAATTGAACTTTCTTGCCTCCTTGGTAGCAGGGTTCCTAAGCAGGATGGCAAGTTACTTTCTATAAGGATTAGATGGTTAGAATAGTTTGCAGGGGTCCTTTCACCAGGTAGTTAGACTCTCAAAACCCTAGTGCAGGATAGTTGAATTCAACTTTCTTGCCTCCTTGGTAGCAGGGTTCCTAAGCAGGGTGGCAAGTTACTTTCTATAAGGATTAGGTGGTTAGAATGGTTTGCAGGGGTCCTTTCACCATGTAGTTAGACTCTCAAAACCCTAGTGCAGGATAGTTGAATTGAACAGAGTCAAGAACACTGGGGCCAGGTAAGCAGAGCAGCCAGGGGGTAGATTCCAGTTCCCAAAGATCAGTACATGTACACAGATGTGTTATGGAACTTATGGACATGAGAAATGCTGCGCCTTTAAACTCCATTTTACCAGGGAGATGCTGTATATCTCTGGCATACTACATATATAGTATATGTATCTCAATTAAATGTTGTAAATCTAGCAGATATAACAAAAGTACCACTGCAAAAGGCACACATACTTCTCAGCTGCAGAATTCTTTGCTTCATATTCATAATCCCAACGAATGTTCAATATGTACCAAACCTTAAGCTAGGTAGTATTACCTGTATAGGATTACATTCTGAGATAATTAGGTTATATGCTTAGAATAATCACATTTATAAATTATAAAACCAGTGACTGTGCAGTCAGTGCATACAAGAGCTACAGTACATCTTGTGCCCTTTCTCTGACCTTTGTTCCACTTGCTAAGAAGGTCATGACAATACTTTGTCATGTGGCTATAGTAGTGCCTTCACTGCTCATCAAGTGTGGTATGCCAGGGGCATCAGACTCCATGCTGGGAAGACTGTAATAGGCATCCACATATATTGGAGATGTATTTATTTATTTTTTGATTTGTTTACCGGGAAAAATCCAGTTGGACCAGGTCCATTTTCAGTGGATGCCCAGGGAGAAAATCTCCACAATTAATATATAGTAAGAAGTTAGTACAAAAAGAAAAGATTAACAGGCAATGCAGGACTGAAATACAGTTAGATTAAATATTTACAAAGGTAGTATAGAAAGTTTACATTTCTAGTAAACATACACTTAAGGAAGTACAAAGAAAAAAAAGAGTTATTCTAAGAATATGCATTCCTATGCAAGTAGGATAGTGTGAATTCTAGACTCAAGTTGTTTTAAGGAGAATAGAAGGTATAAAGATTATCAAGTGATACATCTTCATAAGAATCCACAACCAGGAGATCCCAGTGGTCCTTGTGCAGCAAATAAAGGAAAATCTTGCTTTTCCTGCTTCTACAGGAGGGAGCTCAGTCAGACTTCGTACTTTTGGAAACCATAACCATTCATCAGGCCACATTCCAAATAACTATGGTAGGCCTGTTTCTTTTTTGGCATATGGCACCCTCTATAGGGTAACTTGTTAGCTCGATCTGCCACAATGTGACCTCATGTAGAGCACACAATGTTAGTGTAGCAGAGTGTTGTTAAGGTGTGAACTCTAGCATGGAACATGTATACTAGGATTGTGTTGCTTAATTAAGCTAACAGTTTGCTCCTTAGTGCCTCCATTGGAAAAAAAAAACTAAAATAATTTTCTTCACATCTCCAGAAGAGTCATTGACTTGCTCATGCATACTCGATGCACCTTGAAAGTACTCATACAAGAGCATCTTAGCATGATTTGGCCCACAGCTGTGACATAAAAAGTTCCATTCAGGAGCACTCATTGAATAGTGCCTTATTAGCACAAGTGCCATGCTAGAAGCTTTGAATTTATGCAGTATAAACTATTGCTGGTGCAATAGGTATATATCTGGTATGAAAGATTATAGGAAAACAATCTGAAAGACCTGTTGATATTAAGAAACATGTTACTTTACTGGAAGCAATTTGTTTTCAAGGTAAGTCTGCACCTCAAAACTTTCATTACCCACTGCCTTCACAACAAACTTTCTCTCACAGGCTGCAGGGATATTATGCTAACTGAAATATTTGTTAATGTAACTCAGAGGTGCAGTCATGTAGAGAACTATGAATTATTTCAGTCATCAGGGATCTACTTTGCCATGGAAGGGTGCAAGATTCTGTGCAGTACTACAATAATGTATACATTTAGCAGTGTGAATATGTAGCTTTGTGAACTTTATCCATTGTAGTAATGCAGTCATACAGTTCTGAGGCGTGCACTGATTCGGTTCTGTGATGCTGTGCACGTTTTGGTATTTACTCCTACCAGGAAGGCCATGACCAGTGTAATGCCAATCCTGCTCTTGAGACCACAATTATTCTGTCATAACAGTGTATGTGGCAATTTTCATCTAGGGAAAGGGACAGAAAATGACCATTTTATGTACCTACTACTGCTGGATGTACCTACATGAGGTAGCACAGCAAAACAGCAATGTGGAGGGGAGCTGTTATTACCATTTATGGATATCTACTTTGGATGTGTGATGCTTGTTAGAGTAAAAAGTGTGTAGGTATTCCTCAAATACAAGCTATAATCAGAGTGCTGTCTGAATCAACACATCTGTAGGCCAGACAAATATTTGTTTGTGTACCTGCCTGACACAATCTGCAGCAGAAATTCACATTTTCTTCCACTTATGATGATACCTGCTATACCAGTGATGTATTTGTGTCTGAAGATGGTGCTGTCTGTATGTGAATGTGCTACACCTGCTTGAAGACAGACTCATATTAGTTACCCAAGGGTAAACCCTATGCTGTCAAAGACATGGCATAGGGAAGGTAAGCTAATGGCAGCAATAAACTTTGTGGCACTCCACTGTGGCATAGTGTAGGAGGCCAGTGTCTGAAGGTCACCTAATGCAGGCTTCAAATGGCATCTGTTCACTGGTCTACTTTTTTTGGGGGGGAAGACCACAATATAAGGAGGACAAAAACAGTGTCCATGGGTATGCAGTATTAGTGTGCTATTGCCCACAGAAATGCATTATTGCCACATACTTGCAGCACACAGGGAGCCCATAGATTGTATTAGGGTGGGCTTATGACAGTTACAGATGCACTTATCCTTTCATACATTTTAAGTTTCCTTCCACAGCAGGATACCAAGGAGAGGGAAACAAAGAAAATGTAAGCTCTCCCATGCAGAGAATGAGGTTTTACTGCAACCCTCCATCTCACATTCAGTGGACAATTGGTTATGAGATCAACCACGTGAAACCTGACCATCTGTTTTGTGACTGTGCCTATCAGGATGTTGGAAATGACATCAATGCTGTCAGTAGCCAGGGCAGAAATCATGACCATGTCAGGCGCCATGTCATTGATATGACTGATGCTACAAAAGCTGATGGTGTTCAACTGGCACAAGAGTTGAGGGCACTGGGAGGTTGTCCATTGAACAAATTACTTTTATCACAGATGGAGGCTTACCATGACTCTTTGCATGAGGGTTTTGAGTCATCTAGTGGCTCCAGTGGTATCC
Source organism: Protopterus annectens (assembly GCF_019279795.1). Taxonomy (NCBI): domain Eukaryota; kingdom Metazoa; phylum Chordata; order Ceratodontiformes; family Protopteridae; genus Protopterus; species Protopterus annectens. Next base: position 1,540,987,414 of record NC_056733.1, read on the forward strand.
CAGCTATAGCAGCTGAGCTTGACCGCCCACCAAGATTTTGCCATCAGTGTTGCCCCAGATGTGTATGTTTTTATGAAAACAAGTATCTGCATGTTGGATAAATGTGTGGTACAGTATATACTGAATGTGGCATTACCTTTTTTTCAGAAGAACATCAGGTCTTCAGACATGGTGATCACCTGTGTGAGGCTGCCAGCCCAGCTAGCTGGAATTTTGTAAAGAATTCTATGTCATTGTGAATATTAATATGATTCGTATGCTTGTCTTACAAATGTAAGAAAATGTATTATGTGGATATTAAACTACTGGTGCAGAAGTGTGTGTTGAACTGTATGTTCTGTACTGAGCTTCAAGAATGTAACCACAGTGTACCCTGCTGGAAAAGAGCAGAAATTTGTATAAAGCTATATGCCTGTCCAAATGTGTGTTTTCATAGCTGAAGTTGGACCATAAAGAGTTAACTTGCAAACTCTGAGAAAATAACTGAAGAGTTTTATAACTGCGTTTATGTCAGCAAGAAGGCAGGATATCTACAGCTAGAAGTTATTTATATTGTTTGGAAACAAAAATAATTACAGGTTTCAAATGTAAAAGTGTTTAACTGTTTTACAACTTCCAGTTCTAGGCAACCTTCTGAGAGATAAGTATTTTTCACAGAGAAATGTTACATTCTGTTGGTATCTGTTACCCTGGGAGCTGAAGGCAAGTGACAAATAGTGATGTCATCCAGTTGACCCAACAGTAATGTGTTATTAATTGAAGAACTATCTCTCAGAGAAAGTTTGTGCATTTTGTATTTGTCTTTGGACCTGCAAACATCCTCTCATCAGCACTTGTCTTGCTAATTGTAAGTAACTAGATTACAGTGATTTCTCTTAGAGATAGATAGGAATATAGTAAGATTAGCTTAGATATCTTCTGTATTTATTTGAGACTGTCCTGCAATATTGCTTTAAAATATTTCCTGTGATTCTGAACTCTGCAGTCACTGTGTTGAGTTACTGAATATTGTCTTGTTCTTTCATTATTTATTATTACATATATTTAAACCTTTTAATTGTGGCTGGTTTGTTTAGAGATATTTAAGCTCTTAGCGTACTTGCATATGTATTTGGTGACACTGTATAGGCCACTCCAATACCCTTGCTGTTAGTCACACTTACCATCTGGATAATAGTAACATCACATAGTAGGATTGGTCACCCTTTGTACAGTAGCTGATAAAGAGCTGGTTGGTGGCAGTGATAACTACCTTTTAGTTTGGACAGAAGAGGGTATTGCTAGTAAATCTGTGTCAGCTTTCCAGGAGTGTGTGTGTGTGTGTGTGTGTGTGTGTGTGTGTGTGTGTGTGTGTGTGTGTGTTTGTATATAAATCAAATCACAAATTGTGTATATCAGCTACCTGGGCAGGGACACGAAACACTGGTTGGACAGAGAGGGTGCTGGAGGTTTTGACTTGACCACTTGTCTGAGATCTCAACTCTATAGTTTTGCCAGTGGGGAGTCTTATTGGGGATCTGAAGAAAGAGGCAGAAATCGATCGCAGACTGACTGTGATCTCTGTGTGCTCTTAAGGGAAATTGTACTTTTCTGTGTGTGTACTTGTCATCCACCCAATGTGCACGTCCCTCACTAGTGTTAGTGCTGAGGATTGACACTCCTTAATTACTAGACCAGTGCAGGGTCCTCACAAACTGTACAAGGCATGTTATCTAATTTTCATTCCTACACATACAGAACGTAGTATTCATTCATTCATTCATTCATTCATACATTCATTCATTCATTCACTAGGATTCAATGGGTCTTACTTACTATGGGTAATTTTCTTTGGTGTCTTCAGAGATTATAATTCATCAGGCTGCACCACTGTGGATATACCACTGCCTGATGATGGAGGTGAATCAGACTCTGACAATGACAGCAGACAAACTGTGACATGGCCAGAGGTCACAGTGTAAAAGTGTTAGATACAGACAATGTGGAGTTCAGATCCCCAACCCAGTTAGTGCACGTAGCCTCTGTGTGATCACAGGGATCATGGCAAGCACACTTCCTGTGGCCCTGCTACCTTTGACTACAGCAGTGAGGGCCTTTGTGGAAGGGGAGGCTATGGTCAGGCACAGTTACTGCCACCACTTCCACTCTGCCTTTCAGTGTGGATGGGAGTCATATATGACCTGGACATCCTGAATAGAAGAGTGTTCTTGCTACACTGATTCATGGTATAGGCCATAGTTCACATTCATGAAGCATTTCTTTCTCTAGGCAAGATCTGGATAGTGCATGTGACCCTCAAAACAGAGGGTGCTCCCACAGAGAAGGGTATGCATGGTCTACTCATAAATCTTCTGTGTGTGTGCCTGGATCTGTTTGTAAGATCTCTCCACAGTGCCGCAAAACCTGATGAATGCCAGCCCCATACACACACACACACACACACACACACACACACACACACACACACACACACACACACACACACACACATACACTACAATGAGGACAGCTCGCAGTCCCTGCCTAATTCACCCTTGTCTTCCCAAACACTCATTCCCCAGGTGTGACACACACACACACACACACACACACACACACACACACACACACACACACACACACACACACACACACACACACACACACACACACACACACAGCTCAAAGATAGATTCACCCCATACAAACACACACACACACACACACACACACACACACACACACACACACACACACACACACACACACACACACACACACACACACACACACACAGAGTTACTCACTGATTGCACTTCATATTGTTGCCCCTCATCACCTAAGCAAATGAAGATAACTATGATATACACTCCTTACTCTTTTACTTGGGTAACTTATGTGTGATGCACAGTATGGCCAGTCTATGAATGGAAGAGCACAGCCTGTGTAAGGGTTTGCATGTATTGCTTTTTCTTTTCTGTATACAGCTTTAGTCCATCCCATAGTTATGAACCAGCTGCTACCTGTTAGCCAGTGCTACAGCACACTATGCATGTCTTCACCTGACATAGTCCTTCCCACAGGCCCCTTCTTTATTGCTGAGTGTGGGACTTCTTCCTCATGAATATGTGCCCTGCTTCAACAATTTACATGCAATGATGTTATGCAACACAAATTGCAAATATCTTAATGCTTGTGGTAGGGTCATACTGCAAGGCACACACAGATACATCCAGACAGCAGAAGTGGGCCTTTAGCTGGCCAAATACTCGATTGACAATGACCTAGGTTTTTGACAGGATATAGTTGTAGCCATTCTCTGACTGCTGTGATATTATAGTATGGTAGTGAGTACAAGATGATTATAGTTTTGTACTATTAATGAGTACTTACTGTAATTAAGGTACGGGGCTTCACGTGGGCTTACCTTGTTAACAAATGTATAAAATAAAAGATACAAATTTCAGATAGGTCTTATTAACCATAGCTTCAGGGCCATACCCCTCATCCTCTTAGCAGAAAAAATCTGGACAAAGCCTAAAATAATGAGGGGTATAGGCCAAAAAATAGGGACAGCTTTTAAATATTGCTTGTATAAACTGAGAAATTTACTAGAATAAAATGTCTTCTGTTACCATGCATTTTATGAAAGACATGAAGTTTGAAACTAAAATGTCTGTCTTTATTTAGTGAATTCAATCTTAACTGATTTAACAGAAAACTACAATTTTCATGAGGGACAGTCCAAAAATAGGAGGTAAAATGTGGACATTCTACTAAAATCTGGACAGTTTTAGGTATGTTCAGGGCATATCAGGCATTGCCAATAAGATGCCCTGGGTGAAATCACTCCATGCAAACCACTAATATAAGTCACATGTGTGCCATATGTGGGAGTTGTGGGTACTGCCTGGGTGGACTGCAGACATACTGTATATCATATTTTGTGCATTGAAGACCACCTTACTGTTGATGGAGTATAAACCCTTGGGATTAATATAATTTCTTTCCTGTTTCGCAGGTGAGGGCCTTTATTGCAAAGTGGGAGCAGTCTATGGCCCCCGTGACATAAAGAAATGGGCTGTCATAGAAAGCCTGAATGATGTGGGCTGTCCCTGCTGTGTTACATGGAAACCACATATGCTCCCCCGCTTGCTGCAGAATGGTACTGAGGAATAGTGCAGTATCCTTGATGCAGATGCCTGAGTTTCACCCACTATGTCCCCATTGGTTGTTGAAAGATCCCTGAAGTAAGCATTTGCAAAGCCACACATACCTTGGTATCCACAAGGATAGGTACTGCATGCATCCCACAAGCCTGCAAATGAGGGTGTCATATCTCATCTAGCTTCTGCATGATGACTGTATCCATACAGTAGTAGTCCACAATGCCAGCATTAGGAGGGCATGAAATGTTAACTATAGATGGATAGCACGACACCAGTGAATGTGATGATGAGCAATACAGTGACCACCAGCTATGATTATTGCCTGCTGCACATGCACGTTTGCTAATTCTTAGGCTACCTTATACATATTCAATGATTTGTTTCCTGTAACTTCAGGATTTTACTGCAGTCATTAACTCCAGATATTGTGCTTGTTGTGAAGGTATGTATAAAAGCTCTGAATCACTCTACTGTACTATTTACCCTCATTTGCATTGTGGAGACATTCATTTTAATAATGTTGTTCATTATCTTCTCATTATACTGCCTTTAGCATACTATGTAGGCTGCAGAATTTCCTGACCTTCCCTGCTTGAGCTCAGTGTGTCTTTGAAGCACCACACCCTGTACATTGCTGCTTATTGCGAAAAAAAATCACTTACTTTGACACAGAAAATATTTCTGAATCCAAAGGTATGTCTACTAAACTCTTAAATATGCAAAAATGAACTAATGACACAAACACCTAGAAACAACAGAATAGCACAAGACAGTAGAATTGGAATATCTGAAATAAAACTTTCATAAAGGGCCAGTATAGGGTAAAAAAAAGAATAAATATATATGAATTCGCTTGTCATGATACTATACATAATCCACGCTACTTACAGCATAATAGCTAGTTATTACAAATGTTAATTTTGTTTTTACCCTGAATACTGTCACTGGCAAGAATATGCTGGTATGATTTTTGTTTACTTGGAAAGCCAATCACGGCTAATTAATTATATTATTATTATTATTATTATTATTATTATTATTATTATTATTATTATGCCAATATGAAGGCAGAACTCATAAGATAAATTCAATCCAGTTTCTTCTGCAGATTTCAGTTCCATTCACTGGAATTACTGAGAATTACTGCTAATTTTGAGAATCTACAGAATAAGTGTTGATGAATAGTTTGTGGTGGCTCTTATAAATTTGTTTACATAGACTTTTTGAAGACTATATAGTTATCCTTTTCTTTCATATGAGTAAAATGCTGAGATTGCAGAGACTTTATAAAATGTGCTACTTTTGTTAAATTTCATGTCCTTTGCTAGGTCTTTCCCCTGCGTCAGTTTGACCCTCATATGTGTTTTCATTCTCAGCTGCTCGGGCAACTGTGATTGATAATAAACAGATCATTCTGATTGTTATCAAAACTATTGCCAGAGTACATAATTTATTTTGATGCTGTTTAATATAGCATCTATACTTAACATTATTCTAATAAGCTAGATAATTTTGTGTTCCTTTTTCCATTTCTATCATTATGATACTAGCTTCAAACTAAATAATGTTTAAAAATGCAGATATGAACACTCATACTAAAAAATCTAAGAATCATTAGAACTGTGCACAGTAAAAAACACGCTTTCAGTTGCAGACTCATTCATGACTCAACAGTCTTTTCATAGCAATATCCATTTAATGCTGGCTAAATACTTTTAATTTATGTAAAGCTTTACATTATCAAATACATTTATGTTACTATTATTGAACATTGATTATCCCTGTAACGTAGGTCTTGTAACATCACTCCTGATACTGATTCATATCCTCAGCTATGGTCTTCACTTTCATGTTTAAGAAATATTATAAGGGACTGCTTTATTTACGAGATGTGTCCCCAGATTTTAAAATGATGCGGTATTTCAGAAGCAAACATTTTAATAGGCTAATGTTTTGCATCTCATCAATGTATACCTAACTTACATTTAAATTCTTCCCAAACAAACCTAATTCAGCATGTCTTGTGGGTATAGGAGACAACTGGAGCATAGGGCAAATAATAAAAATATGAATTTAATTATACATTCTAATTTAACTAACCATGAAGTCATAATTAGATATATGCTCACTACAGACAATCATATATTAAAGAAAAAATAAAACCTGGAAGTTACATTGCTATGTAGTCAACCAGTGTAACCTTATACTTATGTAAAAGTGATTAGAGGTATTTAATGCTAATTATATTCTGCTCACTGAGTGACTAGTGATTGGATTGGCCACACTAAAAATCATTCATAATGGCTGTATTCTAAATTGTCAACATAATTAATGAAATTCTGATGCTAGCAGAGCATGAGTATCCGTCCTCAAAAATCACTAAAGAAAGCAACATGTTTCCTGCATATATCACCAATGAAGACAGCCAGTGGTAAAAAAATGTTATTTATGCTAATTCATAAACAAAGTACAAAGAACAAAGGAGGAATCACAGTTTAAACTAAAAAAAAAATAGGTTGGGTTGGTATAATGGTGAAGTTGTTTACCTCACAGTCACAAAGCTTAAAATGGCTCACCAAAACAGCTAACCTAGTACCTACCTGTGAACCGAAATGCGTTGGAATGATTATGTACCCACACTGTGGATAATACTAAATGCATGTGTTGCTCAACATATAATGCATTCAAGCAGAAGAAATTAATTTTTTTTATTTCATAAGTTATATTTCATATGCGCTATAGCATGCATTTTTGCTTTTGGAAATAAAGTACAACCTGAGAAATTCCAAAGGTGTCACCTCATAAAAATAAACCAGTTCAACATAAGAATAATAATCCCTCCTCTCCATCTTTCTTTCTTCTCTAGCTAGTGTGTGTGTGTGTGTGTGTGTGTGTGTGTGTGTGTGTGTGTGTGTGTTTTTTCAGTATTTCGAGATTACATTGTGGACCTATATATATATATATATATATATATATATATATATATATATATATATATATATATATATATATGGGTCTGCTTCATTTGATCGAAAGACCATTTGACCTAAACCCATTTGATTGAAAACCAGTATTCAAGGCATAAAACCGGGATTTGTCCCCCTTCCCAATGTCGTGCGGCCATGGAGTTGGTATATATAGTTAGAGAGTGTGTGGGGAGCACAGCCCCCCACATTGGGGGGGGGGCAAAACCTCCTACCTAGTTTCATTTAAAACAAGAAAATAACACAAAAAGTACAGAATTTAAATGAAAATAGGTGGGGGGCTCACCCCCCACATCCCCCAATGTGGGGGGCTGTGCCCCCCACCCCCCCTAACTATATATACCAACTCTAGGGTTGCACTACATTGGGTAGGGGGGCAAATCCCTGTTATTTGCCTTGAATACTGGTTTTTGATCAAATGAAATCAAATGTGTTTAGGTCAAATGGTCTTTCTATCAAATGAAGTAGACCCATATACCCATACACACACATATATATATATATATATATATATATATATATATATATATATATATATATACATACACACATATACATAAATACATGCATACATACATGCATACAAATATTTCAAGCACTGGCATTAATGTCCTTTTAGCTTGCCAATATACCAAAACACTTCTTGCTATAATAAGTGTCCAGGCTGCTCTTAAAAATATCTAAACTAGTACTTGCTTTAATGTAATTTGGTAGTTTGTTCCATGCATCAGCTACTCTGTCAGAGAACTAATAAGTACACTTCTCATTCATATAGATCCTTCTACATAGGTTATATGGTGATGCTCTAGTACTTTTTGATAGCCCCAAACATTCCCAGAGGTAGTTGTCTTTAAATGCCCTATATATCTGAATAAGATCTCCCCTTAGATATCTGTAAGAGACCTGTACAAGTTCAGATAGTTTAGTCTTTCATAATAACTTACATTTTCACATACATGGATGCTCTTGGGTATATTTCCGCTGCACTCTTTCCAGTTTACTCATGCTTGTTTTCTTATAGGGTTTCCATATTATTATTCCATACTCAAGTATGGGCCGAGAGGCTGCAGTGATGCAGCGGTTAGTGTTGTCACCTCCCAGCAAGAGGCTATCTTGTTTGATTCTCAGCTAGAGCGCCTTCTGTGTGGAGTCTGCATGCCCTCCCCATGGTCGAGTGACATCTAACGACATACAGGTGTGTGCGTGAATGGGTGTGCCTTTCTTGAAGGTTGGGCATTAGGCTGGCAACTCGGCACCAGAAAAATCTTCTGCCAATCATTAGCAGACCAGAGTTCTGCTGTGGAGACCACTAACCAGGAAAAGCCTTTTAGAAGACGTTAAAAGCCTTAAAAGACTTTTAAACTCAAGTATGGGTCTAATGGAACTAACAAATAATGACTTCATCATTTTTGATTTCCTAGACTTTATAAATCTTTTTATACAACCTATAATTCTGTAACTGTCATTAACCAATTGGTTGACATGATTAGAAAAACTCATAGCTAAATCTACCTATATACCCAGGTCCTTAAATGAGTCTACACTTTCAATCACTGTATGCTGTATTAAGTATTCACCTTTCAATTTATGTCTCCCAAATCTCGTATACTTAGCTTTTGATGTATTTATCAGCATATTATTCTCCTGTGCCCAAATGGTCAATTTAGTCAAATTATTTTGTAGACATGACTTATCTGTAATGCATGTAATCAGTTTACCCAATTTCATGTAATCTACATATAGACTGTAGAACACCTCAGATGAAAAAGTTAGGTCTGAAAGATACAATCTAAAAAAGTAAGGGCCTAGGACAGAGCCCTTTGGGACACCCTGACTGCAATCAAGGATTTCACCTGTCCAATTGCTGTATGACACTTCCATGTCCTATTTGGAAGCCATGCAGCTATCCATCTTCTTAAGAGTACAACAATACCTAGTTGTCCTAATTTATTGATCAGTGTTTTGTGTATGACCCTGTCAAATGCTGAAGTTAAATCCTCACTAATCTACAATCATCCCTCAAGGCTAAACTTACCTCCTGTTACAATAACATTGTCAAATTTGCCACAGGCCACCAATCTTCCACACACCACTGTATAGCTCTTCACAAGTTGAATTGGCTAGAGATGCCCACTATCTCACTTATATCCAACTCATCCAAGCTCATAAACTTATTTTCACTCCCTCACTCTGCCCCTGTCTAGCTTCCACCTTCAAACTGGACATACCTGATAGACTCGTAAGATCAAACACTCAAAATCTTATTGAATTACATAAACCTGCCCGCCCACCTGGAAAGCTTATACTATCATTTTCTCTAGCATGCCTATGGAACTCACTGCCACCCCTGATCCATTTGACTAGCAGTCGCTCCTCCTTTAAAACCTTGCTTCACTCACACCTAGCATCCCATTGGGAATGTTACTGCACTACTCCTAATTAACTACATCCAAAACTCAGCCTTTCTCGCAGTTGGAGCTCACATACTTCTAAATTATCCAACAACCATTTTTTCCTGTTTTATTTCTGTTACCTCTGTATGAACCATCTGTTGTTTTCTTATTTTATTTCTGTTACCACTGTATGAACCAACTTTCTGTACAGAATACTTATGATTATTATTCCTTTTAACTTGTGTATAAATTCATGCTTGCAATTGTACTTGCATTACTGTACAAAAATTGTTTATTATATTCATTATATTCTTGGTGCTTGTTTATTAAAGATTTTGTATGTTTGGAGCTTTTCTCCCCAGGACTCCATTGAAAACAGGCTAATCTCAGCCCAATGGACCATCCTGGTAAAGCAACTGCAAATAAATAAATAAATTAATAAATAAATTATATCACACCACCATTTTTCATTCATAGCTGTTATTATATTGTTATAGAACATCATGTTACAGATGGTAATAGATCTATTTTCAACATATGCACGCTGATATATGGTTTCAAGTCCCAACCTATCCAGTTCTGATAATAACTCATCCAATATTAACTTCTCCATTATTTTCCACAACATGAAATTAGACTTAAGGGTCTATATGAGTCTGGGTTTGTCCTACTCCCCTTTCCCTTAAAGACAGGTTTAATAATTGCATGTCTCCAATCTTGGGGAATCTCCCCATATTTATATGACCTAGTGAATAATAGATATAATGGAACCATAAGTTCTTGCTGAAATGTTATCAGGTAACTGTTACTAATTCTGTCTCCTCCCTGTGCTTTGTTTGGATCCAATTTGCGTAGTTCTTTTTCAATATAATCTGATTCCAGTATCTGGGGTTACCTGGATTTCACCAGGACAACTTATCACCCCATTTGTGGAGCCAAACTGTTTAGCATAAGATTTTGTAAATATATCTATAATCTGTTGTGTCTGAGAATAAATTTTAGAATCTGCATACAGTTTATCAATTTGTGTGTCTTTACTCCTTCTACATCTTATGTATCTATAAAAAGGTTTTATATTATGCTCAATATCTTTATATACATTTTCTTCAACTTTTTCTTGATCTTGTCTCACACTATGCTTAATTCATTTGTCCAGCTTGTTTATTTCAGTTTTCAAAGTTGTAGTTTGACCTCTCTTCCCTTTCTTATATATTTTATCTACCACTTTAATCAGTTATCTTGTTCTTATGGAAATATATCCCCCTGATGTTGTATGCCTAGATCCTGATGTTAAACATTTTCTTGATTTTTTGCACTCAAACAATTTTTCTTTCAAAACTTAAAATAGAAAACAAGTACCGGACCAACATGGCTGGACAAAAACCTCTATTTATTTCACAAAGAAAAAAGTAATAAAAGTGAGCGCTTTCGCGATAACACTATCGCTTCTTCAGACTAATAAACAAGCAAAAAGACATCAGCTGTCATATGTAAATCTCATGAATTAACTAAAAGGTACACACACAAGCAATGCAGCAGTTGTTATAAATACAAAAAAACAACACAAATAAAATTTAAGTTTAAAGACAACATTAATGTTTAAGCGGGCGTGCTTTCAAGAATGGTTTAAGGCTGGAAACGCCATTTAAACCAAGCAGTTTCTCTGCATTCAAGAGCAAGATCCAATTCTGTTCAGCGTTTTCCTGCACCGTACCTCTCACCTGTTCCTGTGTATTTTTGTTTTTTTGTGGATATTTCTTTCAGAACTTTCCACATTCTGTCTGCAGTTTTTCCACTGAACACCTCACTCCAGTTAGTTTTACATAGTGACTGTTTTGCTTCTATATAATCTGTAGTTAACCTTCTGTGCATTGGTTTAGATTTCATTTTGGTAGGATTATATAGCAACAAATTAACCTTTATAACCACATGATCACTGCACATCAGCAGTGATAAAACTTGACTTGAAGTAACAGTAATTTCTTTAGGAATGCAAACAATGTCTGGTATTTTCTGTTCCTTGGTAGGTTTTTGTACAATCTGAAGCAGTTGTTGTTCCTGAATATACATTGTAAATAATTTCCTTACTAACATTGTTGAATCAATATTATGCCAGTCAGTCTCTGGTAAATTTAAGTCCCCAGCTAATATTATTTTTCCTTCCTGTGTTTCATGCAAGAAATGTATGAATTCCTCCAGGTCATCTGCACTTGACTTAGGTGGTCTATACACTTCAACAATGGTTATATGCTCCAGGGTTGTCTTTATTGTCATAGTTACACAGTCTATAGTATTGGTGTGATCACTGAACATGTAATAATCGCAGGTCTCACAACTATCTTTAATCCCTATCATAACACCTCCACCTGATTTTTGTTAGAATGTCTGTTACAGTAAAAAGATTTATACCCTGACAGAACTGGTTTCCAGTCATCATTTTTTAAACGTTTCACAAACAATAACAACATCAGTCTTGTGGGAATGTAACAAATTTTCAGTTAAAAAAAACTTTATTATTAATGCTCCTAGCATTAACAACCGTCAGAGATGCATCAAATGTTGCTATCTGTGAACTGTTAAATTTTCGACCTGGCAAAAATCCTGCCTAGTGTTTGTTAAATATCTGGTGCAAAAATTCTCTTCCTTGATCTTGACAAATGTATGCCTTCATGTCTGAACCCATGTATGCCCAAAACTAGGCTTGGATGCTCTACACATTTCCATTTTTTTTAAAACAGGACATTTTTTTCCATGTAGGTATTTACCCCCCAATTTTTTTCATTCACAGTAACCTGACTATTTCCTATAGGTGATGTGTGAAAAATACGTCCTAATACCAGTACAAGATATACTATCTAAGATGGCTATCAGTTCCCTACTAACAGTCAGTAATGAAAAAATCAAGCCGTAGCTCCACAGCTGTTATAAAGTCTCTTTCACTGCATTTTAAATGTGTCAACCTTTCGGTCTGAGTATATATAACAAATTTCACCAAAAGAAAGAATGTGATTTTCAAGAGACCATTCGGTCCTGTTTTATTAAAAAAACAATTAAAAGCTCAACATGTGAGCATGTATAGAACTCAGAAAATGGTGGTTGCGATCTTAGTTCAAACCAAGAAATATCGCCAAAGAAAGTAGCATAAAGGCACAAGCTACAAAGTTCTCAGCTGCTGCTAGTGCTTTATAAAATTATTGCTACTAACAGTCAGAGAACCCTTGCGGATGACATAATTTGTACCAACATTAATAAAAACGGATCCATACTTCTTTACATTAAGGTGTTCCAAGGCTTGTCTCACATCTTCTATTTTTGCTCCTGGAAAGCATAACAATATTCTATGTTCATTATTTTCTCTGCAAATATAAGTATCAGTTCCCCTAATAATTGAAACTTCTATTACAAGAATATCTTTGCTTGCCAAATCTGAAGAATCGTCATCTTCTGATACAGTAATATCTGCTCTATTAATTGTTTCGAAGGATAGATTTTCATCACCATTAGTCTTATTAATCCCACTGATTTCATTGTGTATTAAATTCTCATCCAGCTTTTATTGTAAATCCACAGCTTGAGCCATGTAGTCAACATCTGTCTTTCTCTTCTTTTTTCTTACAGTAATGTTCTTCAATCCTTCCATGTTCAATTTTGATTTCTTCCTTTGCACCTACCACTTGCCTCTTTTTTCTACCTTCTCTTTTGGAAAAATGATATCTTTCTCTGTAGTCTGAAGGTTTTCAGATAGAAAAATATTATCATTCCCTGTAACCTGTGTCTTACATAACAAAGCAGTATCCTTTTTAGTACATATTCCCCTGGATTCAACAAGCCCTGCACAGTGTGCAGGACTAGTGCAGGAGCTCCAGCAGGCAATATGTCTGCCGTGTAATCCAGGAATAAACTGTAGGGACGTGCATGAGTGGTTCTGCACTAGTCTTGCATGGAATCAGCTCCTGTATGCAAATTACCCCATTTGCAGTTGAAATCCATGCAAATGAGGTAAATTTGTGATCCAGGAAGATGGAAGCCAGCCATGCAGGACTAGTGTAATCTGCAGAAATGTACTCGGTTAGTAACTGAGTACATTTCTGCCAACTACAAAATGGAGCCATAACAGCTCCAAATAAAGGGTGGATATTATGTAGAAAGTATGCCAATGGCATGAAAAACAGTTACAAAAAAAAAAAATTAACTTTTATTTTTTTAGGCGATCTCGGCTGTTTAAGCGTAGGGCAGCAGCATGCAAACGGGACTGGGTGAAAAATTAAAAAAAACCCCCTAAAATAAGCATTCTAACCAAAATCATTATTTTGCCATTATACTCAATGGCAGTCAGAAGACAACATGGCCAGTAAGTAGTGGTAGCTAAGGGAGGATGTTCAGTGTGGGACCTGTAACTATGCATTAGCAGGCAATCCTTTGCAAATGAGGGGAATGATACTGAATCCCAGATTTGCCCTGCATGCTAGTAACCACCCAACAGTGTAAGAACAGGAATAACTTGGTGCAAGCCTAGGAGTTAGCTGACATCATAGGGGGGTATGTCAGGCATACTGTAAGTGTATTGGAGTCCCGTGGCTCGGGTTTGCCCTTAGATTAGCAGAGCTAAGCAAGGGGGTGTGTCTGAGGCTGCCTAACACTCTTTACATTGCTTAAGTGGGTGTGCATGCTCCGCTCTGGGTTTTAAAGGGAAAAAAAAGTAAACCAAGAAATAACAGCTCTGTGCACATTTGAGCACTGTGTTTGCACAGCACGGCCCCGGGCTTAAACAGGAAGGCAATGGGAAGGGAAAAATAGCAGTAGGAAGATAATCTAGAAGAACTAGCATAGCTGGCAGGTGAAAATGTATCAAAATCAGCCAATTACACAGGCAGCAGCCCAGCCCAGAACACTACTATAAATTATGCAAACACCTTTCCCTCTGGTTTTTCTCACATACTTTACACCACCGGTGTATACAAGAGGGGGAATTTTAACAAACAAAAACAACAAAATGATAGGGGCTGCAATAGCTATCATACATCAATGTGTGGAAGAGGATGAGGGTGGTGAGGATGAGAATGCTGTTGACCAACCCACAGTGAGGAAATCTAGAAGAGTGTACAGACCCAGGGTAACCTACCAAGGGCTACATGAGCTGGAGATATTGGAGCGCTATAGGGTGGACAGGGACTTCCTACAGCAAATTGTTGAGCTGTGCCAGCCACGCCTCACACACAGAGCTAACAGAGGGGAACCCATCCCAGTGGATACCAAGGTATGTGTAGGCATAAGAATACCAGCTGCAGGCACCTTCCAAAGGCCAACTGGGGATATCATGGGTATCTCACAGGCATGAGCATCCAGGGTACTCTGCCAGTTCCTGGATGCCATGTCAGCACATGCCGGTGAGCAGGTATATTTCCCCAACACCCATGAAGCATTGACCAGCAACATGTATCTCTTCCACCAAATAGCAGAATACCCTGAGGTAGTGGATGCTATAGACTGCATGCACATATGCATCAAAACACCACCTGGTGAGTGGGGTATGGTCTACATTAACCGCAAGGGCTTCTCCTCCATCAACTGCCAGGTTGTGTGCGATGCCCAGGGCATAATAATGAACGTGTATGCTGGCTGCCCTGGAAGCTATCATGATTCCTACATCTGGCATCTGACACAGCTGTACCAGAGATTTGCCAGTGGGGACATCCCTTATGGTCACCTAGTGGGTAATGCTGTTAATGCACTGGAGCTGTGGCTGATGACACCCATCAGAAATGTACACACACCCGAACAAGAACTCCATAATGAGGCACACGCACAGACCAGAGCTGTAATAGAGCATGTGTTTGGGATGCTCAAATCATGGTTCCTGTGCCTGGACACACCCGGTTGAGCATTGCAGTACTCCCCAGCTACATGTACTCAGATTTTTATCGTATGTGCCATGTTACACAATATGATCCTGTGGAAACAGCTGCAGCAGGAACAGCATGGGGCAGGGCCACACAGCCCCCCCACCATTGCCAAGGCCTGCACAGGCACAGAGTGACTTGGACGAGGAACAACCTGAAGCCTGCCCCAGTAGGCAGAAGGAGGCGTGCCCAGTATGCCCTGGCCTTGGCAAAAAGGTAATGCATAGCACATACACTGACACAGGAGGGACCCAGGGAATGACACCACTCTCTGACTCGCAAATACAGTAAAAGGGATGCCAAACATAACACTACCTGTGCTAAACCATGTATAGGGAGTGTACTATGTGCATCCAACATAGGTAGCACTCCAACATCATCCTCAATACTAGCACACCCACAAGGTTATTAACTCTCTTTACCAATTGCCGAATGGAGTAGTATGTGTTGTTACTTGTATCTATGGTATGGATGTGAGCATACAAGGGAATTGGGTGGCTGAATGGGATGCCAGCAGATAGTAGACACCTATAGTGGCACCATGAGATCTGTAACAAATACTGGTGTCACCATAGTAGCCAGTACTACACATGGCGACAGAACCCACTGCAGGGAATGTGCTGGGCCACATTTTATTTATTTATTTAACATTTGTTGACCGGGAATGTCCGACTAGGTTCCACAAAGCCTGTTTTCAGCGGAGGCCCAGGGAGAAATGCTCCAGATGCATGTTTTTTTTTGGAATGTGGGAGGAAACCGGAGCACCCGGAGGAAACCCACGCGAACACAGGGAGAACATACAAACTTCACACAGAAGGCACCTCAGCCGAGAATCGAACCGGAGAACCTCTTGCTTTGAGGCGACAACGTTAACCGCTGCACCACTGTGCCGCCCATGTCCATATGACACACACATGCCAGTCAAGGAGGTTCACATACCCAACAACAGTCTCAGCCAGCAGGACAGGTGTAGACAAACACAAACAAAGACTGTGCTAAGGCCTCTGAATGATGGCTATGGGTAACCTCCCTTCCCAGGCCTACACAGACAGACTACAGCAGGTCAGGCAGTGGGATGTTAGTTCTGAAGGGTAGGAAATCAGAAACTGATATGTAGGTCAATCAAACCTAAGAACTGTAGTACACTGATATGCCTCTAGTCAGCATGATAGGTTAGAAAACAAAATTAAATGGAGTACCTGACATACCAGTACAGTTATAGCAAATGTGTACAAGTGTCAGGTATGCCACCCCAAATCCTGTGTAGAAATGTAGAAACAGTCAGGTGTGCCCCCCCAATCCTATGTAGAAATGTAGAAACAGGCAGGTGTTTCCCACCCCCAATCCTATGTAGAGATCTAGTAACAGTCAGGTGTTCCCCCTCCCCCAATCCTCTGTAGAAATGTTGAAACAGTCAGGTGTCCCCCCCCCAAATCCTATGTAGAAATGTCGAAACAGTTAGGTGTGCCACCCCCAATCCTAAGTAGAAATGTAGTAAAAGTTAGGTGTGCTTACCCAATCCTATGTAGAAATGTAGAAACAGTCAGGTGTGCCCTCCAATCCTAAGTAGAAATGTAGTAACAGTCAGGTGTGCCCCCCCATCCTATGTAGAAGTGTAGTAACAGTCAGGTGTGCCCCCCCTCCAATCTGAGGTAGACATGTAGTAACATGTACGTGTAGGTATAATACCAGTGGGGCACAGATGACCTGAGGTGGCCAAGGTAGCAGGATAGATTGTAGCATTTGTACAAAATGCAGGTATGTGTGTGTTAGGTTGGTGTGTGTTTCATATTGTGTGAGAGTGGTCAGTATGTATAGATGTTGAGTTTTGACCTGGCGGCCATTGCCCACTACTGCCAATGACAGGGCCAAGTCCTCACAACTGCAATGCCAAAGACAATGTTCCCCAGTATTACACATGCTAGTAGTAAGCCATTGTAAGTGTATGGCTGTGATAAGTGTCACCATCTAAAAGATGGACATGGCATGACTGTTGTGCTAGATATACAAGCAGTACTCAGGGAAAAGTACCCCAAACATACAGTATATAATGTGCAAATGTGAAATGGACACACCCTTGGAACTGTACATACAGGTTTGCCTCACATTATCTGGGCTTGTAGTAGGGAATACTGATGTCTGGCCAAACACTTGCAGATCACAAAGGTGATAGGACTGATGTATTGGGAAACGGCTGATGTCCCTGCACAAGCAAGCATAACTGGAATGCTCCATGCATATATGTGAGTCAGATGCAAGTAGTGTCCATAGCACACATGCACCCAGCTCATTGAAATACCACCCACAGGTGCCTCTCCGGTCATATCCCTGCTGTTGGGAATGGGTGCAGTATGACCTCCACCTGTGTATGGCAATAGCGAAAGAATGCAGCATGCAGTGCAGGTGTCCCATGCAGGTGTGTTCCTAGCTGAAAGCATCATCCTGCCAGCATCCACATCACCTAATCAATACTGATAGAAAATATTGGCATGAACACCTAGCACATCTATCCTGTCACCCAAGGGGAATATACTGCATGGCAGTCTGGGAATGTAGGACTGATGGAATGCAATGCCCTGTACAGCTGGCCTGCATCACCACCAAATGGCCTACAGGCCTCTGCCAAAGGCCTGCATCTCACCCGTACTGCCAATGTATATTATGTCATGGACAGCCGAACAACAACAAAGCACACTCCACATAAGTCATATGCAAGGCCATGTGGACAAACCACAATAACATGTTCACAGTGTCCCACTGCATGAACTGTGGACCAACACCAAATCACAGCTGTGATGAAGTGATAACTATAGGGAATGTATCAGAGAATGTATGCATAATGTATGGAAGAAGATATAATAATAGAAAGGGGGTGGGAGCATGGGCAGCATGGAATGTGCAAAGTCCAATACACAACCATGTGCACATACTATCCCTGGTTTCAAACACAAAAATGGGTGGCTGCAAATCTGCACATTGACTACAATAGGGGTAATGTCCTGACTTATGACCCCTGCCTCTGGGTAACCTGTATTAATCTGTACAGCTGTGAGGTATTGCCAAAGCAAGATAAGGCCATACTGTCACGTTGATGGATTTATAAGTATGTGATCCTCTGCCATGTCTGTACCAAGGTGCTTAACTGAATATACAGACCCAGCAGCAAGTGTCTGCAGCACCCCCTCCAGAATGGCATAACTTGCCATGACTATGTAGGCATTTGACCACAGTACTGGACTTAGCTGCATTCACCCTGTATTCCCCAGGACATCACTGCGAGCAGAACTGTCCACCTGACAGTACTTGAGGACATAAAACATCACAGTGTATAACAGTATACATGTCTGAATATCTCTAACACTAGTAACATGTAGCAGCAGCAGCAAAGACACATCCACCTACAGTACACACTATCCGTTGCACAGTTTGACCCATTATTGCCAACTGATCTACAGATATCCTGCAGAAACAATTTGCTAGCTGTAGGTGTAGAACACAAAGGTCTGCACTGGAGTACAAACTACCTGGAATGGATACACAGATGCAATACAGATGGGCATACTGGGCATGTTCACACACTTAGAGATATGATGGCAATGTCAGTCAACAACATACTGAAAGGTCATACTGGGCATGCTTACACACTTAAACAAATGAAGCCCATGTCTGCCAACTGCAGTGGACCATTCATATCTGACAGTTGCAGATGCTAGTGCATACACACCTCAGTATGCATCAGTCATGCTTTGCACACACATATTGGATAGGAATACATACATATATCCAAGGACAACACACTATAATAGGCCAAAAGTACACATACATAGATGTGTGGAAGAGAGTGACAGTGGCAAATAGCCTTCTATCATGAGGCCTGTCCCACCCAGCACACAGCCAAATGGCAACAACCACATGATGTGAAAATGTCACTCACTCTAGAAATTAGCCACTGGTATCCCTCAGCATTAAAGACTCTGTGGTGCAAGTGCTACCTGTACAACATGACTGTTCAAGGCAGTAGTCATCTAGCAGTTGTATACATGTACCTGCAGAATTTAAAACTGTGTGTGCCAGAGTGTGGTGAGTCCACCTCTAGATGAATTGGTTATGGCCTATTAGCACACACTGCCCTCCCCGTAGCCCTACTATGACAACCCTGCTGATGTCATTCAGTTTGAAATACACCTTTGGGAAAGAAATAACCCAGTAATCTCTGTGGCACTTCCTATAACTGTATAATACTGTAGTGTGATAAACTGATTATGTAGGAGTTCTAATCCCAGACATGGCAACTGTGTGCTTGTGTGTCTCTGCCTGTGTAGGGAGCAGTGCTTTTTAGGCTAGTCACACTCACTACCTTTCAAATGCCCTACATTGGGAAGGCTGCTGATGTCATTCAGTTGAAATTCACCTTTGGAAAATGAGTAACCCAGTAATCTCTGTGGCATGTCCTATAACTGCATAATGATGTGATAAACTAGTCAGGTAGGAGTTTTAATCCCAGACATGGCAACTGTGTGTGTGTGTGTGTGTGTGTGTGTGTGTGTGTGTGTGTGTGTGTGTGTGTGTGTGTCTGTGTAGGGAGCAATGCTTTTTAGGCTAATCACACTCACTACATTACAAATGCCCTACTTTGGCCAGTCTGCTGATGTCATTCAGTTTGAAATACACCTTTGGAAAAGGAGTAGCCCAGTAAACTCCATGGTGCATCCTATAACTGCATAATGCTTTTGTGTGATAAACTAGTTAGGTAGGAGTTGTAATCCCATATATGACAAATGTGTGTTTGTGTGTGTGTGTGTCTTTGTCTGTGTAGGAAGCAATGCATTTTAGGCTAGTCACACTCACTACATTACAAATGCCCTACTTTGGCAAGGCTGCTGATGTCATACAGTTTGAAATACACCTTTGGGAAAAGTGTAGCCCAGTAATCTCCGTGGGGCATTTTATAATTGCATAATGTTGTAGTGTGATAAACTAGTTAGGTAGATGTTCTAATCCCAGACATGGCAAGTGTGCATCTGTGTAGGGAGCAATGATTTTTAGACTAGTCACACTCACTACATTACAAATGCCCTACTTTGACAAGGCTGCTGATCTCATTCAGTTTGAAATACACCTTTGGGGAAGGAGTATCTCAGTAATCTCTGTGGTGTATCCTATAACTGTGGAATGCTGTCAAGTGATAAACTAATTAGGCAGGAGTTCTAATCCCAGACATGGCAAGTGTGTGTGTGTGTGTGTGTGTGTGTGTGTGTGTGTGTGTGTGTGTGTGTGTGTGTGTGTGTGCGTGTGTGTGTGTCTCTGTGTCTCTGTCTGTGTAGAAATCAATGCATTTTAGGATAGTCACACTCACTAAATTACAACTGCCCTACTTTGGCAAGGCTGCTGATGTCATTCAGTTTGAAATACACCTTTGGGAAAAGAGTAGCCCAGTAATCTCCGTGGTGCTTCCAGTAACTGCATAATGCTGTAGTGTGATAAACTAGTTAGGCAGAAGTTCTAATCACAGACATGGCAACTGTGTGTGTGTGTGTCTGTGTGTGTGTGTGTGTGTGTGTGTGTGTGTGTGTGTGTGTGTGTGTGTGTGTGTGTGTGTGTGTAGGGAGCAATGCCTTTTAGGCTAGTCACAGTTACTACATTACAAATGCCCTACTTTGGCAGGGCTGCTGATGTCATTCACTGTGAAATACACCTTTGGGGAAGAAGTACACTAGTAATCTATGTGGTGTGTCCTATAACTGTGTAATGCTGTAATGTAATAAACTAGTTAGGTAGGAGCTCTAATCCCAGACATGGCAAGTGTGTGTGTCTGTGCTTGTCATTCGTAGCCTGTGTGGAGGTGGCTGGAAGTGTGTAACAACTGGACTCATTGTAGAGTGGGTTTTGCAAATGTCTTATATGGTGGCCCTATTATATGTCACAACGTCCACCTTACAAGGATAACAGATATGAAATAGCCGAGAGGCTGGGTTCCAATCCATACCCCTATATGTGACATCAACACCTGTCAAATAGAGTTAGCAACCCTTGTATTACCCAGAGAACACTCTCAACCCATGTCTCATACACAAACACACTTGCCTAGGCAGCAACCACTGTATTGGTAGTACCCTGCATATTGCCCACAGGTAGGAACCATGGTGTGATTGCAGTGAATTACAGAGGGCATGGCACCCTGTCCATCAGTACAATAGGCACGTACAGTCAGACAGTGTGCTTTCACTATGTTCCCCACTGGACACCAGCAACACCTGTGGTGCCATCAAATATGACCCACAAGGGACACACCATGCCTTAAACACATGCCCTGTATGGACAGATGCCACTGACATCAGGGAATATCTGTATCATGCTATCAATGTAGGTGCAGGGTCAACCTGTATGAGGTTAGCACAGCAACATGCCAATATTGGGGCAGTGTTCATAGCTCCAGCCACAAGTTAGTTAACCTTTGTACATATGTTCTTCAGTAAGAGGTGCATATGTCCTGTACACCATTATTTATTGACATCATACCTGATAACATGCCAGTCAGATATCAGACTGCTAGACATGTTATGTATAGTAGGGGTTGTTTCTCGGGACATAGCTTGGCCACTCTGTGGTTGTGTGCACAGTGCTTACAGTGCTGGGGTCTGTGTACCTAGGGTGATTGTCAACAGTATCTGTATTGCACATAGGTACCTTGGGCTGTGCACAGACTGTGGTAGATGCCATTGTTGTTGGCCCTGTTCTATCTGATGTTACATGCTGCTCCAGTGTATGGTACCCTATTGGCTCACATGTCTGTAGGGCCAGACTCACACGTGTCCCTTAGTACAGAGAGCTGTCAGACCACACAGTGCCATGACAAGGTGTATATAGGGTCAGTGTGTGAGTGGCACATATGAGGGTGATGTTTATCAGACAGTCTATATAGTGTCATATTAAGCATATGTGCCATATGTGGCTGTGTTTACATTGGTTGTGGGTATGCACTTTCACACATGTGTCTGTTGCTCTGTGCTGTGACATGCATGTATAGCCCACTATAATCGCAGGTACATGTGTATTCCCCCATACAAAATGTAGTCCAGTGTTATGGCACTCTGCCTGTAGTTTGCAAAGTGCTTTGTGACATGCCTAGCAGCCTAGTGTAATTATCCAGTCTGCTGATATGTGCAGTTATTTGCAAGACATACTGCTGCCAGGCCACCCTAACCGTTGTGAATTTCTGACAAAGCAGTGGGATTCTGTACAGATGTATGTCACTAACTACTGGGTAGTATGTGGTCATGTGACCCCTGCACCACCAAGTATTATGTGTCAGGACAGACTGGCCTGTGTGCATCCATAAACTGTGTGGGCATATGTTATCCATTATTTATGTGATATACCCATGTACATGGCTTTTAACATCCACATTGGGAGGTGAGGTCCACATGTCTTGCATGAAGGGGATATGTATACACCTCTGGACTGACCACAGAGTACCAGACTGTCCACATATATTGGTAATATCACTGCTGTAGTCCACAGGATCATTACTGTGCTAGCAGTGGTACTATACTATGATGTCCTTAGGATGTCTGTCAGTAGCCAATGGCACACATGTTAAAAGCAGATGTGACCTCCCACACTCAACATGTCTCTTAAGACAACCCCTATTACAGTAGCAACAGTCTACATATATACCTGCAATATATACATGACACCCACTTGCACTAAGAGATTGGGACTGTTGAGGCTGAGGTAGGACTCCACTCCATGTTCTGGACACATGGTGAACATATATGTATAAATATTTATCCATATATCTATATAGATACAGACACATATACATACTGACATACATAGATGGATATATATATATATATATATATATATATATATATATATATATATATATATATAAACACTCAAATATATACATATACATCTACATATATATCAACAGTAATAGGTATATCTGAATAGATACGTATGCACATATATTTATAGATATCTACATATATATCTACATAAATAGGTATATCTGTACACATAGGATGTGCATATATATATATATATATATATATATATATATATATATATATATACAAAGAGATCTACACATGGCCATATATATGATGCACTATACAGATGTGTAGACAGACCTATGTATGAATATACATGTGTATGTACATGTAGACATATATCAACATATGTATATATCCATATTCCTGTCATGTGTAAACATCACGGTTTTGTATACCTTCCCAGATGTATCTCACTGTATGTATCTGATGTGTGTAAATTATGTTATAACAACATATGTGATGCAACTGTAATATAGAGGTAAAGGCAATTGTTCAATACTAATCAATATGTGTATTGACAGATATATTGGAAAAACAACAGCTGTCTTCACAGTGGTCATGGCGTATTGATTAACTGTTGTGACTATCGTGTACAGGGTCCTGGGTTCAAGACCTGCAAGGGCTGTTTATTTTGTTTCTGGGCAGAACAAGGGCTGTCAGATACAGAGTGGTTAAGGCAGTTCTGAGCAGCTTTAATCGCGTTTGCGCGGGTTTGTGTGAAGCTAAGCAGTGCTAAGCTATGGGTAAACATACGGGCACTTACACCATGTAGGCTTCACTTATCAGTGTGCAAATCAGCTTAGCTGTTATATTGGAGCAATGTTGATACCTGCTAAGCATGGCTTAGCCCTAGTAACCAGTTCTCATCACCCAGACCGATAACATAGCAGGGTAATGACATCTGTAATAAGTGTATGTAATGTCATGTATAATACATGCTCCTATGTGCTGTCATTACAGTAGCAAGGGGTGTGAGTGTCATGTCTGGGACACACAAATATATGAGACCTATACAGCATTGTTATCCATGTGAATGTGTTACATACAGGGCTAGTAACCAAGGGTACCTGCTGTCACACTGGCATGTAGTGTATCATGGTGGTACTACTTGTGACAGTGCTTTCCCAGGCAAGAATAGAGTGCTAGATGTAGTACTGACAACAAGCACACCTGCAGGCATAGCTGGACTCTGAGGCCACCCTGTTGTGTCCCTGGTGTGTGAGCTGTGTCGCAGTATATATCTCCTGCTGGATAATGATCTGACATGTGGAATGTAACTGTAGACTACCATCTGTACAGCACATGTAAGTGAGGGCTTCCAACATGTAGTTATGCCATGTATATTGTTGTCAAATGTCTATCTGTCGACACATTCATCCTACTGCATAGCTACTTGCCAAGCTGATAACTGTCAGTCCCTGTATAGATGTGCAGATGGCAGGTATCCAGCTGGGATATGTATAGGCAATCTATGCTTGACTGACACTGACATGTTTGCCCAGCTGTGTAGGAACTGGCACATATAGGAGATAACACCCTGTATGCACAACATGCCATGGGTACCTCCACTACACTATCACAGTCAACAGAACATGGTTGGGTACAGGTCTCCATCACAGACACCATGTGTTGTAATACATGTTGCATACATGCCAACTTGATCACCTCAATGGCCATGTGCAGGAGGCACCCAGAGGATTGGCTGACACATGTCACTCTCTCTCCCTGAGGGTCACCACAGTGGTTTCTGTCAATAGATTGCCTGCTGGCACATGGCAGGTGGCCAGATATCACTGTACACACATCTCCTACACAATCCATCTCTCTGTGGACAGCAGCTAAGTACACAGCTAGGACCACCTGCAGCAATGCACTCCAGTACTGATGCATGTGTACATGTGCATTACTGAGGATAACAGTGTCTGTGTGTTAGTACACCTGTACTTGGGAATTCCATGAGGGCCTTCACATCCACAGCAACACCCATTGCCATAGTCAGTTGTGGCTGCTGCTGTATGGGACATTACATGTAACCTGTTACCCTCCTCTCCATGCTGGCTACACGAGCCTTGCAGTACCAGCACAACAGTATTGTACAGATGTGTCAATAGGCATGGGATACCCACTGAGTTCTG
This sequence comes from Protopterus annectens, assembly GCF_019279795.1. Classification (NCBI taxonomy): domain Eukaryota; kingdom Metazoa; phylum Chordata; order Ceratodontiformes; family Protopteridae; genus Protopterus; species Protopterus annectens. The sequence continues at coordinate 1,541,012,815 of NC_056733.1, forward strand.
GCAAGTGTGTGTATGTGTGCATGTCTGTATATCTGTAGATCTGTAGGGTGCAGCATTCTGAGGCTACCTACTCCTATTACAATATCCATTGCCACACAGTAGTACAGATAGTGTTGTTGCTGCCCATAGGTGAGGCATGACAAGGCAACACCCTACTATGCCTGTGGCTTGTGCATTAGAAGCATAACCCCGTAGTACCACTGTTGGGATATATAATGGGTTATATCACAGTCGTGGGCAATGTGTGATGGCGGGTATGTCAGAGTGTCATCATGGGTTTCAGGGAGTACAATATTCACTGGGGATGTGGGTGGTGTGTACACTGTCATTACACAAAGGTACACCTGGTATATGTCCCATATACCACTTTATTGTGATCACTGCCACCATCAACTATACAGGTAACTGATACCACAATCCAGCCCAGTTATGCATGTGCTGTGTGCAGCCTGTCTGTAACACATTGGACACATGTCAAGTTAGTTAGCAGCGATAGACCCAGGTCTCACAACGTGTGTCTGCCTGTTATGTGCTTGTTAATGTGTATATGATGGTATGTCATGCCATGTATTGTCCATATACAACTGTTACATCTGCATTAGCATACTGTACATGTCTGGGGATGTTCTGCATGTAACATGTAACCTGGAACACACCTCACTGTAAATGCTGTGCGGTGTGTGCAGTGAAAGCCACACACTTCAGTAGCACTACATACCTAGGTAGGGGTCTAGTCCCAGTGTTGCCAAGTAAGAGTGTGCGTGCATGTGGATGGGTCTATATCAGGTTGCAGGTTATACATATCCCAGCGAAGCACCTGTCCATGTGGCACAGGCAATAACTGTTATACAAACCTGTGACATGTTCAGCTGTACCCCATATATGTCACAGCCATGGTGTCACCACAGTGCCATACCTCTTGTGGAATATGACTGCAGACCATCTTCCTGCTGACACATGTACACCTACAACACAGATGGATAACATTATGGAGACTACAATCAACCAGTGTTACTAATAGCTATAATGCATCATTGCTGGATGACTACACTACCTGATGTTCATAGGTTCATAGTTTCATAGGTAGGTACTAGGCTATCTGCCCTAGGGCATTTATAAGCCTAGCCAGAATGTGTTGGCTTTCACCTCCCTTTTAGACTAGATTCCTTAGCCTGTGTCCAGCAAGGCCATAGAAGTAATCCCAGGAGCAAATTTACAATTTCCCATCCACTCATGAAGATTTCTCTTGAAGAGGGTCAGCAAGGGGCTCTGCCTAACATGGACTGGGATTCTATTCCAGAGCGCGGGAAGCCTTTGGGATATGAATCTATCCCTCCAGCATGTCCTATTTATTGTTGTGCTAAGGATTAAATCCCTGGAGCATGTAGCTCTAATGGATCTGGTTTTCTTGAGTTGGAGCATGTCCAACAATTCCGGGTTAGACATGGCCTTGTATGTCAGGCAGAGATCACCTCTGAGTAGGTGGTAAGCAACTGAATAGAGCTGGAGTTTCTTTAGTCGAGCTGCATAGGGCATCCGTTTGAGGCCCACAATCCTCTTGGTGAGTTATTTTTGAGGTCTCCCCAGCTGTTGCAGGTGTTGGGTAAGGTACATCCCAAATGGGGCATTGTACTCAATTATGGGCCTGATGAGCGATGAGTAGAGGGGCACAATGACCTCTCTTGATCTAGATGTGAACCCTTTCATGATTAGGTTGGCTATATAGAAGGTTTTTCTAACCACTTTGGCAATGTGATTGTCAAAGGAGAGGTTACTATCTACTTGGGCCCCCAGATCCCTGATTACTTCTTCCGTAATTAGTGGATTACCTCCTATATGGTAGTTTATGGGCACTTTGTTTTTCCCAAAGGGGATGACTATGCATTTTTTTGCATTTAGCTTGAGGCCATGGTTCTGACACCAGGTATCAGTCTCCGTAAGGCCCTTCTGGAAGATGCTTGTGTCAGCCAGAGAGTTGATTATGGCTCCCAGTTTGCAATCATCTGCAAACTTGGTCAGCCACAGTCCTCCCGTGTTTGCCTGTACCTCAGAGAAGTATATACCAAACAAGAGGGGTCCCAGGACTAATCCCTGTGGGACACCACTTGTAACTGGTTTAGAGTTGGACATGGTACCCTCGACTCTGACCATGAAGAGTTCTATCCCTGAGCCAGTTTGCAACCATCTTGTGACATATGGGTTGATATTTAAGCTGGTAAGCTTATTTATGATACCAGAGTGGAGTATTGTGTCAAAGGCCTTTGTGAGGTCTAGGTAGGCTGTGTGGACTACTTTTCCCTCATCTAAGGCTTTGGTAACTGTTTTGAATAAGTCAACTAGATTTAAGAGGCAGGATCTGACCTTAACAAAGCCAAATTGGGTGGGGTCCAATGTTTGGAGGTTCCCAATGTCTTTGTTTATGAGATCCATGATGATGCGCGCCATAGTCTTGCAGACCAGGCTAGTCAGGCTTATAGGGTGATAGTTCCCGGGATCCATTGTGGCGCCACCTTTGTGGAGCGGGCTCACTGTTGCTGTACGCCATTCTTTGAGTACATAACCTGTGGTAAGGCTGAGTTGGAACAGTGAATTCATGTGAGTGTTTAGTTCATTTTGGAGCTCATGTAGGACGCAGCCCGGGATACCATCTGGTCCCATTAATGCTGTGTTTTTTACTTTGGAGAGGGCTGCTTTCACCTGTGTGTCTGTGATGTCTGGGGGACTGCATTCTTCTGGGATAGACACAGGCCCTTTTGGGGGGGAAAGGGGGTGAAGTTTGCACTGAACCTGTCCGCCAAGATATTGGCAATGTCTGTGGGTTCAGTGTATTTTGTGCCATTTTGCACCAGCTCAGAGCAGATCTGAGAGCTGCCACCAAGATTTTTGATGTAGCTAAAGAACACCTTGTGATTATCTTTAGAGTCTTTGGTGGTTTTTCTTTAGAAGCTGGCCTTTGATGATTTTATGAGGCATCGAAGTTTCTTGCTAGTACTGATCAAGGATGCCTTCCCTTTTTGGGATTTTGCCTTGTCATGTAATAGTTTCATCATTCTGTTGTATAGCTTATTTATGGCCGGGGTCCACCAGACTGGTCTCCTGTTCTTGGAGGAGTGAGTCTTGGTTTTACTTGGGATGGCATGATCCATGCATTCCTGTAGGTGCTCATATAGTGCATTTGTAAAGGATTCTGCGGTTTGGGTAGCATTATCCATTAGCCTGGTGGCTTTGAAACTTTCCACCTCGGTCTTGAGAAATATGAAGTTTGCTTTTGAGAAATTTTTCACAGTGGTATCCTTGGCTGGGGGTGGTGTCGGGATGTGGATGTCCATTATGATAAGTTTTTGGTCTGATCTTACCAACAAGGGATTTACCTCTGGTGTGGAACCTTGAGCCCCCATGCTGGTGATGACCAAGTCCAATATGTTGTCCTCCCTTGTGGTAGTGGTGACCAGTTGTTCCATGGCATTTGAGTTTATAAACTCCAGGAACCGTTGGGCAAAAGAGTTTGGACTTGAGTAGTTTTTCCAGTCAATTTTTGGTTAGTTGAAATCCCCCAATATCATGGTGTTTGGTGAGACCTTCATATTCTCCAATGTTCTCAGGAATACCGAGTGGGGATTCTGAGACAAGGTGGGTGAGCTGTAGCAAGCTATGAACTGAAAAGCAGTTTTACCTACTGTTAGCTGCACATGGATGGTCTCCGCTGCCTCGTGCAGTGCCACTAACCAGGAGGTGTGGGTATCCTTGATGAAAATGGATACTCCTCCACCTTTAGTATTCTGGTCTGAGTTCTGGGGCCAAAAGGAATGGTATGAGTTGAATCCTGGTAGTGCTGGGGTGCTCTCTGGAGCCTTGCACCAGGTTTCTGTTACTGCACAGATATTGATTTTCTCCATACTGAGGAGCGCCTCGAGAGCGTGCATCTTGAGGTTTAGACTTCTGGCGTTGAGTAGCATTACCCTTAGTTTTTTGTTTCTGGTATTATCTATGGAGGTGGGTTTGTCTTTTGATCCTTGCCTAAAAAAAGCACTATGGGGGTGGCAAGAGCTGTAGCCAGTATTTGAAAGCCTAAGGGTGACAGGTGCAAGCCATCCCTAGCAAAGCAATGTGGCTTGTCTAGCATGTCATCCCAGGCTGACAGACACTAGATCCCCTTTGAATGACACCAATAGCTTAGCCAATTGTTAAAATTGATCATTTTGTCTTTATAATGTGGCATCATTCTTGGTGAGGGCAATATGCTACTCAGGGTCAGGGTCATACCGGCCTGGGCTACATGATCAGAGAGCTCCTCTATGTCTCTTTTCATGTAGTCCAGGAGGTACGTCTCAGGTCATTCACACCAACGTGGACAATGCCAGAGTCATATTTGTACCTGCTGTGGAGTGACCTGAGTGCCTGTGTTATGTGGCGGATCCTGGCTCCCGACAGGCAGCTTACAGTGACCCTCTTCTTGTTCAGTCTGGTGAATGGGACATCAGTGTGCATGACAATAGAGTCTTCAATTACTAGTGTATTAGGTGTGTTATTTAGCCTTAGGGGCTGCGACTGTGTGGCACACTAACTTTCTGAAGTATGTGATACATGTAAGTTGTTGTGGGGTAGCGGTTGCTTGGATGTCTGCTTTGGTGGTCTCTGCTGCTTTGGCAGATTTTTATTTAGAGCCTCCGAGTATGTTTTTGTGAGTTTATGTGTCTTGTTTGCTGGTGCGTTTGGTCTATGTGAGACTGGTTGTGTGGTGCGAGTGGTTTCCTTCTCCTCCTGACTGACTGTGCCAGTCTTGGGTTGAGAGAGCTTGGCCTCCAGTTTGGCTGTATAGTTGCATCTCTCACAGATATTTGCATTTGTTGGAAGAAGGAGAGGGTTGTCTGTGTACATAAGGCAATTGTAACATTGCCTCAAGATTCCCAGATTCACCAGCTGGACTGGAGAGTATACCTGAAAATGCGCTTTGGACATGCCTGGATAGTTTAAAGAACTGGTTTATTGACTGACTGGAATGGATGAATAGGGAACCTTGTACTTTTGGATAGTATAAGGGGGTGTAGTGCTAGAGTCTGTTAGTGCTTACTGAGAAATTTGAGCAAGTGCTGGGCTGTAGAATGAAGGTTGAGTGCTTACTTTGAGAGTTTGACTAGTTCTAAGGCAAAAATTGAAGAGCATAATTTGTGGAGCCGGGAATTGCTAAAAACTGCTTAAACGGTGCTGTGTGACATTGTGCGACATTGTGCGATGAGCAAAATCGTGCAAAACCACACTAAAGTGGGTTTTAAGGCAGGGAGTTTGAAAGAGATAGGAAATGGCCCAAAACAGCCAATAAACTACTAGTTACTGGGCTGAGACCACTCCTCCAGGGACAGATAGGCTGCTCAGAGCTCCCCACTCTTACTGGTGAACAAAGAAGCTTCCTCCTATCCAAGTAAGGATATGGGCAACACAGGAACTATGACACAGCCTAGAATTCAACAATACCTAAAAACTGGACTATTCTAGTTCCGAAAGGTGGGAAACAAGGATATATTTTTGTTTTTTCTTTTCTTTTTTTCACCTATACAGCAGAAACTAGGCACAGGTATACAGTAAATGCTTTACATCGGCTAGCACACTTGAGTGTGTAGCCTACAACAATTAAACAAGGCAAAAACAACTTTTAAAGTGCAAAACACAAAAAAATGCAGACAAATGCTGAAAAACAAACTGCAGAACTCAGATAGTTAGAAAACTCACTTTTCGGTGAGACTAAACAGTCGCTGGTAGGAAAGCAGAAAAAATACTTATAATCTGTTAGTCTCTCTTTCGCTCACTGCTGCTTGTAGAACTCTGCAGGACACCACGAGGAGCTGTGCTGAGTCTGTTACAAGCGCAAAACCACGCTAAAGCAGGTTTTAAGGCAGGGAGTTTGAAAGAGATAAGAAATGGCCCAAAACAGCCAATAAACTACCAGTTACTGGGCTGAGACCACTCCTCCAGGGACAGATAGGCTGTTCAGAGCTCCCCACTCTCACTGGTGATCAAAGAAGCTTCCTCCTATCCAAGTAAGGATATGGGCAACACAGGAACTATGACACAGCCTAGAATTCAGCAATACCTGAAAACTGGACTATTCTAGTTCAGAAAAGCAGGAAACAAGGATTTTTTTTTCTTTTTTTCACTTATATGACAGAAACTAGGCACAGGAATACAGTAAATGCTTTAGATCGGCTAGCACACTTAAACATTACTCCTGACAACATGTTACACTGCAGAACTTTGGTAGACTGTAATACAGTCACTGTCTGCATCAGAACCATATTAGCTTGTCCCTGCATCAATGTTATGGATGACAGGGATGTGGTACAAGTATCACCATATGCACAGGGTGTGTTGTTGGTTTTCCAGAGGCTGAGGGTGGGCCATACATCTGACACCATGTGTGTGGGTGAGGGGGTGTAATGAGTTGAACTGGGTGTGGTGATGTTGTGTGTGTAGGTATGGGGTTGCCCTATGTGTGTTCGTATAGTGTCTGGGTATGCATGCACACAGTTCTGCCATGTGGCTGCCCTATATAGGTGTTTATGGACAACTGCAGACCATACCTGGCAGGGTGAGCAGTTCACTGCCTCTGGCCACGGACATGTGGACTGTGTCTTTCAAGGGTTCCATGAGCACTTCCAGGTACAGGCCTCGATGTGCTGCTCTCCCCTGGTGATGACAGATGTCTGCTGGAACCATGTCCCTCCTGGAACTGGCCAGGACCAGGTGCTCATGGCCTGTTGTGGTGTGGACAGCACCACCCCACAGTGCTGGGGCTGGTACTGTCACTACGGGAGTGCCTTGGTGTCCTAGCATGTCCAAGTTGACCAATTGATGGTGTTGCTGGCCTACATCCACATGGCCAGTGCCGTACTGCCACCACATGTTCAAGCATGGACAAACCACGGTTGATCATCTCACCAAACCGTCTATCCATGAGCTCGGTATAAGCACGGAGGGCACCAGACAGTTCATGGAAGTTGTCGCTTGCTGATGTGAGAGCAGCAGTCTGCAGCCTCAGACCCTGTCTGGTGTACAGTTCCATACATGTTTGCACCCCCATGACAGCCTGAAACATGCGCCTGGTGGTACCAGTTGTTGCTCGTCAGCCAGGGCCATGATGACCAGCAGCCATACTATGAACACCCTGGGACATCTGCCTATATGGTGCCCTGCTAGACATCTGGCTATGCCTGCTGTGACCAGACACAGTAGGCATGGATACCATATTCACCTGTGCACTGCCACCAACTGCCAGCTGTCCCTCTGCTATGGCCACTGGTGATGGGGTATGTATAGGCACTGAAACTGTGTGCAGGGTTGGGGTGGCTAAAAGGAGAATGTCAAATGATGGTGCTGTTTCAGCCCCTGACAACCCCACCTGTGCCTCAACAGTACTATCATCATCTTCGTTGTCTGTATGGACACCAACATTAGATTGCATGCAGGAGGGACCCTGACCCACCTCGCCATCTGTGGGGGAAAACAAGAAATTGCACTTTAAGACCTGTACAGCATTGCATAACAGTACACACACACACACACACACACACACACACACACACACACACACACACACACACACACACACACACACACACACACACCACCTTAATACCTACCTGCCCGTGACTTTACAGTCCCACATTTATTACCATGCATTCCCCATCCTGCATCACACTTGGTAACATGCACTCATTAATACCACTCATTAACGTATCATTCTCCTAAATGCCTAGACAAGTGATCACAACACAAGACCTGTTACTCCATTATCTCCCTGACCTGAGTGGAGTGGCTTTACATGGCCTCACTGCTGTCATTCAGTGTTCACCGTGTGTATATCCAGACATCGTGAGCATGGCCCCTATATGTGAGGGACTATTATGTTCACTCTATAATCTCATGCACTGGAGTGTCAAGTGTAAGTATTGCTCAGTACATGCCCGATATTCTGCTCAATCAACCTATCATTTGACAACTGTAATATATAGATATACACCCTGGTGTTATCTAGTAATTCCCCAATGCATCTGTAGTGCTGTATACATGGGTTGTCAGTCACTTCTCTGCTGAATGCGATATTAAGGGTATACCTGGTGTCTACTTTCCCTCCCAATGCATGTTCCATGCTGAAGACCTTATTATACTATAAGCTGTCCTATGATTACATACATGACAAGTATTCCTGGTGTGTCATGTGTCAGTCCATGTCTATGTACTGCACGATCCTAAAGGAACAACCCCACAATCACACATGTGCATACATGGACACCCACACAAACACACATGCACACATGCATCCTACATGTATCAACCTCCCTCCCTTCACCAGAGTGGCCCTACAGATAAAATAACTGCACACACACACACACACACACACACACACACACACACACACACACACACACACACACACACACACACAGGTGAGATTGCACAATGATAGTACACACAGCCCTCCTAATACCCATCTGTCAACATGCATAACATATGGTACACAACAGCATGCAGTGCAGCTATAGTCAATCCATGCTATTAACAGTGTACATGTGTGTGATGCATGGGCTGTGTTAGTTGGTGATGCCCCTTCCCCTGGATACCACTGCACCCATGTACACAGTATTGCTGTGCTGTGCACCTGTTCTGCACCCTGCCATGTACTGTGCACCAAACCTCACAGGTGTAAAACTCATTGCTGAATGTGTAGTACTGTGTCAGTTATGTCAGCTCTAATGCTCACAGCCCCTATGTTTTTCAGCAAAACATACCTGGGATGATATGTGGACAGATGTCATCTGTGAATGCCTGATGTCTGGTTTACAGAGCTCAACATCAGTGGGCCATGTATGTCCAATCCAATACTATTTCACTGACAACCGTCAGTACATACCATGGATATGGGGAGTGTACACACATCACCACATATATTAACAGTACATGAGCCCGATATGTGACATATGCCCTATACATTCACATGCAGTGTCTACGGAATGTGTTAGGTGTGTGGATGTGGACCGCAATGCATACACTCCATGTGTGCATATGTGTGCACACCCTTATCATGACAGTTTGTTGCACCTATTGTTATGTGTACTACAGCAGTCACTATTCCCGGCAGAGGTATGCTAGCATGGGGCATCTTCATTTGCCAGTGTATGTTAAGTCTTCCCTACACATGTCCCTGAAATCTGCATGATGGCAAGGTCTACTCATGTGCACATCCCTTGGTGTTCACACACTGCCGTCACTATTGCTGTGAGGGTAGGGTTACATCTGCCACAGTTCCTGAACCTGACTGTATGCAGATACAGCCATTCTTAGCATCCTTAGGATCCCTGCTGCAGTGCACTGGTGTGTCATGCTGACACCCCCTTCCCACCTTCAGCCTTTTTGTAGATGCTTGACAAGTAAGGCCTACACATGTGTGTCAGTTTGCAGTGTCCCATACACTGAATACCACTTGTCACAACCCAGTTCCAGCTAATAATGTAGACAACAGTAATACGTTATCCCATACTGTAAATCTGTAACAGTTGCCATTGTACTACTGGTGTATACACTGTTGTTACACTGTATATGGGTGATGGTTCACACATGTCCCTACTGTAGGCCATGTGTCCCTACTGTAGGCCATGTTTCCCACCATTATGTTAATCCCTGTGGACACATTCCCCAATGACAGGATGTTAGTTATCTTGCAGGTGTCTGACATACCTTTCCAATACCCCATCATGGTCACCACTGTGATGCAGTGCATTTAACAGCAACAATACATGAACATGTACAGCATGCATTCTGGGTAGGTGTGTTAGATGTGTGCATGGAATATACCATAGCCATTACATGCCCGGTGTATTGGCAAGCATCAGCATAAACCATACTCAACAGATACAGGCTGCTTCTTTGGTGGTATACCGGAGGGACCTACATAAGAGGGTGAGAAATGCAAAGTCAGTGGCCACACCTGTGACATTTCTACAGGGTGGGTGCAGCATTACAGTACATCAACAGTACTTGTCCACAATACTACCAGGTATGCACATCTGTTTATTACTACTATGCAGCACAAACTATATATATATATATATATATATATATATATATATATATATATATATGACATGTCAGATACGCATGATCTAACTGTACAGATGCGGATGCATATGCAACAGTGGTCTACTGATGTGCCCTGTGGCCTTACCTGCAGGCTCCTCAGCTGGTGTGTGTGGGTAGCGCCCACCTCCACAATGGTGTCTGGCAGTTGGCTGTGCAGATGGGCAGGTGCCACAAATCTAGCGAGGAGCTCCTCAACACGTGTCAGGGTGATGGATGGCATGCCCCCCCCCATTGCAAGGTGATCCCCTCAGACTGCAGCAGCATGCCGATAGGCATTGCAAAGCATGTCAGAACAATGATGCTGGACCTGCTCATAACTGTGATTGTGCAGTCCGACATCATTGATCCTGTGGACTAGGTCATTTCACAGGACAGTCCACTCCTGCTGCTCATGGGTGGTCCAGCCAAACAGGAGAGGGTAGTGCTGGATGAGATAGTTTAGCACTATGTCATTTCCATCAGCTGAATAAGCAGGGAGGTATCTAAGTGACATCTTGCCTAAAAGACATAAAGATGGAAACAGGTCTGAGCAACTCATACAGCAAGGTTACCACAGTTCTTAATACACATCTCTGTCACCCCCCCACCATATCAATGACAACAAACTGTACACAGAACCCAGTAGGTATGGCTACAGCTTACCTATCAGTGGGACAGATGTTGTATTGTACCACACTTTGTGCTATTTGTTTGTAGCCATGTTCCCTGTGTGGACACTATCATTGCTTCCCTGTTATGGACTATTCACCTGCATGTCATTGTCAGGGCCACTATAGTTCCATATATGCCTGTGGTATGCTTGCTATGTGATTGCTGCACATCTGACATTCTGTGCTATTGTGGATATCTATGCATGCTGTTGGACATGTTCCAGGATTGTGTAGACTATTACTACTCACATGTGTTCTATAACAGTGACACAATAGCATGTTTAGGGAATATTTGCCAGCAGAACCATCTCTCCAAACACATCTGCCCATGTTACCAGGCCACATAACATGTGGGACCTACCCTGGGGCCTCCTCATGTACTGGTCCAGCACTAACTTCAGGTAGAACCACCTCAGGGGATGTTGTTCCCCCCTGGGGGCACACACAGTCATGATCCTGTCCCCTGAGATAAGGTCCAGGGTCTGTTCCACAGTAGGCTCCACAGACACATGTGGAAAGTGCTACATCACCTTGAGGCACCCAGTACACATTCACAGGGTCCACATGCTCCTCCTGCTCAGCCTCCAGGCCAGGCACCTTTGGGACGTGGACTGCTGTTGTGAGTAGCAGTGGGTAGGAGGCTTGTTCCCATTGTTTCCATATTGGTGCCCATGGGGCTTCCACATCGCAGACCACACACACCATCCAGGGTGTTTACCCACCACATGTGTCATATACCACCCCTGTAGGCTGTCCTCTATATCTACCAACTTGGACCACCTCCACAAATATACCTGCCATACTTCCCCATATTTCCATTCCCTACTTCACAGACAAGGGCAATGTGTTCCCAACAAGGGGTTCACATGTGACATACCCATCCATGTTGCACACACTGACAGCTGTAAATATCTGTGTGTATTGCTATGTGTGCTGTTCCTTCACACATAGCATGCAGCACTGTGGTGGTAATATAGGGGATATGTATTTACATGCATATATGTGTGTGTGTGTTTGTATATATGTAGACATGTGCATATATATATATATATGTAGATATAAATGATTATATATGTGTTTATATCTATGTCTACATATAGGTATCTGTATATCTGTGGGCATATATATATATATATATATATATATATATATATATATATATATATATATATATATATATATATATATATATATATATATATATATATATATATATATATATATATATATATATATATATATATATATACACACACACACACATATATGTATATATGTACAAATATACATACATATATATATATATATATATATATATATATATATATATATATATATATATATATATAGGGTACATTCAGACATCAAGTCCACAATCTCAAAACTCCTTCCTGCACAGCTGCACTGTTCTGCCTTGCTACAACACAGGCAGGTGCCACATATGGACACAGCCTAACATTAAGGGGGTATATGTAGGGCCAGATTGCAAGTAACTCTATTATACACCTATGGCATTTCAGCATGCTACAGTACAGGTTAACCTGAATGTCCTGCTAGTGGTGAGCTGTGGATCCCATGTGTCCATCATTATGGCATTACTTCCACCACCAGCTATTGGCCACAGTAATATACATCCCTTCCATTACACACCACACACTATACTGACATACATCTTGTCTGTCGGTGTTGCTCTACACAGTTGATGGGTATGGCCCACTACCCACAGGGACAGACTCTAATGTCCATAGCAGTTGTTCAGCTGAAGATCATTACAACAGCAACACCCGTTGGCACATGTATATCATTCCACATCATCTACCCCAGTATTATAGACCGGTAACTACAGTCAATTACATGCATATATTCTTCACATACCTGTTGTGGGGATGAGGTCTGTTGTGGATAGTATCCTTATAGTAGGTATTTTTTTTTTACTCATCCTGCTTCCTTTGTTGTATTTTCTGGTGCTGTTGCAGTTCAGGAGCTGTTGTATGTTTTGTTTTGTTTTTTCTCTTTCACTTTATTTCTCTCTCTCTCTCTCTCTCTCTCTCTCTCTCTCCAGTAAATGGATTGAACTGCCTGGAATAGATTGCAGCATAGCTTTTGTGGGTGATGCACATGATCAGGTGATGACCTCTGCACCAATCAGTGTCCTCCACTTGCTACTTGCATGCAGCCAGCAGTGTAGTACTTCCAATTACCATTGTCATGGCAACCCCCTAATATAAATCCCTACATCATATGGGCGTGGTCCCTTTACCTTTCCTGTATGGTGGACATCCTTCCTGTGTGTGGGCAGCAGTGTTACAGACAGCAGGTAACAATACCTCTTACACGAGGACTTGCACACTCAGGCCAGCTACATATTTGTATGAGGGTCTGGAACTACAAACAGAGAGTGTGAGTACTGTTGTTGTATGCATTGTATAGCACCATTGATACAGGGTTTGTGTGTACATACTAGTTTAACATGGACTGCAGTCCATCTACATAGCTCTCAATTGTGTGCCTATCCACTTGATTGCCAGATGTGTGTGTGTTATGTTTTGCCTGTCCACCATACAGGTCTTGTGTCAGATATATCACTGGCTGTGTGTGTATTAAGTGTTATCAGTACATGGCTACATCCATTTGTGTTTCTGACTTCCTATTCCTTACTAAGGGTATGTTGCAGACTATCCTGTAACACCAGCGACTTGCTTAGTGTATGACAGCACTATTTCATATATGGGCCTGTGTTTCAGCCTCTATCCTACACCTACATACCAGGCTTTGTCCATATGACATGCTGTCGGGGGTTGTTATGTAATGGCTTGTGAGTATGTCATGCTGCAATTCCTGCCATCATTCCACTGCTGTTGTGGCCCCCACACATATTGTGGGGTTGGGTCCATATATGTGTGGGCTTCATCTGCACAATACATGTGTGCCCATATGCAGTCTAGAGGCCAGTGTATGTAACAGTGGTATATGGCCCTGTATGTCAGTCTATGGGGGAGGGATGCACCATAACTAACCTAGGCTGTTACAACATGTGGAGCTATCAGGGGTAAGCTGCCTTAAGGTATTTGGATGCACATTACCATACAATTCACCTTGGGTAAATGCAGGCTTACTGCTTCCTGCCATACAGACTATTCTGTTTGTCAGTGTGATTGTGATGGTTTCAGTTATGCCTTGTAATGTAGCAGATACATCCCATTGTATCAACTAAGGTATTTACCACCTAGGGATTGTGTACAGAGTGTAGATAGAGGCTGCTGGACTATACATCTGCATTACTTAGTGCTGATTGATAGTTATCCTGTGGCCCAGTCTGTCTTTACTGTTGTACTCCTTGAAGGCTTTGGCCTGGACAGTAACATATGTAATCCTTTCCAGAATACTGTATTAATTTATATGTTTGACAGTTGCATTAGTCTGTTTATATTTATTTCAGAGTTTAAACAGCTATATGACATGGCATATACAACTGTAATAGTACACAAATAAAGCTTTCCCATGTATGCAAACCTGTGTGTGGTGTTATATTCTTTGACCTCTCTGTGGGTATATGTTTCAGGCAACATTTGTCATGTGTATGGGTAATTCATACAGTGTCCATTTGGTAAGGAGGCAACTGTAGGCATACTGGCTGTTCTGTATGGTGTGCACCCTCTACATATGTATCTTCCTATACATATATCTGTGTGTGTTTGTGTAGTTACATATATATATATATATATATATATATATGTATATATATATATATATATATATATATATATCGGGTCTATATTATAACATCGAAGTTCAAAAACTTTGAATGTTATAATATCGAACCCAGTAGAGCGAACTCTTGAAATAGAGAAACTGCAGAACACCGAATACTTTCCTAGTGAAAGTATTCAGTGGGCTGTTTATGCAGATTTGCTATTTCCTCAACTGTGGAGTGAAGGTTACGGACCGGGTTAAGGTAAGTGTGCGAATGAAGGTGAGTGTGCGATTGGGTGTGGGTTAGGTGAGTTAGGGCGTGGGTCAGGTAAATGTGCGATTGTGTGGACGTGAAGGTTAGGGTGGGGTAGGTGAGTCAGGGTTAGGGAGTGGGTAAGGTGAGTGTGCGATAGCTAGGGACCTTAGGGTTAGGGTTGGGTTAAGGTAAGTGGGTAGCTAGCGGTGTATGTTTGGCTTAGTGTAGGGATTTATGAAGTGTGTGTGTAGATTATTTATTTTGGTGTGCTTGAGTTGTGTGTATGTTTGTGGGAACAGCACATTTTTTCCCTGGGAAAAAATTTGCTATTCTGACTGTTCGGTTTTCTGGTGTTTCGGTTGAATGGGGTCGATATTATAACATTCGGTGTTTTTAGACTTGGATGTTATAATATAGACCCCTATATATATATATATATATATATATATATATATATATATATATATATATATATATATATATATATATATGCATATATGTGTCTGTGTATGTGTATCTATATATATATATGCATATATGTGTCTGTGTATGTGTATCTTAGGAATGTTGCTTCAACATTGTACATTCCTTATGGTAGTCAGACTGTACTACATGGTATGTTACTGATACCAGCCTGACATCCTACAGGTGGGAATCTTGTGCACATGTTGTGTCAGGTCCTGGTTATGGGATTTGTAACAGTTGGTATTGTATTGCAGGGTAGACTTGTTTGGCTGTAAGGGGGGGATATCAATACATACAAGACATATGTTGCTTGGGCCCCCTCACCCCCATTAACTGTGCATGTGGTCATATATGTTTCTCTTATGTTCTTTTTTATATCTATAGATATATTTCTGTGTATACATATATAGATATATATTTCTGCTTACATATATATATATATATATATATATATATATATATATATATATATATACATATATATGTAGACATATATATCTATAGATGTATGCATATATATATATATATATATATATATATATATATATATATATATATATATATATATATCTACATATGTATATATATATATTTATATGTATATATCTATTTAGATATAAATATATACAAACACACACACACACACACACACACACACACACACACACACACACACACACACACACACACACACACACACACACACACACATCTGCATGTTGAAATACATTTCCTGTACTGTTGAATGACTGTGCTGGATGATATGTTTGTGAAAACATCAGGGTTATATGTATCTAATATGGCTTAGGGACAAATCACTTTGGCTATGGTGTGTGGGGTTTTGGGTTTGAGCCTTGTCGAGGCTGATTATTTTGTTGTTGGGCAGAACTCTGGATACTCTGGAACAAACTACCTATCTATATCAAACAGAGCTCCTCATTAGCACTCTTCAAAAAAAAATCTTGATGATTGGATGGGAAATAGGAAATTCACCCCGGGGATCACCACTGTGACTCTGCTCGACAGGGCACAAGAAACTAATACTCTTTGGTGGCCAAAGCCAGGGTACCTTTTTGGCTAGGCTTATATAGGCCCTAGGGCCAATAGCTTAGTACCTACCTACGAACCTATGAACAAGTGCCATTGGATACAGAGTGATTAAGGCACTTTTAAGCAGTTGTAAGTGGGTTTGCGTGGAGGTAAGGACTGCTAACATCTGGTTACGGTTTCTTATACTCAGTTAGCTTCTAAATTGCTTAACCTGTGTAGGCATTGCTTACCCCCACACAAACTGGCTTAAACCTGCTTACTGCTCCTTAAAAGTGCTTACTCCCACTTTCCCCCATGCTAATTTCTTTAAAAGAAAAGAAAAAAGGGTTGATAGGAAAGTGATGAAAAAGGGGCACAAAGAGAGAAAGACAGTAGGGAAAATAGTTAGGGATGTGCAGGAAGGGTGTAGGGAAGGTCCATAGCTGTCCATTTCTTCTACAGCAACAGCTGTGCATATACACTGAATTTGGAGGTAGATTTGGACACTCAAACCCCTGAGAGAGGGGTGAGGACAATAATAATATGGTATGAAGCCAATTAGACCAGATTACATGTGTCCAGTGGACATGTGTGCGAAATGGACAGCTATGTATTGGGCGAGATTTTTTTTTTGGGAATAGATTGCCCTTTTTTTTTCAGGTGAGTGTGGGATGTTGGGGAGGGATAGTAAGTATATTTGGGGAGGTAGGCTGAGTAGGTTAATAGACAAGACAAACAAGGTGCATACAAAGGTGGTATATGACACATGTGGGGGCTAAACACCTTGATGGGGAGGGGTGTTGGGAAATCGGAAGCCCATGAGTCCCCTAATGGAAACAGTGGGACTGTTGTCCCACCCATGGGCAGTCACCACTGCACCTTTACAGCCCCAAAGGTGGCTGTGCTTGGGGCTGAGTTGGAGATCCAGACTGACCCTATAGTCATGACACGTGGCCCTTGAGCTGGCATAGCAGATCTCCAAACTCCCGGTTGAGCTCGCTATGCACCATGACCTGGACATGGAGAAGGGTGACAGGTTCCTGTCCACACCTGCTCCCAGGGGGATGAGCCCCATCCCCTGAGGCAGTTCCACCTGAAGGTTGTGCAAGACCTATGGATGAGAAGGTCCCGGGTTGGGCCCCAGATGTGCTGGTGCTCGATGTCATGGTCAGCTGAGGTGGGACAGGTGGGAGCTGGGATCCGCATTCCCATACGTGGTATGGTGTTTATGTTTTATCAGCATATGTGGGTTAGTAATAGTCAACACATTCCAGGATTAGGTGTAACAGCATGCATAGATATTCCCATTAACCCAGACACCAGATATGGAACAGCTGCATAGCAAACAGAACACATGCATATATGGGACCACAGTGGTAATTACAACAGCATGCAGGTACATTGATGACACAATGCCACCAATGTTGGAGTACTTCAACATAGCACATGCATAGAAACAGATTTAAATAATTATCAAACAATAGGATGTATGTCCCAACATTACAGTTAAGTCAGCACATACCAATTGAGTTGGGTATTTAGTTTATGCTTGCAGATATGGTGGGAGGGGGAGATGTCAATTAACAACTAGTATATTCCTGTAGTTTGCATTACTTTCCTAGTCAGTGCTGTTATCTGTACCTTACAAGTATTAGTACACTACCCTATTGCCTTACTTTGGACAGTGGTATGGCTGTCGACAACTATATACAAGAACTGGTTTTACCTGCAGTTTTCACCTCTTGCCTGGTATACCTGTGGAGGAATTGTTTGTTAACACTAGCTAACTGTTTCTACACATACTCACAGATTCCAGGTTGATGTTATGCACATACCTGTCCATCTCTTTTTGCACAGACTCTGGGCATGTCTTGACCACATGCAGGTGAACTGGGACATATTTAGACTATTGCCCTCTAAAACCTTTAGTGACTTACAACACTCTTATACAGTATTTCCTAGACAGTTATATTATGTAGCACAGTGTGGGTGACAATGATGAGTGATACCTTATTATTCAGAGTAACTGCAACATTCACAATGCCATACAATACCAGAGTTAACAGTTCCAGTACAGGATATCAGTCTTTTATTTCTAGTCACAGTGTTCATATCTGATGGACCTGTGGGAGCAATGTTGGTTAACACTACCAGAATGTTGCCACACAGATTACCAGATTGTACATTAGTATTATGCACATACATCTCACTCTCTTACTGTACACACTGTGGTCAGAGCTTGACAGTATGGGGGTGTAGATGGGACATACTTGGCTTATTACTCTCATAACAGTTTGGAGAATTGCTAGAGTGACAGGTTTGTTCTTATAGATGTGTGACAATCAGTTGTATTTCTTGTTTGCTGCCAAAATGTCTGGGATCATCCCACTGATTCCCCAGGTGTACAGGGTGACAGGCAGCAGATATTGGCAAATTTACTGGACATTCTGGGCATATCTGTACAGTTGTGGGGTATGATTCTGTATGCAGCCTACTACCACTCCCAGGATTCGGACCATGGTTGTGTCTGATCAAAATAAAACACTGTCCATCACAGTTGTGTGTGCTATATAGATATTGCTGTATATCTCTTATCTGATTTCTGTTTATAATTCTCCTGTGATTTTACATTCTGACCTTGTATTACAACACTCTTATACAGGATTTCCTAGTCAGTTATATTATGTAGCACAGTGTGGGTGACCGTGATGAGTAATACCTTATTATTCAGAGCAACTGTCACTTTCACAATGCCATACAATACCAGAGTAAACAGTACCAGTACAGGGTATCAATATTTTATTTCTTGGCACAATGTTCGTATCTGACGGACCTGTGGGAGCAATGTTTGTTAGCACTACCTGAATGCTGCCACACAGATTACCAGATTCCACATTAGTATTATGCACGTACATCTCACTCTGTTACTGTACAAACTGTGGTCACAGCTTGACAACATTGGGGTGTATATGGGACATACTTGGCTTAATACTCTCATAACAGTTTGGGGAGTTGCTAGAGTAACAAGTTTGTTCTTAAAGATGTGTGACAATCAGTTGTATTTCTTGTTTGCTGCCTAAACATCTGGAATCATCCCACTGATTCCCTAGGGGGACAGAGCGACAGCAGCAGATATGGGATGATTTACTTGACATTCTGGACATATCTGTACAGTTGTGGGGTATGATTCTGTATGCAGCCTACTACAACTCCCAGGATTTGAACCATGGCTGTGTGTGCTAAACATACAACAGTTCACATCTCAGTTGCATGTGCTGTTTGGATTTTGTTGTCTGTCTTTTCACTGTTTTCTGTCTAAGTCTCTCTCAGTTGTATTATCTAACCTCTTGGGATTATACCAGTAATATACAGACATCCCTACACATTTTATTTATGTTGCACAGTGTGGATAACAGTGCTTAATACAACAGTACTATTAAGTGATTGCAAATCTACATTACCATATGATACTAGAGTAAACACATGCAGTCCAGCAGTTACACCTTTATTGTCAGGCTAGTATGCTTTTATTTACATACAACCTATATGAGACTCTTCCTGCCATATTCTCTGGTGTATGCAGTACTTGCCTTAAACAATACAGGTTTTATACAGGCAATTAACTTACTAATACGTTTAGATTTATTTCCTATGACAGTACATGCAAGAGTATTACTAACCTGCCTGACATTGCAACCGCTCCAAGTGGCATCCATGGGCCTCTTGTTTCGCAGCCCGTTCACTTGCCACTGTGAAAAACATAAGAGGAATATTTAACCATACCTATCCATAATATACATGTGCTGGTAATTATTAAGCAGGTAGTGGAGTGATACTTACACACAACTAGGACCTCCCCTGTCTTCCTAGCCTCTTGGATTCACTGATCCAAGCGATTCCCTTTCACTGCTTCAGGTCAGCATAGTGATGCGTGATCTGTTCACCAGTTCAGGGTATGCCAGTGGCACTGGTGAGTTCATGGGTGAGACAGTCCCAGGCTTCCACTTTATATTGGGATTGCTGGTACTGACCCTGCAGCAGTATCTGCTCATGGTCTTTCACAAGGAGCCCTGCCATGACTCTGGACTCATGGATACCTCGGTGCTGTGCCTAGAAGTGCACACTCTCTCCCATTTCAGACATAGTGCTTGCAAGGGGAAGCTACAACCAGTTATGAGATGTATTCCGTCCTGTTGGGTTTTAAATAGGGCCGATTTCCCACACTTTGCCGTGACTGGACAGTTTTGAAAAGGCTAAGTTATGGGAAAAGCTGCTTACCTAAGGTTGGCATTGTTTAAAGGAGTATACCAATGGGCAAATTGAGTTAGCTGGCCTACACATTGCTTACACATACTAAGCTGGGCTGTGCAATACTTAGCATTGCTTAATATTCAATTTGCATTATATTTACTTTTTGGCATTGATTTATTATTCATTACATGTTATATATGTGTCTGGTATCCATGATTCATGTGTACATGCACTGTATGGGGTCCTTGTGTTTATTAGGGGACTTCAACAATTTATTACAATGACACCTCACATCTGGGCTTACTGCAGTAGTCCAGTTCACATATTTATGTTATGTAGTAGGTTATACAACATAAGACTGTATATAGATTCCTTTCACATGTTCAGTTTGATTTTCCTATAGCGAGGATTTGTTTGGTAATACCTCAATCTTATGTACTGCTGTGATGGCTTAGTGGTTAACTACTGTGACTATAGTGTACAGGGTTCTGGGTTCTAGACCTGCAGAGGGTGTTTATTTTGTTTCTGGCCAGAACAGCAGCTGTTGCATACAGAGTGATTAAGGCACTTTTAAGCAATTGCAAACAGGTTTGCGTGGGTTTGCGCGAGGGTAAGCAATGCCAATCTCCAGTTAAATATTCATACAGAGTGTTAGCTTCAACATTGCTTAACCTGTGTGTGCATTGTTTACCCCCATGCAAATGGGCTTAAACCCACTTACTAGTGCTTAATATGCTTACTCCCATTTACTACTGCTTAATAATGCTTACACTTGCTTACTAGTGCTTACTCCCAATTACCACTGCACTAACTTAGACAGTAATGTCTAATGGTTCTTGGGAAGGTGGGGGATTTGGAAGCTGTATGGAGTTATCATTCATTACGCATTTTACCTTCCATTTGTATCCCTGATTTCTGCGTACATATACTGTATGGGGAACATGTGATTATCTGTGGACTTTGCAACATTATGACACTGACACCACACATCTGCATTTAATGCAGTACTCCAGTTCACAAACATATGTTATTTAGTAGGCAATGCAACTAAAAATATTGGGCATAAAGTGATTTGACATGGAAAATGGAATGTACTGCAGTGGGACTTGAACTGGGAATGACTGCTCGTAAGGCAAATTCTCTTCCCACTACACTATTTCTGAATTGCTTAATTTGCATATATCTTGCTTTTCATCCTCTTCTGCTATTTAAGTTGCATTAACCGTAGCTAAGCAATGGGCAAACCTGTGCACCTATGGTTAAATTTAATCTGTTTCATAAAAAAAAAAATCTTTATATTTGTTGTTTTAACTATTGCTCTTGTACACGTGGGGGATGTTGCTGGGGGTATGCGTACACCTATGAGCAGTCTCGTTCATTCTTTTATGACTTTTCTGTTGTTCTTTGTGTATGTTCTGAGATTTCTGCTCTCAGACATGCTCCCCTGCACTCTTACATGCTCCCTTTAAGATTAGGAGCTCAGGCAGCATGCCTTCATTAATATGCATGGGGCACTGCCGTCCTGCTCCTAAACATCCACTTCCATGCAGGACTAAGCTAGCCTGCATGGCAGGATAGTGAATCTGGGGGATTCTCTTTCCTTTACAGTCATTAATCAGTTTCTTTTTCTTTTCTTCCTTATTATTTGTTGTGAACTTCTTTGTTTCTTTCATTTTGTTTTCTTCTAAACAAACTGGATTCTCAGATTGCTGAATACTTGCATCCAGAATTCCAAAGTTGTCAGGGGCATCGTCTTGTTTCATAGGGGTTGAATGATCTTTGCTGACAATAGAGGCATAATTTCCGAAATGTGTTCTATTTGTTCTTTGCATACCATTATTTATTCCACCAGGCCAGTCATTAATATATGAAACAACAGTTCTCCCAAGCCATGCCAATTGGACAAGTGCAATCATCAACATTAAGTCTTGATTTACTTCTGACAATGGTAAGCAGATCATCCAACCTTTGACACAAGAAACACAGATTGCCAGTGTTATCCAGCTGTTACCTTTGAATATGCATAGAATTTATTACACTGTACAAGATATTTATGTATAAGCAAATCGTTAATTGCATACTCATTTAAAAAATCCATGTTCAGCTTCAAATGAATAAAATATTGTAAAAGATACGAATCAAAATCAGTAACAGCAGAATTCAAAGATAGCTTAAATCAACTTCTATGACAAACAAATCACACAAGCAATATACAAGTAAATACTAAAGTAAGTACAGTAAAGTTGTTCTGACAATAAAAGTTCTGCAAGTCAAATAAAAGTTGTAATTCCTTTACGTCACATAAGCAAAATATGAATCAAACTAAATATTGTTAACAAGCTAGCCCTTCCTACCTGCAAACAGTGAAAAACAGTGATAACAAATAAAATATAAAACGAAATAAAACTTCTCTTACCAGTCAGCTCTAAAGTAAATCACAAACCAAGATAGGATTGTTTTGATATACTCAGGATTTTCATATGTATATACATACATGAGTACGCGCACACACACACACACACACACACACACACACACACACACACACACACACACACACACACACACACACACACACACTGTTCTATATAACAGTTGATCAAAAACACATTTTTAAACACAAAATATCAAAAACTTATTTAAGGTAAAAATCAAGACCCTTCACCACTACCCCCCGATAATTACACAGCAGTAGAGAAAGAATAAGCTCCATTTTTATTATTTTGTGCTTTTTGTTATTGATCAAATGGCATTGCAATATATATATATATATATATATATATATATATATATATATATATATGTGTGTGTGTGTGTGTGTGTGTGTGTGTGTGTGTGTGTATATATATATATATATATATATATATATATATATATATATATATATATATATATATATATATATTGATAGGGATCTACTTCATTAGACCAAAAGTTCAGTTACCCGACTTTCAGATAGCCGAGACAAAAAGGCTGACAACCACAGAACGCTGACATCCTGGAACACAGACTTCCCAGTCCAGGTAATTAACAGCTTGGCCATCCTGAAAAAATAGTAAAACTGAAGGAAAGTAAACCCACCCATGTGGGGGGCTTTGTTCACACCCCATGTGGGGGTTGTGCTCCCCACACCCTATCTAACTAAATATACCAACCTTGAGATTGCACTTCAGTGGGGGTAAGGGGCAAAGTTCAACAGGGTGGCCAAGCGGTTACTTACCCGGTGTGGGAAGTTGGTCTTGTTCTGCAGTTGCCAACCTTTTCATTTCAGCTATCTGAAAGTCATGAAAGTGAACTTTCAGTTTACTGAAGTAGACCCTCATACCTCTCAACTGTACAGGTTTTTGCAGAATGTCCCGATTTCTGCCTTATATTTTTGGTATGTTCCCTCTAAAATCTGTCCCTTTCTGGCAAATAGCTGAGGATTGAAGTCATTAAATAATGACAAATATTTGAGTTTAAGACTCCACATCCTTCGGAATATTCACGCTAATGCAAAACCTATTATTCTATCTATTTTCTAAGTTTGTAAGGGCAATATTTAAAATCTGTCCCTATTTGTCCCCCCGTCATTTTAGGCTTTGTCCAGAGATTTTGCTCTAAGAGGTTGAGAGGTATGAGACCCATTGATAGATATTCATGTTTTAACAGAGTTGACTGTAATACTCAAATCTAGTATAACGTACATAGTTATATGGATCATTAAGAAGTTGACTTCAAATTCAATTTTGTCATATATATATATATATATATATATATATATATATATATATATATATATATATATATAAATTGTAAATATGGTACAACACCTAAACATACTGATCAATGCATACATGATTTCATATTTTATTAAAACGTGTATTTTGTTACACTTTGTATTCTTATACTGGTATTATCTTTCTCAGACTGAAAGTGAAAAAAGACCATTCTGGATCAGTGTTCTATCCCAGTTTGGTTAAAAAATTAAATTAAAATAAATAAATAAATAAATACAATATAATCAGTAAATAAAATAAAGATCAAATTAGCCTGTTTAGCTCAGTAGATATAAACATTATATAGTATATTCTATTTCAGTACTGAGGTGTAAATTGGTAGAACTCCATATATTTTAGCTCACTATCCAAATAATTTTGTCTCCATGTTTATCAACAGATGTTTCATACTTGCCTCACTAAATATTCTGACGGAAAAGAAAAATAAGCCACTGCCACTTTCAGCAGGAATTTAATAAATGTTAATACTCAGAAGGTTATAAGCCCATTGGTGACAACATTAATAGCTAGCAGAATTGTACACCACAAGACTGCATCTCAAGAAATATTTGAAGAAACTCAGCTAACATGGCTAGAGAGATGAAAAGGGGAGAAAATAAATACTGGTAATCAGGGAGCTAACAAAATGAATGTTGGGTTGCAAGAAACCAGGAATACTAGGTCATACTGGAAAAGAGTACATATGAATGAAGGGAAGTGCAGGCACAAATGTTATATTACAAAGGCAATGTCTTACTGTTTAAGTGATGGACCTGTGGAGGGAGGCATTTCACCATATTTGTCTCAAGCTCTAGAGAATAATAGATGAGTTGGGAAGGCTTCCTTGGAATCTGATGAACTGAGGTATGTGGCAGGGAGGATGAGGGGCTGTGGTAAGAACTTTAATGGTTATCAGATGTAGAGATGCTTGATGGGAAATGATCCCAGTAAGAATAATTAAAAAGAGAATAATATTTGAGGATGGATTTTACTCTGAGGTAATGGTGACATGCACAAAAAGGGGGATACCAAAGTGAGGAAGGGAACATTGTGATGATGTGATGATTTGCCAGCTATGCCAGGAGAAGTCGGGCAGTGGATGTGTGACATATGCCAGCACAGCTCAATGGAATTTTGTAAAGAATTATATGTCATTTGTATATCAAACTGATTTGTACAGATGCTTGTGTTAAAAAATGCATTTGTAAAGCTACTTGTGTTAACAATGCATCAACAGTGTGCCCTGCTGGATAGACAAAGAAATATACATGCATTAGTGTAAATGTTTAAATGTATATCTTTTAGCAGATGATACTAGAAGAAAAAAAGTTAATCTCAATCCACCTCACTTTGAAAATAGTTTGAAATTTAATTACAAATCTTAGGCCATAAATATTGTTATGTATAGTTCTCAATGCAGCTAGAGACAAAAAGTCTGTAATAGGAAGCTTTCTGTATTGTCTTTGGGGTGAACTAATTGCTACTCTGGAAGGGTGGCAGTTTGAAATTGTTTTATGACTTCCAGAAGCTGCAACAGATCTGAGCAAAACTCTACGTGTGTGTATTATTGACATATATGTGCTAAATCTTGACAGTTTCTAGCAATGGAGTAGCATGGGAACTAAAAGTCAGATAGCCAGCTGTAATGTGATGGCATTCTATAATCTAGGACAAAAATGATATTTAATGCTAGATGAAACGGAAGTCTCACTGCAGTCTATTTTTGGAACCTGACAAAGAAAGACCCTTCACCTACTTCATCTGGCCTTGCTCTAGTAAGTGACTAGGGAATAGTAATTCTTTAGATCAGTCAGGAAAATATAGTGAGATTAGTTAAGTACTGTTTTTCTGTATCTGTGTGAATGTATTCATCTCTATTACTTTTAATATTTCATTTGATTGAAACTCTGGTGTTTATTGTAAATAGATATTTAGTATTTTCATGTACTTTTATTATTTATTATTAAATATATTTAAACTTTTTCATTGTGGCTGGTCCTTTATAGAATATCTTAACCTTTGAGAGTACTTATATTTATTCAGTGACACTGTGGCCACTCTTGAAAGCCTTGCTGTTTGGTCAACATTACCATTTTTATTAATATTAATTTTACTCACTATAATTGGGTACCCTTGCAAGAGCCTTAGAGTACCTGGAATTGGATTGTCTAGTGGCGGTATAACTACCTTATAGTCTGGGCAGAAGGGGGCATAGCTAGTAAATCTGTGCCAGCCTTTCCCAGGTGAGAGTGTGTGTGTGTGTGTGTGTGTGTGTGTGTGTGTGCAAATCAAATCTAAAAGAGTGTGTGTGTCAGCTGCTTGGAGCAGGAGCACAAAGCACTGGTTTCATAGAGAGAGTGGTGGAGAACTTAGTTTGGACAAATGGCTGAGGTCTCAACTCTATAGCTGTGCCAGTGGAGAGAAATCCAGGCCCCCGACTGAGTGTGATCCCTGTGTGCTCTTCACGGAAATTGTGCTTGATGTAGAGAGCTGCATCTGGAAATACTGGGTGAATCCATTTTTGTTCCAAGTTAATGTCCCTCTTCAGTGTCAGTGGTGAGGATTCAGGATCCTTGATTACTAGCCCAGAGTGGGGACATCACAAACATAGTTGATTAGGTCTCGGAAATTATCTTATGTGTTCAGATTTTGTGGAAGGGCAGACAAAGAGGAAACTATTGAAGATGAGGTGTTGAAGCAGAGAGGGCAATGATCATGGGAATATATAAATAAAAGGCTGAGGATAGCAGTGCACAACTGTGAAATATAAAGTCAGGAGGAAGGGAACATGGGAAGTTCCAAGATTCAGTGGAAAGAAAAGAGAAGTTAAAGAAACTAGAGTGACAGTGGTTCAGCAGAGAATACAGAGTTGTAGATGAGCTGAAAAACTAAAAGAAAATTCCAGTAGCATTTTTGTAGCATGATAATAAGAGTGGGGAAGGGAAAGGGGGGGGGGAGGGGGATGATGGTAACTGGAGTGGAGTTAAAAGAAGGGGCTTAAGGGAAGAGAATGGAAGGGAGTTTATTTGCCTGACTAGTCTCTTGGATACAGTCCAAGTTGTAATTCTATGGAGTAGACATGTTTGGAGCATAAAAGTGAAAGATATCCCTTTTAAAATAAAAAAAAAAAAAAACACTAGTTAAAAATACAAAGAAAACATATTCAGTATGTTACCACATTGCCTAGCGTACCTACCCATGTCATCATTAGAAGATAGCCTCTAAATTGGAGTAAATTGATACTATGCTTCTGTATCTCCTGTGAATACAAGGTACATTCATACCTGGATTTTTTTTTCTTCAGGTCTGACTCCTTACTGAATGGAATATCCAGAACCTATCCCTTACATTAGTGCAGTTGGTGTTGCAAATTATGTGTAACTCTGGTTAAGATCTACTCACTACCCATCTTGCAAGCTGTGCAGCAAAGATAAGTACATCAGTACTCAATGATGTATTTTTATGGTGTGCACTTTTGCTTTATACAGTTTGCAGAAATTTGGAGCTTCGTTGCTGTATTAACTGATCAGTTTATTTATTTATTTTCTCCTTCGTCAATGTGTGAATTATCTGATACTTTTGTGTGCTCTAATCAGCAGGACAGATAAAAGGAAATTATGCTATTCTATATGTAGCGCATTAAAGCATATAACATATCAGCTGTGTACCTTGATTGGGGGGGGGCTCAAACTATTAAGGGTACATTTGGTTGCTTGTAATTAGGGTACCTGCTTATCACAGTTAAAAAATGATGACCAACATATTATTTTGCTGTTTTTCAGCCAATGTCTGACATTTACAGGTGACTGTGTTAAACCCTAGGTTTCTTCAGAGTGCAAAAGAAGATGGCAGCTGTTATGTGTTGTATTTATATGGCACTTTCCTAGTAGCAGTAAAGAAGATTTGCATGTTGCATTTGTTCATGCCTATGATGTACAATGAAATACTTGCTCCTTTTTTAAAACAAGCCACAGGTAGTTTCCATCTTAAGTCATATCTGCTCTTTTTTTTCTTTAGTCTCTTTTCCAGCAGGTCCATAAGTTTCATATCTTTCTTATAATCTCATATTACCTGGAAGCTTACCTTTGAGTTTTTTTTTTTTTTTGTAAAAATCATGTATTAATTTTTAAACATAGTTAGCAGTACACTGACTTGTAAGCACATTGCATTTTTCTTTCATTTGCTCTCCCCATGCTCTGCCCACAAGTGTTGCTACTGCATTGCTGTTTCAGTCCATTTATAACTTTTCTTTGTTGGGCTGCCTTTCTACCATTTCTCCTTGTTTATGTGTAATACGTATAACTAATAAAGAGTCACTCAAATATATCTGTGCCTTATGTGGAATATATTTCATGTACAATAAAGACCAAATCTATGGGTAAGCTCAAAAGGCAACCTTTTTTGTTTGTTTACTAATCATACCTGCTTTATAAAGTAAAATCCCCTGAAGTATGGAAGATGCCTACTAAATGCTTGTTGAAAAAAAATAGTTTTTGTTCATTATCTATTGTTTCTAATCCTTCCAGACTTGAGTTTATTTTTAACATATTGTCTACTTGGCAAAACATAATCACTTATTCTGAACTGGACAAGTATCCCCCAAGGTGCTTGCATTTCTTTACTCAGACAATCTGACATCTGAACCTTCTTTTAAGCATTTCTCTTCATCACTACATATATCATCTTTGCTGTATCCATGTTCATAGGTTCATAGGTTCATAGGTTCATAGGTTCATACTAGGCTATCTGCCCTAGGGCATTTACAAGCCCAGCCAGAGTGTGTTTGGCTTTCGCCACCCATTTTAAATTAATTTTGCTATGCCCTTTTTCGTGGTTAGTATACTGTGCCTCTGTCTAACAGTGACACCGAAGTGATACCCGGGGTAAACCTACGATCTCCCATCCACTCATCAAGATTCCTCTTGAAGAGAGTCAATGAGGGACTCTGCCTAACCTGGACTGGGATTTTATTCCAGAGTGAAGGGAGCCTCTGGGTTATGAATCTGTCCCTCCAGCATGTCCTATTTATTTCAGTGCTGAGGTTCAAGTCTCTTGAGCGCATAGTTCGATGGGATTTGGATTTTCTGTGGTGCAGCATGTCCATTAATTTCGGGTTGGACATGGCTTTATACGTCAGGCACAGATCGCCTCTGAGCAGGCGGTATGCCACTGAGTAGAGCTAGAGTTTCTTTAGCCGGGCAGCATATGGCATCTGTTTGAGCCCTTTGATCCTCTTGGTGAGGTACTTTTGGGGTCTTTCCAGTTGCTGCAGGTGTCTGGTAAGGTACATCCCAAAAGGGGCATTGTACTCAATTATGGGCCTGATGAGGGATGAGTAAAGTGGCACGATGACCTCCCCTGATCTAGATGTGAATCCCTTCATGATTAGGTGGGCTATATAAAATGTTTTTCTAACCACTTTGGCCACATGGTTGTCAAATGAGAGATTGCTATCAACTTGGGTCCCCAGGTCCCTAATTACTTCTTCTGTACTTAATGGATTACCACCTATGTGGTAATTTGTGGGCACTTTGTTTTTGCCAAAGGGGATGACTATACACTTTTTGGCATTTAGCTTGAGGCCATGGCTCTGGCACCAGTTGTCTGTTTCTATGAGGCCCTTTTGGAGGATGCTTGTGTCGGCTGGAGAGTCGATTATGGCGCCCAGTTTGCAGTCATCTGTGAACTTGGTCAGCCTCAGTCCTTCCGTGTTGGCCTGTACCTCTGCGAAATATATACCGAACAAGAGAGGTCCCAGGACTGAGCCTTGTGGGATGCCACTTGTAACTGGTTTGGAGTCTGACATGGCTCCAGCAATTCTAACCATGTGGGTTCTATCTTTGAGCCAGTTTGCAACCCATCTAGTGACATAGGGGTTTATATTTAAGCTGGTGAGCTTATCTATAATGCCCGAGTAGGGTATTGTATCGAAGGCTTTTGTGAGGTCCAGGTAGGCTGTGTGGACCACCTTCCCCTCATCAATGGCCTTTTTGACTGTTTCAAAGAAATCGACCAGGTTTAAGAGGCAGGATCTGCCCTTAACAAAGCCGAACTGGGTAGGATCCAGTGTCTGTAGGTCCCCAATATCTTTATTTATGAGGTCCATGATGATCCTTTCCATAGCTTTGCAGACCAAGCTAGTCAGGCTTATGGGGCGATAGTTTCCAGGATCCGTTGAGGCACCACCTTTGTGGAGAGGGACCACTGTTGCTGTACGCCACTCTTTGGGTACATATCCTGTAGTAAGGCTGAGATTGAACAGTAGTTTTATGTTTGGGTTTAGCTCTTCTTGGAGTTCATGTAGGATGCAGCCCGGTACACCATCTGGTCCCATTGATGCTGTGTTTTTTGCTTTGGAGAGGGTGGCTCTTACCTGAGCATCTGAGATGTCGGGGGGGGGCAGCACTCTGCTGGGATAGATATTTACCCTTTTGTTGGGGGGGGGGGTTTGCACTGAATCTGTCAGCTAGGATGTTGGCAATGTCTGTGGGTTCGGTGTATTCTTTGTCATTTTGGACTAATTCTGAGCATATCTGGGAATTCCCACCCAGGTTCCTAACATAACTAATGAAAGCCTTATGATTATCCTTAGTGTCCTGTGCAATTTTTCTCTCGAAGCTGGCCTTAGACGATTTTATGAGTGCCCGTAGTTTTTTGCTAATACTGATCAGAGATGCCTTCCCTTTTTGGGATTTTGCTCTAGCATGTAGTAGCTTCCTCCTTCTATTGTATAGTTTGTTTATGGCTGGGGTCCACCAGACAGGACGTCTGCCTTTGGAGGATTGGGTCTTGGTTTTATTTGGGATTGCATGATCCATGCATTCCTGAAGGTGTTCATAGAATGCGTTTATAAAGGATTCTGTGGTCTGGGCCATATTTTCCACAGGCCCGGGGGCTTTGAAGGATTCCACCTCAGTTTTGAGGAGTGTGAAATTTGCTTTAGAGAAGTTTTTCACCGTGGTTTTCTGGGCAGGGGGTGGGGTCGGGATGTGAATATCCAGTGAGATTAGTTTATGTTCTGATCTTACCAGTGAGAGATACACTTCTGATCTGGAGCATAGAGTCCCCATGTTGGTGATGATCAGGTCCAGTATGTTTTCCCTCTTGTGGGAGTGGTAACAAGTTGTTCCATAGCATTTGAGTTTATAAATTCTAGGAACCTTTGGGCTAGGGTGTTGGAGCTATAGTAATGCTCCCAGTCTATGTTTGGGTAGTTGAAGTTGCCCAATATAATGGTGTTTGGAGAGACCTTCATATTTTCCAGTGTTATCAGGAAGGCCGAGTGGTGTTCCTGGGTTTGGGAGGGTGGTCTGTAGCAGGCTATAAACTTTAATTTATGTATAGTTGTTCCTCTTATCAGTCCAGTTCACCCAGGTCACAAAATCTGTAATCAGTAAGTTCATAGGTTCATAGATTCATAGGTTTATATTAGGCTAATAACCAACAGAGTCTTTACAAGCCTAGCCATGCAACCCAACCCAGTTCTGTACCTGAGTACCTTTGACACCTATATGGTGGTATATGATAGTAAGGAGGTAGCTAAGAGTTATATGTGAGTTATATTAGTTGGAGATTAATTTACTAATTGACCTTTGCCCGTAAGAGAAATGGGGTCCAGATTGGGGGTGAATTTGCAATTTCCCATCCAGTGATCAAGGTTTCTTTCAAACAGGGTCAAAGATGAACTCTACTTCAATAAAAAGAAAATCACAAGTGATGATGGAGCACTATATCACACAAAATGAACTTTAATCCACTGGTTTAGCGCTTTCAGCCCAATAATTAGGCCTTCATCAGAACAAAGTGTTAAAAAACTGTCTCATTTTTATACCATCATCAATACACATCACACCAATCAAATCTCATTTTACCTAAACTCAATGTAAAAACTGTTTAAAATGTGTTTAAATAAAAAATGCATTTTAAATAAAGCATACATTTCTAACAAACATATAAACTATTTACATTTGTTGTAATAAACTTTTCTTTTCAACACAGCTTTATAGTTGACACCATTGTTAAGCCCTGGTGTCCTGCATGCATCTAATAAAACCTGCCATTTAAACTCTCTAAAATCTAGTTCCCCATCTCTGTCTCCATTAAAGCCCAATGGAACATGATCTATAACTATAAAAAGAAACTTAACACTGTTATTGCTACTCACACAGTTTAAAGTGTGCTTGTAAAGAGCATTATCTAAATTTTTCTTTTTGATGGCATAATAGTGTTCATACATTCTGTTTTTAAGTTGCCTATTGGTTTTCCCAATATAGAATGAAGAACAAGTGGAGCATTTTGTCATGTATACCACAAATGTAGATTTACAATTAAAAATGCCTGGAACGTGTCACATCTTGCTCTGAGTTGCAACATTAAAATCTGCTCCCTCTGAAATGTATTTTCAAAAATTGCAACTTTTACAAGTACCTATGTTGCCTTGAGGCTTTTTTCTTTGCCCACTTTCTAACATTTCTTTGAAATTCCTTCCTCTTCTGTTAACAAACATGGAGGCTTCTCCTACCATCTGAAGATCACTATTTAAAACTAATATTCTCCAGTTGTTGGACACTATGTTTTTAATTTCTTTACTGTCTAAGGTAAAGGTTAACAACATCGACGTTACCCAATCCTTCTTGTTTCGTCTGTTTCCACTAAGCCCCTCCCTTTCACTTATACTAATAATGTCTTGGACTATTTTAGAAGGGTACCCACTGTTTTTAAATCTAGAATGCAATTCCTGCACTAACAAATCTAACTGTGCTTCATCGCTTGTAAGTCTCTTAAGCCTTACTAACTGCCCCTTTATAATGTTATATTTCACATAAGTGGGATGCATACTAGAGTAACTCAAAAGACCATTGCTTGCCACTTTCTTATAACTGATGCAGGACCCCAAAAAATCTTTACCTTCCTCTTTAATAACTTCTAAATCTAAGAAACATATCTTACAATTATCGCAGCTACCAGTAAAATGCAAAAAAGAGGTGTTATTGTTCATGTCTACAATGTACTGTAAGAGCTCAGTTTGTGTGCCTCTCCAAATAAAAAACAAATCGTCAATAAAATGATAATAACTCACAATTTTCTGTCTGTTGCTAAACTTGGACATAATGTTGTTTTCCCAGTAAGCCAGAACTAAATTGGCATAATTGGGAGCCATCCTGGCACCCATCGCCACCCCCTTCATTTGCAAACAATGTTCGTTGTCAAACATGAAGTAATTGTATGAAAGAATATTATCCATACATTCCAACATGAACCTGCACTCTTCTAATTCATATTCTCCAATGCTGATTAACAAATTCCCAACCCTCTCTAACCCCTCATCATGAGGAATGCAGGTGTATAAATATGCCACATCAACTGTCACCAGCAAATCACCAGCTTCAACCTTAATTTTATAGATTTTACTTAAAAAATCAAAAGAATCCCTAATAAAGGAGTCTGTCTTCTGTACTATCTCAAGCAAAGTTCTATCTATAAACTTGCAACATGGCTCTAACTTCGATGCTGGTGAAGAAACTACAGGCATATAAGGGGGACAGTGCCCATCCTTATGTATCTTTGGAATACCAAAGAGGTGCCCTATCCTGGGTTTGTCTACTACAAAAAACTCATACATGCTCCTAGAAATCAAACCTTTTGATAAGGCTTCAAAAAGCCAAGAGCCTATTCTTTTATATGCTTTTAAGACATCACCTTTGGAAACCTTTCCTAGTAGCAGTAAAGAAGATTTGCATGTTGGATTTGTTCATGCCTATGATGTACAATGAAATACTTGCTCCTTTTTTTAAAACAAGCTGCAGGTAGTTTCCATCTTAAGTCATATCTGCTCTTTTTTTTCTTTAGTCCCTTTTCCAGCAGGTCCATAAATTTCATATCTTTCTCATATTCTCATATTACCTGGAAGCTTACCTTTGAGTTTTTCTTTTTTCGTAAAAATCATGTATTAATTTTTAAACATAGTTAGCAGTACACTGACTTGTAAGCACATTGCATTTTTCTTTCATTTGCTCTCCCCATGCTCTGCCCACAAGTTTTGCTACTGCATTGCTGTTTCAGTCCATTTATAACTTTTCTTTGCTGGGCTGTCTCTACCATTTCTCCTGTGTCATATTATCACTCGACCATCCATAGATTGCTAGATGAATCGCCATTTTTTCTATCTACAGTGCTTGTGATAGCTATCTAGGCTCACCCGTTTTTCCCTTGACAACATTTCTTTCTGTCTTAAGTTGCACTGTTCATTTGGTTGCATTATTTTGTACTTGATTTCCTAAAGTATGAACTATGTTTTTAGAAGAACATTTCTGGTTAATACATAAGCAGCCACTTTATTTGCTTGTCCTTCATATTGTGTTTGCATACAATTTCCTATTGTATCAACAAATGCAAATGTTTTGAATTTTAAGTCCATGTACGTTTTACCCATGTTTTTTGTAAGGCATAAAACTCAGATTGCTTTTTTATTTCAATGTTTATGTGTAATACGTATAACTAATAAAGAGTCACTCAAATATATCTGTGCCTTATGTGGAATATATTTCATGTACAATAAAGACCAAATCTATGGGTAAGCTCAAAAGGCAACCTTTTTTGTTTGTTTACTAATCATACCTGCTTTATAAAGTAAAATCCCCTGAAGTATGGAAGAGGCCTACTAAATGCTTGTTGGAAAACAATAGTTTTTGTTCATTATCTATTGTTTCTAATCCTTCCAGACTTGAGCTTATTTTTAACATATTGTCTACTTGGCAAAACACAATCACTCATTCTGAACTGCACAAGTATCCCCCAAGGTGCTCGCATTTCTTTACTCGGACAATCTGACATCTGAACCTTCTTTTAAGCATTTGTCTTCATCACTACATATATCATCTTTGCTGCATCCATGTTAATTTATGTATAGTTGTACCTCTTATCAATCCAGTTCACCCAGGTCACAAAATCTGTAATCAGTAAGCTCATAGGTTCATAGATTCATAGGTTTATATTAGGCTAATAACCAACAGCGTCTTTACAAGCCTAGCCATGCAACCCAACCCAGTTCTGTACCTGAGTACCTTTGACACCTATATGGTGGGATATGTTAGTAAGGAGGTAGCTAAGGGTTATATGTTGGTTATATTAGTTGGAGATTAATTTCCTAATTGACCTTTGTCCGCAAGAGAAATGGGATCCAGATTGGAGGTGAATTTGCAATTTCCCATCCAGTGATCAAGGTTTCTTTGAACATGGTCAAAGATGAACTCTACTTCACTTTAACGGGGAGGTTATTCCAAAATGCAGGGATCCTTTGAGATACTGGAAAAGCTCAAGTCCTTGTATCTAGTGTTTCAGGTGCTCTTTGTTTTGCAAATGTGCAAGAGATCCATCAGAAATGGATCTGAGGATGACTTATATGCCAGACATAGATTTCATCTCAGTAATTTGTAGGAGGCAGAGCACAGAGCTAGGGCATTAAGGTGATCTTTGTACAACAGCATATTCATACCCTGGTTTACCCTAGTGAGGAATATTTGAGGGCATTCTAACTGTTGCAAGTGCCTAGTTAGGTGCATACCAAAGGGAGCATTGTAGTCAGTGATGGCTCTGATATGGGCTGAGTAGAGTGGCGCTGTAACTTCCTTGGACCTGTATGCCATACATTTGCAAGGGAGTTGGGCGACATAGAATGATCTTCTTACTATCTTTGCTACATGTTGGTTGAAGGTCAGATTACTGTCTACATATGTTCCCAGATCCCTAACTAGTAGGTCAACTCTTAAGGGTGTTTTATCAATGGAGTAATTAGCTTGGGTGTATAGTTTCTCAAATGGTACTGTAATGCATTTATTCATATTGTATATTAATCCATGGCATTAGCATCAGTCATTTATTTGTGTTAGACCTTCTTGTAGCATGCTGATGTCATAGGGGGA
The DNA here is from genome assembly GCF_019279795.1 of Protopterus annectens. Taxonomy (NCBI): domain Eukaryota; kingdom Metazoa; phylum Chordata; order Ceratodontiformes; family Protopteridae; genus Protopterus; species Protopterus annectens. Next base: position 1,541,048,969 of record NC_056733.1, read on the forward strand.
ATCGCTTGCAATTTGCATTCATCTATGAACTTGGTGAGCCTGAAACCTTTGATGTTAGTCATGACTTCTGAGAAGTAGATGCCAAACAGGACCAGACCCAGCAAGGAACCCTGGGGTACTCCACTGGTGACTGGTCTCATGGTGGAAGTGGATTCACTGATTCTGACTTCTTGAGTCCTATTTGTGAGCCAGCCAGCAATCCAGTGAGTTATGTAGGGATTTATGCCAAGTTTTGATTGTCAATAATACCTGCGTGCAATATTGTACAGAATGTCACTTAGCAAAGCCAAACTGGGATGGGTCAAATGTGTGAAGGTTTTAATAACCTTGTTAGTCATTTACATGATTATTCATTCTGTGGCTTTGTATATTGGACTTGTCAGACTGATGGGTCTGTAGTTACCAGGGTTGGTTGATGGTTCACCCTTATGAAGAGAGTTGGGCATTGTAGCTCTCAATTCACCTGGCATATAACATGTTTTAAGGCTGTAGTCGAAGAGTTACTTAAGTGGTCCTGTTAGGTCATGTTTTAGGCACTTTAGGAGGCAAATGGGGATATTGTTGGCCTTAGCAATCACTGCCAGGACCTGCTTCTTGCTGATAGTTGCATGGATATGTTAAAAAGGGTTTCACAGGAGGTAGTGGGGAGGAGTGTGTGGGGGGTGAAGTTAGAGCTAAATTTATTTGCCATTAAATTTGCTATGTCACTCTGGTTAGTGAAGGTTGTGCTATTCACCAGCAGTTCTGCACAGTGTTCCTGACATGGCTGAAGAAAGTCTTGCGATTATCTTTAGCCTGGGAGGATATCCAAACTTTGTAATTTGCCTTGTTGGAATTTATTAAACCTCTTGGTTTGTTCGTTAGTTGAATCAGAGAGCACTTGTTGTGAGTTGGTCTTTCAGATTTTGGCCAAGACTTGTTTTCTTTTTATTGTATATGCTATTAAGGTAAACATTCCACCACTGGGGTTTGCTTTTTGCATTAAATTTGGGCTTATTTCTGGTAGGTACAGCAGCCTTGATGCGGACATTTACATGTTTGCACAGGGTTTCTATGAATAATTCTGCATAGGTAGCTGTGTGGTTGGGGCTTGCTGGAATTGTGGATTTTATAGCACTATCACTTAAAAGGATGTACTTTGCTTTAGAATAGGTCCTAGCTACTATGGGTTTAGTTTGGTTTTCCAGGTTGATTTTTATTTCAAGGAAAACAGTTTTGTGATCTGACCTCAGCAATGAGGACATGAAACAGAGAAGGGTACAATGCTCTTCCAGGCTGGTGAGTACAAGGTCCAATATGCTTGATTTTCTGGTTGCAGTGCACACTATCTGGTCCAAGGTGTTCATGTTGGTAAAATCCAGGAAACACTGTGCATGTGAGTTTGAGGAAATGTACATTTCTCACTCTATTGAGGGATAATTAAAGTCTCCCATGAATAGGGTATTTGGTTGGATGGTGAGTACCTCTAGTAGGTCAAGGTAAGAGTTATGAGCTTCATGGGTCATAGAGAGTGATCTGCACCTGGCCAGGATATAAGGAACTTTGTCTGTGGAGACTTGGACATGGATGAACTGCAGGGCATCACCCTATTTAACTATGCTGGAATTGCATTTTTTGCTAAAATAGACTGAGATACCTTTACCTTTAGCCCCTGTCTGTACCGCTGTTGGCATAAACATAAAAGGCACTGCAGACTTGTTCTACCAGAGTACTTTTGTGGTTTTAAACCAACTCTTGGTAACAGCACAGATTTCTACATTGTCTAAGGTGAGGAGAGTTTGAAGGGTGCGGAGATTTTTGTTTAGGATCTGAGCATTGAGCAGTAACACCTCAAGGTTGCTTTGAGGGTTTTTTTTGCTATGTTGGTAGTTTTGCCATGTTGACATTGCCTGAAAAAGGCTATAAGGAGGTGGATAATTTTTTAGCCAATACCTGCAAGCCCAGGGGCCACAGGTGTAGACCATCCTTAGCTAAGTAATGTGGTCTGCTAACTATATCCTTCCATGTTGATAGATACTGGATTGACATCAGAAACTAAGCCAATTATTAAAATCATTCATTTTCTGTTCATACTGTGGCACATACCGCTCAGCCGTACTGAATTCCTCAGTATTTACCAGTTTTTAGGGCAAAATAATGGGGTGCATGAATTCCCGGGTGGTCCCTTCAATTTCTGATTTTTTTTTTTGTTCAAGTTTACAGTTATGGCTGACATTACCAAGCATCAGCAGTGTATTCTGCAACATCATCAACATGCAGCAGTGTGCATTATGACAGTTTTTTGAGGCAGACTGCAGTCTATCGGACTTGGCTGTCCAACTCCATCAGACAGTGTGGAAACTCATCTCGGAATGGAGTACTAACAGCAGCAGCAGCACTAAGTGGAGCAGAGCACAAGCACATTACAATTTCAGTTCTTCTGAATCTGAACTTCTGCAGACTCTAGCAGTCCAGCCCAGTGCACCCACCCGTGTCTGCAGGTTGCAGAATAAGAAAATTTACTTTCTCCGGTGGCTTCTGCAGCACAACCTCCAGGTAAGTGAAAAAGAATAAAAAAGCCCCCACATATGAATGTAGAAACTCAGCAAAGGAATCGGAAATGATTCTGCAATCTGCTGCAGCCTGCCCTGCACACTTCTTTTACTATTAATGTGTTAAATAGTTAGCAGCACTTTTGTGTGATGTCATGTGAATGTGATCAGTGGCTGCTAGTCTGCTACAAGCTGGTGCTGTTCTGATTTATGTGAGTCAGAAAATGTGTGGCGGTCTAAGAAAGAAAACCAGAGTGATGATTTATGACAATGTGCCCTAGTATGATTTGTTTTGCATGGTGCATCTGTCATGCTCTAACTTAACTTCTAATAATCCACTGTTAATACAGAACAGACCAAAGAAAGTCATAGCGAAAGTGGACATAACTGGGTCCATTTAAATCTACTTGTAATAAACCTTTCTTTGGCTGGTTGCATTCCTACCTCAAGGGGACTGAAAAATTCACTCCCTATGGTGAAACAGTAAACTTATGAAGATGGTTAAGAAAACGAAGTGTAAATGCAAGGTATAAAGAAGCTTAAAACAATAACCATATTTAACCCACTCACCACCAGAGATTGCCCAACTACTACCTGTGACATGGTCAACACTTCAATTAAAAAAATGAATCTAGCTGTATTGCAGGGCCTGATAACATACCTCTAGTGTTCATAAATCTTATGTGTGACCCTTTTGTGCAATATCTAGAGATTTTATTGAACTTTGTATTGCAAAGCCAGCATTATTACAGTAAATAAGAGAGGATCATACAGTTATTACTGAGGCCTACAGACCAATCAATGATGAAATTATAGAACGATTAGTTAATATGCCTTTAACTGCAGATGAGACTTCTAGAATATAAACAGTATGGGTCTGGCCTATTGCACGGCTGTCAATTTCATATTATAACATTTTCAAAGGAGGCTACATAACAAAATAAACAAAGGCTCTGTGTTAAAGGCAGTTTAACATATTTCAGACATTTATATTCCCTTGATTCCTGCTTTCTGATATTTTGTTCTATTTCATCTGTGATCGTTTTGCTTCCTCTGATGACCACACTGCTGCTGATTGTCCACATAACTGTTATGGTGAGCATTATGGCAAGTTAAATGAAGAAAGGTACTGGGTTTATAAAGAATTTATATAGAATGCGAATATTAGTTGTACATCTTGAAATGCCAATAAAAGGAAGGGAATTTTCTGGCAAACCATATCAGAATAAACATGGACTGAAAGTTAAACTGGGATAGAAAGTTAAACTGAAGTCCATAGCTCTGCATTTTCATAAGTCATGTTGCTCCTGAAATGAAAGAATTAATATCCTCATTCTTGTTCACCAAATTAAGTTAATCAGCATACAGATTTTTTGCCATTTGAGAGGTATGCTGTGGCATTATACTTGATGAAGGTAGAATGCTGCTTAGTGCAAGGCACATACTGGTCTGAGACACATTCAAAGAGGTCCATAATGTTGTTTTCATATATGGTCATTTGCACTCATATGAACTATGATAGAATCATATTGGCACCTGTGGTGCAGTGACTTGAGTGAGTGCATGATATTGCAGACCATAGCTCCAGATAGGCAACTAAGCCAGTAATTTCTCCATGTCTAGCCTAGTGAGAGTGGCATCTGTGTGTTTTACAATAGAGTATCCTATGACAAGAGTACTAGGTAAAGTTTTTGCTTGCCTTATGGGCTTCATTCTCAGGGAATCATTGGTGTAGGCTTATGTGTGGTGTTAGCTGTTGGTTTTGGTGTGTAATGTAGTAATTGCTGAGGATAGGTGTTGCTGTTTGATGGCCTAGGAGGTCTGTGGTGTTTGCAAAGGTTTCTTTTAAGTGCCTGTGCATGAGAAGGTCTATGTATGTGGTGAGCATTATGTGGGAAGGATGTAGTGTGTGTTCTTGAAAACCTTGTTTGTAAGTGACAGAAGTAGCAATGAGAGAATTAGTTCACCCAAAACACTTAACTAGTAACAGGAAAATAGGGTGAAGAGAGTCCAAACACCAGGGGGGAGATTCCGTTTTGAGATTTTTAATTATGCAACTTGGAATGTTCAGACTTTTGTACATTTTATGCTTTTAAACATGAGGTTCTTGCTCAGGAAGGGCTAATAGAATAATGTTTTTGATTGGTGATTTTATACTTGAATTGGATATATAAGATGGTTCTTTATTGCTGGTTGTGTTCATCTGATGAAGTCTGCTGGTAGTGGACAAAAATGTGTATCATTTAAAGCGTTAATGTGTTTTTCTTGGTGAATAAAGAAGACCGAATTTCCCCTCCTGGTGTGTGGACTCTCTTCGCCCTGTTTATGAGTGAGCTTTTTGCCTCCAAGGAAGTTATTACTTATATCTCTTGCATACTATGTTAGTTATTTTAAGGATTAAAGCACTTACTAGACTACTGTCCTATCTCATTCATGAAAATCTACTCAACCCCTCGCAACATGGTTTCCACCCTAAATACAGTACCTCGACTGCCATACTATCCTTTACTCAAAAGTTGCAGAAGCTAGGGACAACAACCTCCTCATCTCCTGTCTATTCCTTGATTTCTCTAAAACCTTCGACACTGTGTCTCATCCCATCCTTTTTAACAAACTCTCAGACCTAAACCTCTCTCCTTCTACTCTTGGCTGGTTCCAATCCTAACTTACTGGCAGAAAACAAGCTGTTAGATTGCAGTAGGCTTTGTCACTCTTCCTTGCTGTTCAAACAGGAGTACCCCAAGGCTCCATACGTGGACCGCTCCTTTTCAACATTTTTACCAACAACCTATATTCATCCTGCAGTCTCTCATCTGTAATCTAATATGCAGGCAACTCTACTCTCTTATCTATCTCCAATACTATCTCAAACTACACACACTAACACAGAATTCCTTTATCTCAGTTGAAAAATGGCTCAGAAACAATCAACTAATCCTTAACCCTAAGAAAACTCAACTCCTCTTCCTTACCTCAGACCCTCTCTCACCTTAAATCCAATTTTTTTCTTTCCTCCCGAGATGGCACTACTATCTCCCCTGCTTCACACACCAAACTCCTTGGGGTAATAATTGATGACTGACAAAAATTTGACTTGCACATACAACAGGCCATCAAAAAAAAAACAAAAACACCAAAAACTTGGACAACTTTATAGGAACAAAAATTCCTCACTACTGCCACTAAATGCACTCTTGCACAGGCATTCTTCTTACCTAGTCTTCTATATGGTTCCCCATCCTTACCAATATCTAAACTACCTCAATGCAGAAACTGGAACAGACATACTACAAAATTGCCAGATTTATTCTAAACCAACCACTCTCTTCACATGACTGTCTCTCACTAAACAAACTTCAGTGGCTGGAATTTCACAATCACAACTCCACACTACCTTTCCCGTACTCAACAACCCCTCTGCCTGCCCTGCTCTCACCTCCCATGTTACTCTCTACTCTTGCTCCCAGCCTCTCCGGAGTGCTGATCAGTATCTTCTCTCAGTTTATAAACCCAAACGGAATATTGGCAAACTACTGTACAAATACTCTGTCTCACTAAACTGGAAAAAACTCCCTCTCCATATTAGATCCAACCTTTCCTTTCCCTGTTTTAAAAAGGAGCTTAAATCCCACCTACTAAACTTGAAATGATGCCATTGCCTTGACCACATGTAGTCTTAGTCTGTCCTACTATATGACCTGTTGCATCTCCTAACTTCCTTTCTCTGTTAGTAACTTCTGCTTAAATTAACGTTCTAAACCATAAGCTCTACTACTATAACCTACTATAGCTCCCTCCTTTCTCTCACCCCTACTATTTTCAACACTGTTTATCTTTTTTCCCCCACTTCCTATCAATGTCTATACATTGTCCTTCCTTTGAACAACGATTATCTTTTTGTTTTTACTCTCATATGTAGCACATTTTAGACCACTGCTATCAATGCAATCCTTAATGTTCATAATTTTTTCTTTTGTTTTTATCTTTATAATTATTTTGTATTTGCATTGTTATTTTAATAGTTTTTGTCCTGCATGTTTATCTTTGCTTATGTTTGCTGGTGCTCTTTCCCTTTGGGCCTCCACTGAAAAGGAGTTGCTTACTATCAATGCAATGCAAATAGTTAATAACCTTTATTTTTTACAATTATTTTGTATTGTGATTGTTATATAATATTTTTATATTGTCACGTTAACTTTACTTATGTTTGCCGGGGCTTTTCCCCTCAGGTCTCCACTGAAACTAAGTTTGTTTGCAAACTCATTTGGGCTAACTTGGTTAACAAATGTGAAATAAATAAATAAAATAAAAACAAAACTTTGTCTGAATGCAAGACACAGTTGCTAGATTGTCTCAGAAGGATACCCATATCTGCCAAGTTGGCCACAGAGAAATTATGAAACTGCATATGCATGTTGTTAAAACCTGTATTAGGGTTGGACTATTACAGTTTAGGGACTTGGTTTTACAGGGTCACCTGCGTGGTGTCTAGGGTTAAGGCTAGATGCCAGATAGTGCTATGATCTGGTATTAATGCTGTTCAATGCACTAACTAGCTGCCCTAAGCTTAGTTTTATGCAAAGCCTTTCTGTGTTACATGTTAAAGTCCTAAATACTAGCACTTTAGGTAAAGTTTACAAACTAAATTTGCTACTATACAGGGCACTGCTAACCGCTACTACATGGTGAGTAGCAATGCACAAAATGCACCTAACTTATAGTAGACAGAGAAAAGCTGAAAATCAACTCCTGTGCCATCTGCCTAATGAATGACTAGACTTTGAACTCCATGGAGTGCTTCCCAACTCAGAAAGACCAGTTAAACACCTTCTGCCACAAAATGAATGATCCTGGAATTTCTTATATGAAAGTACAGCAAATGTAGATCTAATGTGCAGATTAAAATGTCTCTAAAAAGCCCTGTTGTTGATGAAACAATCTTACTTTAAGCTTTTCTGTGTGTTTCTCAACTTGTACAGACCAGGCTACCATTTTACTCCCATTAGGATCGCAGTCCCAGTTTTCTTAATGTAAAACACACTTTGGTTAGCCAAAACTGAAAAGTTACTGACTAGCTAGAAGTATTTGCCATTGCAAGCACCCCTCTGTTTGTTTCCCAACTGAAAAAGACAGACCAGACTATCTTTCTACTGCCGCTTGAATTGCAGGCCCAGTCTTCTTATTATAAAAATACAGTTTTATTAGTCAAAAATGCAACAGTATCAGAAACAATTCAAATAACTAGCTTTAACTATTAATTTTCAGTTTAGACCTTCATATGTATTTTCTAGCCTGGACAGGCTTCCTTTCTACTCTCATTAGAATTGCAATCTCAGTCTTCTTAATACAAAACCACACTTTAGTTAGCCAAAAGTGAGGAGGTATCAGAAACAAGTCAAACAACTAGCTACAAAAAGTAATTCTCTCTTAATCATTCCTGTGTGTATCCCAACTCAGATAGGCCAGTCTACCTTTCTACTGCCACTAGAACTTGCAGTCCAAGTCTTCTTAATGTAAAAAGACACTATAGCTAGCCAAAAGTGAATAGGTTCTAGAAACAAATCTAAACAAGTAGTTACAAGTAATTGCAAGGCTATTCAAAGGTAGAGCAGCCAGCAATGAGGGTCTCTCACACACAAACACACACACACACACACACACACACACACACACACACACACACACACACACACACACACACACACACACACACATTTTTTCAAATATCTGTGATCTTTCTCTTTCTGCTGGGATGATGGGATGGCTTCCTTCTTCACAAATCTAATTTACTGGATATTCTGTTGTTTCATTCTACCGTTATTTCCTGCATATTGACATTGAATCTCCACTGACTTACGAGGGCAGTAATTCCTCTTTTTGCATCATCATCTTGTCACTTTGATGATGCAAAATTGGATCTTTCCTGCACTCCTGCACCAGTAGTCTGGGTCTCTTTACTATGCTTTTTGTAAGTAAGTAAATACCATGTTAGCTCTGCACACAGGCCATTTATTGCTTCATTTTCCTGGTAAAATAAACTTTACTCTACAAAATTCTAATAGCTTCCATTAGTGCCCAACTTTCATCTTCAGTGATTTACTATATAATCAAAAGTTTTATGAGGGATGGACCTTATAAAAACATGAGACAAAATCAGGAGTTTTCTACAAAAATCATGGAAAGAAAAAAGGTAAGATTCAAAATGTTATTTAATTTATTTATTTATTTAACATTTGTTGACTGGGAAAGTCTGACTAGGACATAGCCTATTTTCAATGGAGGCCTGAGGAGAAACACTTCAGATTCATGTCTTTCGATACTCGGAGGAAACCGCAGTACCAAGAGGAATTCCACGTGAAAGATATGCAGACTCCACACAGAAGGCACTCCAGCCAAGAATTGTTCTGGAGAATCTCTTACTGTAATGCAACAGCGTTAACCACTGTCCCACCAAAATCAAAAACTATTTAGAGTTATAGACTTTGTGCTACAAATCATATGTTTGTCTGACAGTGAAACAGAAGCAAAACGCATGAGATTTGAAAAATGGATTAGTCAATGATGTGTAACTAACCTTAAAATTAAAAATTACACATGAAAAAATACAAGTAAAACTATTCCAATGTGAAAATTCGCTCTGTACACCTTTCTCACTATTGCTGACTAGGTAATAGACTCTGCTGACCCCAACGTGATGTCAGCATTTCAGAAAGGAAACAGAACTTCTTGCAGATAAATCAATAAGGGCAGTGTATGTTACGGCTATGGAGGGCATTTCTTGGAAGAGATTTTCCTTAAAAAGAAAAGTGAGAATGCAAACTTAAATGGCAGAAAGATGGCCAAAGTAAGCAGCTATTCATTTTGAGAACAGATACATTACCTTGATTTGTTTTTCTTGTTTGCACATGATCTTTAAGGCAAGTTCAAAGTTCACTAACAGTTGAAGTGGAGGGCCTTCCCAGTTTCATCTGTCAGTAGCCAGTAAGATGAGCAGAAAAAATAAGACTTGGAGAAGCTTCTAGGGCTAGAAATACAGACAATGAGACTGGGAAGAGCTTCCAAGGCCAGATATACAGTAGGGGTTGACAGCTCAAAATCCTGGAATTTTAAAAGCACAACAGGAAGAGGGTGGGTGAGTAGGAAACTTTTAGAAGAGAAATATTAAAAATTCAATAAAATGAGAGCTCACTCAAAAATTATTTAAACACCTGTGTAGATCACAGAAACCAGTTGAGAAAACTATACTATAAAGCACTGCAACTTTAAAATGCTTTAAAATAATAGCTTTAACTTCAGATACAATACAAACACAACAAGAAACACACAAAATATGGTAACATGTGTGCAATATTTTAAATGTAGTTTAAGCATTCGTTTTCTGGATGAAAAACTACAAAAGTGCAGAACTTTTATGTTTATACATATGGATTCAACCTTTCTCATCATTACTTTGACTTCATATATATATATATATATATATATATATATATATATATATATATATATATATATATATATATATATATATACTGTTTAACTTATTTACTCTAAATATCTGTAATGGAGTTGTGTTTTTTTTTGGCAAAGCTTTTTCATCTAATTGCTTCCATTTATTACTAATAAAAGGGATTATATTTATCTAATTGTGCTGGCAGCTGATTTCTTGAGATGAGGAAGATTTTATGGAATATAAAGGTTTGTAAAAGGCTTTGCCCGATCTCCAGTTATATTAGAAAAGACACAAGAAACAAGATTTACAACTGTTTCTCTCTTACATTAGGAGTATGTGGATGTCTTCTCCTAAGTATTTTTTCATATTCAGTCCACCATGAATTGTTAAGCATAGTATTAATACTGAAATCTGACTGGGTTTTAACTGTGCCTATGTCTGCATTTATGTGAATGTCGATCAGTATTTATTATTTTATTTATTTATTTATCGAGATTTGATTACAAGGAAGGTCCAACTGGGAAGGTTCATAGGTTCATAGGTAGGTACTAGGCTTTCAGCCCTGGGGCCTATATAAGCCCAGCCAAAAAGGTACCCTGGCTTTTGCCATCCAAGAAAATTATTTTCCTGTGCCACTGTCGAGCAGAGCCACAGAGGTGATCCCCAGGGTGAATTTCCTATTTCCCATCCAATCATCAAGATTTTTCTTGAAGAGTGCTAATGAGGAGCTTTGTTTGATATAGATAGGTAGTTTATTCCAGAGTATGGGAAGTCTCTAGGACAGGAATCTAGCCCTCCGGCATGTTCTGTTTATTGTGGTGACAAGGTTTAGGTCCCTAGAGTGAGTAGCTCGGAGGGTTTGGGATATCTTTAAGTGGAGCATGTCCAACAGCTCTGGGTTTGACATAGCTTTGTATGTTAGGCAGAGATCACCTCTGAGTAGGCGATATGCGACGGAGTAAAGCTGGAGTTTTTTGAGACGGTCTGTGTAGGGCATCTGTTTGAGGCTGGTAATCCTCTTTGTGAGGTATTTCTGCAGCCTTTCCAGTTGTTGTAGATGTCTTGTGAGGTACATACCAAAAGGGGCGTTGTACTCTATAATGGGTCTAATGAGTGATACGTAGAGGGGAACAATGATCTCTTTTTTTCTGGATGAGAAACCTTTTGTGATGAGGTGCACCATGTAGAAGTATTTCCCAACTACTGTGGTGATGTGATTATCAAAGGAGAGACTACTGTCCACCTGTGTCCCAAGGTCTCTTATCACACTTTCGGTGTTAAGTAGGTTACCGCCTATGTTGTAGTCCATGGGTACAGAGTTTTTACCACAGGGGATGACAATGCCCTTTTTGGCATTGAGCTTGAGGCCATGGCTTTGACACCAGACATCTGTCTCAGTGAGGCCCTTTTGTAGGATGCCCACATTGTTAGGAGTTTTGATTATGGCTCCTAGTTTTCAGTCATCTGCAAACTTCATTAGCCAAAGACCTTCTGTGTTAGCCTGTACTTCAGAGAAGTAGATACCAAACAGGAGGGGACCCAGTACTGAACCCTGTGGTACTCCACTTGTCACTGGTCTGAAGTCGGATTTGGAGTCTGCTACTTTCACAGTGTGGGTTCTGTCAGTGAGCCAGTTGGCAACTCATCTTGTGACATAGGGATTTATACCTAGTTTAGTAAATTTATCTATAATTCCAGAGTGGGGGATGGTGTAGAAAGCCTGGGAAAGATCTAGATAGGCTGTGTGAACCTCCTTACCCTTGTCTATGGCTTTGGTGACTGCTCCAAAGACGTTAAGGTTTAGGAAACATGATCTGCCTTTTACAAACCCGAACTGGGTGGGGTCCAGAGTTTGGAGATTACCAATGTCTTTGTTTATAAGTTCCATGATGATACGTTCCATGGCCTTGCAGATCAGGCTCGTCAGGCTAATGGGGAGGTAGTTCCCAGGGTCCATGGTGGCTCCCCCCTTGTGGAGTGGGATAACCATTGCTGTGTGCCATTCAGAGGGCACAAAGCCTGAGATGAGGCTATGATTGAGCATGGTACTTAGGTGGGCTGCCAGTTTGTTCTGTAGTTCATGTAGAACACAGCCTGGTATGTTGTCTAGTCCCATGGATGCTGTGTTCTTGGCTTTGGAGAGTGCGGTTTTTACCTGTGCAGCCATGATTACAGGAACTTTGCATTCTTCCGGTATAGAGATGGGCTCTTTAGGGGGTGAGAGGGGGTTAAAGTTAGCACAGAACCTATCTGCCAGGATGTTGGCAATATCAGTTGGGTCTGTATATTTAGTGCCATTGTGCTGTAACTCAGAGCAGATCTGAGTGTTGCCATTGAGATTTTTGACATAGCTATAGAATGCTTTGTGGTTGTCTTTAGAATCAGTGGTGATTTTGTTTTTGTAACTAGCTTTGGAGGATTTTATCAGGGATCACAGCTTCTTACTGAGGCTGACCAGGGAGCTCCTCCAGTTGTGGGATTTTACTCTCTTTTGCAACAGTTTCTTCCTTCTGTTGTACAGTTTGTTTATGGCAGGGGACCACCAGATTATCTTCCTTTTTTTGAAGGATAGCGTCTTGGTTCTGTTTGGGATAGCACGATCCATGCACTCATGTAAGTGCTTATAAAGTGCAATTGTGTAAGATTCAGTAGTCATAACTGTATTGTCCATCTGCATGGGTGTCATGAAGTTCACCACTTCTGTCTTAAGAAGCATGAAGTTGGCTTTTGAGAACTTTTTTACCATGGTTTCCTTAATGGAGGGTGGGGCCAGGATGTGGATATCTAGGGTAATTAGCTTATGGTCGGATCGGACCAATGAGGTGTTGACTTCAGGTGTGGAACACCGGTCACTCATGTTGGTAATGACTAGATCTAGGATATTGTTGCCCCTGGTGGGGGTGTGGATAAGTTGATCCAGGGCATTGGAGTTTATGAATTCCAGAAAGCGTTGAGCGAAGGAGTTGGTACATGAGTAGTTTTACCAGTTAATGGTGGGGTAGTTGAAATTGCCCATTATTAGGGTGTTTGGTTGAACCCTAATATTTTCCAGTACATCAAGAAAAAAGGAGTGGGAATCCTGGGGCATTGTGGGTGATCTGTAGCAAGCTACAATTTGGATTGCAGTTTTGCCCAGAGTTAGTTGAACTTGGATAACCTTGGCTGCATTATGCTGAGCAACTAGCCTGGAGGTGTGGCTATCCTTAATGAATATGGACACACCTCTGCCTTTGGTGTTACGGTCCAGGTTACATGGCCGAAAAGTGTGGTATGAGTTATAGCCTGGTAGTGCAGGGGTGCTCTCTGGAGCCTTGAACCAGGTCTCAGTCACTGCACAGATATCGATGTTCTCCATTTTAAGGAGTGCCTCGAGTGAGTGCATTTTGAGATTTAGACTTCTAGCATTAAGTAGCATTACCCTCAATTTTTACTTGCATGTTCCTTTTACGGTGGTGAATTTGTCATTTGTACCTTGCCTAAAAAAGGCACTATAGGGGTGGCAAGAACCTTATCCAGTATCCTGGAACTCATTTTCAGTGGCGGCCCAAGGAAAAAAGCTCCAAAGTATTACAAAACATTTTAAGAACAATAATTTTGTAGTCTTTAAAAATAATAGAAAAACAAATACAGTTTAAATAGCTACACCAAATAATTTATATGATAATGACTTAATAGTTAGAGAATTTTTTGCCAGTTTATTTTGCAATTAAAGGTAAGTTAGTATAATACAAACTGGAATTGCAATACAAAGTGAGAGAAAAGCAGTGTTATGGTATATTTAGAGAGAAAGCCAGGGAGAGAAATTGATGGACGCAATGAATTGAGTGAAGAAAGGAGAGTAAGGAGATGTGAGGAATGAAGAGGCATTTGTTCAAATTTAGGGCTATAGTTTATCCTGGTGTTGAGCAAGAACAGATTCAAATTTTGGCGAGGAAGTCTTTCAGAATGGTTTTGAAGGATGGGAGGGAGATTATTGACCTAATAGATAGATATAAGGGGTTCCAGGTCTTAGCAACATGGTACGAGGACAGACAATGCCCAGCAGATTTGATAGGTTTGTGGACAGACAGGAGTTCTTGGTCATTCATTGCATCATAATGATCATCCATGAACATAGTTGTATATAATGTTATTTAGTGTTAGACAAACAAATGGATTTTAGATAATTTTATAGGTGGTAAGAAACTGTTTATATCTTAGTTGGGGTAGTTCTAACCAATTTAGGTTTTTAAGCGCTATGCATTGGTGGCTTCTGAAAGGGTTACTGCTGCAAATTTACCGACTTTGTTATAGCCCTGTTCATGCTTTGATTTTTGTGATGTCTGAATGTTAGTGATGATGAGACCACCACAAAAAAGTGAGTGTGGGAAAGAGATAAGTAATGGCAAATGTAGCTTTAGTTGCATAGATGAGAAAATTTGGGGATCTTTAAAGCACCTGTTTGATGAGTTTTTCTTATGTAATTTTGTGTACGGAGGTCAAATTTAAGATTGTCATCCACCATCATCTGTAATAATTTGCTATGAGAAGTGATTTCACTGGTTGTATTATCAAGATAGAGGACTTTAAATGTTTTTTTTTTTCATGGGTGAGGGATTTAGTGGAAAAAATAGTAGTAATTTTTTAAGGGTTGACGAGTTGTGAGTTACAAAGCCATGTTTCAGTTTCTGTTAAAGCTTCATGAGTGATTTTTTGGAGGTGTGCCATGTAGTCAGATATGCAAATGAGTATGGAGTCATCATATGTGTACTGTATTACGGTGGCCTGTTGTGTAGATTTGTGTGTGGGGCTATTCATTAGTTGTGTGAAACCAAGTAAGTTCACACTAGATGTAGGGGAGTTAGAGCTTGTGTCCAACCAACTGACATTCACATCACCTAACAGTATTATTTACTGTGGAATTGTTATGGATTTCCACTGTGAATGGTGAATGTAAGCTGAAAGTAGGTTAGCAGGCAATATACTAATAGAGAACCGTAGTAATACAGAGTGTGTGTATGTGTATAGTTAGAGAGATAGATATATCGTATCGTATCGTGGTCTGTCGACCATGTCATCCTGGGCAGACAGATACTGGATCCCCTTAGAATGACACCAGAAGCTTAGCTAATTGTTGATGTCAATCATTTTGTCCTTGTACTGTGGTGTCATTCTGGGTGATGGCAGGATGCTACTCAGGGCTAGGGTCATACCTGCCTGGGCTACAAGATTGGAGAGCTCTTCTATGTCTCTTTTCATGTAGTCCAGGGAGGTACATCTCAGGTCGTTCACACCAACATGGACAATGACAGAGTCATATTTGTACTTGTGGAGTGACCTGAGTGCGTTGGTTATGTGGCAGATCCTGGCACCTGACAGGCAGGTGACAGTAACCTTCTCCTTGTTTAGCCTGGTGAGTGGGACATCAGTGTGCCTGACTATAGAGTCACCTATGACTAGTGAATTGGGTACGTTGTTTTGCCTTATGAGCTGTGGTTGAGTGGTACACTGACTCTGTGGGCTATGTGTCATTTGGGGTGTGTTGGGGGGTGGAGGCTGCTTGCGTTTCTGCTTTGGAGGTATCTGCTGCTTGAGCAGATTATTATTGAGAGCCTCAGCGAATGTTTTTATGTTTCTATGTGTGGATTTTGGTGGTGTAGGTTTAGTGGTACTATGTGATGAGTGTTGTGTGGTGCAAGTGTTTACATTCTCCTCTTGACTGTCAAGTTTAGTCCTGGTTGGAGAGAGCTTTATCTCCAGTTTGGCTAGATAAGTGCATCTCTCAAGTGTTGTAGTGTTGGGTGGTTGGAGGAGAGGGTTGTCTGTGTACATGAGGCAATTGCAACATTGCACCAAGATGCCGAGATTTATCAGATAGACCCTTGGACATGCCTGAATAAAAAACTATTTTCCTCTAGACAAGTGAGGAAAGTGAGTACAAGAGCTGTTTTTCTCTAAGCAAGTGAGGAAAGTGAGTACAAAAACTGTTTTCCTCTAGGTAATGAGGAAGGTTGAGTGCTGTAGTAATTTGTAGCTTATTTAGTGCTTACAAGTTCTGAACAAGTGCTGATCACGAATAAGCAAATTCAAGTGCTAAAACTAAGAATCTGTATCTGGACTAGACTAGTTAAAGAAAAGAAACAAGTGCAAATCTGGGCTTTTAAATCAGAAAGTTGAGAGAGAAGGAAAAACTGCCCAAATGGCCAATAACTACAATTTCTGGGTAATATCTTGTTCATACTAGAGGATTACTACAGTGTTTTGTTTCTAAGACTGACATTATATTTGTTGTGAATCTGAACTGATGGCTTATAATAGGAATTGAAATGAGCATAGATCTCTGCAAATGCAACAAGTTTGGCTAATATGTGAACCACATTATGTCATCAGCTAGTTGCAACAAGTGTACCTTAGTGACATCCCTAAAGATTATAGGGTTAGTATGTATACCCGGTTGGGTCCTAATGTTGAAGATAACCACATGATGGTCAGACCTGACCAGTGTTAGAATAACTCTGGGTTGTAGATCATAATAGTACAATCTTTGGGATGAACAAGTCAAGTAAATTGGACTCCTGCACCCTGGCTTCCTGGTGCAGAAGGTTGAGTTTTAACTGCAACTCAGGTGAGTGTGGTTTGATTAGCAGTACTGCCACTGGTGGAACCAGGTAGGGAGGGTGGGAGAAAGGTGAAGGTGTGTGGCCTGCTTGTCTCTCCTGGGAAAAGGGGTGGGGTTATGGGTGTTCGAGGAATACATAAGAAGTGAGATATCTGTTAGATACTGGAGAAACCACTTTCAGTGCTTTGGGGAAGCGACAGGGTTGCTTGCTGGCAATGCCCCTTGTGGAAGTGGGGGATGGACAGTATGGTTAGTCCATTGCATATTCCACTTCCATGCTTTAGCTGAATGTGCATGCATGGAGTTAGGGATTAAAATAAGAAAACCCTCAAGCCAGCTCTGATGATTGCCTTAATGATGGCCTCTCTGGACAACTGTTTTCCTTGGTGAGGAGTGAAACAAATGGGTTTATTGGCTGCAAGGGGGGCTGATGACAGGCAGGTAGCATGGGCAAAAAGAACTTTTCTGTAGGTAAGGGAGAATGCAATCTAGTCAAATCATTTGGCAGTGATGAAAACTTGGTGTTGTGCATGTTTCTTTGTAGTTGTATAGTCCTATACAGTATATTCCTACACCAAACACTCATCCATCAGTGGATAATTAAAACTGTACAAGTAATTTGTCTTGATCAGAAAATGCATTTTTCTTTGACATACTTGATGAAGCAGTGCAGGAGATGCAAAAATCTCATCAACTGGGAGATGTTTATTATTCACTTTTATTATATCTGCCTTAACTGGGAAGGTAACTAGCAACTTTGCTAAACTGTGATTCCTGGATCCCACGATAGCAAATTGTACTGTCCTTCATTAGACATATTTTAATTTCAGCTCTAGGAACTATCACTATAGTTTTCATGACTGAAGATACATAAGAGTTTCAGTTCCCACAGTCTTTGTAATGTTATTCAAGAGTCTTTCAGTGAAGAACAAGTTGAGAAAATGTTCACATATTGTTCAGTCAGCTGATACTGATTCCATGTGAACATACTGAGGGCTCATTGGCTTGATGCCATGTTATTAAAAAAAGCTGTTGATCAGCTCCCATCATTGGCTCTTGGAGTGTCTATTTCAGGAGAAAGTAAAGTAATCACCATCAATAGCAGACTCACTGATGGAGCTGTCTCAAATGATAATTAAGTTATCCATAATTCAGTTTGCCATTGCAGACAAGCATGACATTTCACCACATCAAAATAGAATGCCTATGTTCATATTAAACTGTTGGAAAGTTGCCAGACTAGCATCTGAAGACTCTCATAGAGATGTTGCTATATAGTGCTATTTAAACTATTTTGATCAAGAATTACTGGTTTTTGGGCCATAATGATCTCCTCATGTTCAAGTTGCTATTTTTATTGCTGCACCTGTCTTCGTCCCCATTGTCTAGTAACTGTCTGACTGTCGCCATGATCATTTATGTTGTGTCACCTAAGCAGCCATCAGGATATTTTCCTATTTTATTCCAAACCTCATTCACACATCTCCAAAAATGCTGAAGGAGACAATAAACAATAAACAGTAAACAATGGCCAACATAAACGTATGCCATACAATTGCACAAGTAATGTAAGTTTTCAATAGCCTTCCTTCAGTGTAAGCCATATGTGTACCACAAGGTCCATGGTCTCCTGTGGAAATATATTGCTGGAATCTGTAAGGCGTGTGTTCCACACTTACTTATCAGGAAGTGGTATCAAGGCATAGCCTTATCATTCCTCTCTTTCCTAAGTCAGCTTCTTCAGTTTCTAGGTCACTACTCAAACCTGGCTTATCTGTGTCTTATTTTAGTCTTCTCCCCCCATACTAATGATTCAACACACTCATGCTTCATTCTAGATAATTGCTGTAGAAAAATGCAGGAATTTTTTTTTTTGCATTCACCTTCTTATCACCTGCTTGGACTCTGCTACCATTCACTTTCTCCTTCAATTCCTTATTACATGCCTGTGGACGCCCATTTACTGTAGAAATACAACTTTGCAGGATCGAAGATTTAAGAAAACTTGCAGTGCTGCTGGCACAGAGATCTATAACATGATGCTGCTCCCTCAAAATTTTCCTTTGGCT
This sequence comes from Protopterus annectens, assembly GCF_019279795.1. Taxonomy (NCBI): domain Eukaryota; kingdom Metazoa; phylum Chordata; order Ceratodontiformes; family Protopteridae; genus Protopterus; species Protopterus annectens. Next base: position 1,541,067,617 of record NC_056733.1, read on the forward strand.
GGTCGGTAGATTTTTTTTTCTTTCACTAAAATTACCCAGTGCTTTCATATGTAAATACATCAATCTGATGTATGTTTTCCCACAATTATGACAGAATGCTCACTAGAATTTTAACTGTTCATGTTTATGCTCATTTAGTACTTTTTAAGTCTCTGTCTCTCTGATTGATTATCTAAACATACAGACTTGTTGCCAAACCTACAGAGAGATGCCATGTCTCCACACCAGCAGAACATGTAAAAACTATATTAATGTTGTGAACACCATTGTTCAGCATTTTGCATGCAGTTGTGATGTAAAATAAAGTTCTCTACTGTCTACCTTCAAGTTTACTTTGCATATTTGGCGTGTGCAGGATTGTCTTCTGGATACCTCCCTAACCCTTCAGCTACGAGTTCCAACAGAAAAGCTGGAAGAAATTATTACTTTACTCATTTCTGTCACTGGATCCAGTCATCTCTGAACAGTTGATCATCACAGATAAAAAATCCAAAGTTAGAGGCAATGAAGTGCTAATTTCTCAACGTTCTCTGTTCTAATCAAGCTTCAGCTAAGGTTAGTATGTCGAAAGAATATCATTGAATGATAGCTTGGGCTACCTCCTAGGACAATAATCTGCCTTGATTTTAGTAGTATGGGTTAAAAGTGAGAAGGATCATTTAGTCCTCCCCCAAAAACACATACAAAGAGTAAGCTGCCCTATTTTCCTGTTCTTATTCCAGACAAAATATATGCTTTTATTTTAAAATTAAATGGAGTACAGTTCTGATGGTTAGTATTCAAACAAACATTAAAAAGGCATTTGGCTTGTCTTAGTGGGGAACAATATGTTAATTTACACTATGATAATCACCAGAATGTGGCCTAGTGCCAGTAATGCATAACTATATGAAGGAATGAGCAGTAAAACCTTGGATTGCACTGATGTAGTTTCATATGTTATCTGTCAAGCAGAAATAAAGTCTAATAAATTCTACCTGATTTTTTTGCTGTTATTCATTACTGATTTTTTGGTTTGTGTCATTTGAGAAAAGTGAGGTCCTCTTAATTTATAGAAAAAAAATATTTTTGTGAGAGTTGTTCCAAAGTTGGTGTTAAAGAGATTGGTTAGCCAAAGAGGGTGATTACAAAGGTAAATAACCACATGTGACATGGAAGACAAAACCATCCTTTAAAAAGATTGAAGTTATGCAAACAACTAAAGCATTACTAAAATAAATGGGCGTGGATCAAGGCCTTTGCAGTGTCAAGTCCATTTCTCATCACTGAGTACCTGTAAATTCAAGAAAAGATCAGAAAATGCTAATTTCTGAGAGGGCAAAACATTTTTATATATTGAGGAGCCTTAGAAGGATTTGTAATTAGGAACCATAGTAGAACTTTTCTAAATTTGCTCTACTTCAGAATATTCATTTTTCATTGCTGTTGACCTTTGCTAACACAATGTCTGCCTTTTGCTTTTGGTAACAGCTGGGACATTAAAGACTCATGAATTTTCATATGTTGCTGAGGGTTTCAGAGACTAGGGAACACAGGAGATATGCATGTCTTTAGGCAGTACTCTTTCTTCTTGGTATACTTTTGTCATTTTTTATCTAAAATAAATGACAAGGCCAGGTATGATGAAATTATTTCAAAGAAATTAAGTTCATGCAATATTTAAAACCATACCATGAAAATAAAATGAATGGTTTGGGAAACATGCAATAAGGAATTAAATTATTCATGAGCAGTTCAAGATGAGATAAATATTGTTAGTTTCTTTTTTAACCTTGCTTTTATGAATGCTGAAAATTAATATCTGAAATACCTGGAGGGCTGTATTGTGAAACACAACATTAGACGCTGAGACAACGTCTTTAAACCTGAGTGTAAAGGTTGTATTGATATGGGGTTTATTCCGAAATTTGGCTTTTGATACATTTGTTTTGTGTATGCAGTAGAATATAATAAAGGAAATCTTATTTTCTATTGTAATAAAGTTCCAAGAAATGTAGTTTCTCTGTGTTGTGTCTACTGTGAGCTAACCATTACTTTTGATATATTTTGTGGAGTACAACAGTAGAAGGGATAGTTTACATATTTTACAAAAGTGGTTGTTGGGTAGAAGGATTGTGCCATAAATTTCTGAAAAGATACTTTTTGTAAACAGCGGAGAATGCAGTTATGTAGGAAAGAGTCAGTCTGAGAAATCTGTAATTAAGAAGTGCACTGAAGCATTGTAGATGGCTAAAACTACTTGCAAAAAAATGGAACAAATGTTTAGGAGGAATACAAGATTGCAAATGAGGTATAAATCTTAAGACTAAAGTGAAAATCAAAGGAGATGGAGCACAGATGATGTCATTGCTGATACAGTAAACAAAGTTAAGGGAAAATGGCTGCATGTTTTACTTTTTCTCTTTTTTGGTTCCCACTGTAGCTGTCTGTTATTAGTCTCTCCTCAATCATCTGCTGCACTTTTCCGAACACCTGTCTGACATAGCCCCTTGGACTGTTGTCCCTAGGGTTGCCACCTTTTCAAATGGCCAAAGTGGGACATTTTCGGTACAAACATCAGATTTTACAGGCCGGCACATACTGACAGTCAGTACAAAGGATAGAACTTAACTTATTTGCCTAAATAAAAGCTTATTCTTGTAGCATTTTAGTTGCTTATCATGTTTCTTACAACATTTAGGTATTTTAGATACAGAATAACTGTTTTATGCAACTATTACATAAAATATAGGAAATAATTATGTCCTACAAACTCAGGACATTTGCAATTTTTAATATTTTTTTGTCAGGACACAACTGCCCAAAGAGGGACTGTCCCTTGCAAAGTGGGACAGGTGGTAACCCTGGTTGTCCCTTAAGCAGAGATTTCTTTGTGACAGCAGTCTGGAGAAGTGGTACAAAGAGAAAATCAGAGCTTCCTGGCATGACTAATTCTTTCAGATGGGCCTCCAACAGAACAAAGCAGCAGATAAGGCCACATGACAACGTGTTATTTAACAGCAGGATAGTAAGGTGTCCTTCTGCACTGCAGACAACATGAAATACTGTAGACAGTCTTGACATTATTTGATTAATTTATTTATTGTTTATTAACTTAATTCCTGGCATTTTTAGGGGAAACTCATGGAAGCAGCATTTATATCGCCTATTGATAAATTTTCCACGACAGAGGGGAAATTGCTCTTACTTTTTTTCTAAGTATAAAATAACACCAAACTACATGATAAGATGAGAGAAATTTTTATTAAATAAATGAAATGACTTGCATGACTGACTTGCTCTTCTTTGTCTGCAAACAGGGAAAATTGACAAGTGATATTATAGCATCGACTGAGCTACCCCCAGATATTAAAGCTGAGTCACTGCAGAAACTGTAATAGGTGAACACTGGCAATAGGACATCAAAAATCCACTAGTCCAGTGGAATAATCTTCCTCATAGACTACAGAAGACCAATGTTTTATTACTATTTAGGTGCTACTGGGATTAATGTAGGGTAGGAACAGAATGAGCGGCATAGATCTTTCTGTTTGCTGTCAGAGTAAATTGAAGATATTAGAGTCTGCTACAGAAATTTCTGGTGGAGTCTGGACAACTTGTGGCTTCTGTTGAAAGTTTGAGGACTGCAGCTATAGTCCTCATCACAGAGTGACTAAACATGTGAAAAGTAGAAGTGTTCTCCATACTCTTAGATACAGTGATTTCAGCATTATCATAGGTAGAAGAGGTACTGGAGAGGGCACAGTATCCCTCTCCCCTTCATGTGGTTCAGGGGAATGACATTTCAGAGAATTCTGAGATTTACTATATTTCTTTATCCTTCAAATGTTATATTTTTTAACTGTGAGACTTGTGATTATCCACAGTTCTGATAGGTAGCCTTATTACTCAGATTTCAGCTAACAGCATGGGACAAAGCACAAAAAGTTGAGCTATGAATGTCAAACTCTGGCATTCATTTATATACATAATTCTATGTAGTTGCCTACAATAAAGCTTCCATGGCAATCTCCAGAAATCATAGAATAGTTAGTATGATGGACTTTTCCAGAGCCCACATTCAGATCTGTCACCTAATTGGTCACTCTGAAATGCTGGTAACTGTGATGTAATTTAATGTAATTTCCTTTGTTGACAGGAAATGAGTGACAATCATTCCTCCATTTTTAGTGATCATTGTCCAGTAACATTTCACATTCAAAATATGAAGATCAATTTCCCCCAAGACAATCTCATTCAGACCAAAATCAACAAACAATGTCTCTAGACTCTCATCTAAGCTGTAAGCCATATACTGGAAACCTATAAAAAATCTTATAGATGCTACGTCCGCTGCAGTTCAACTATCTCATCTTCTCTGCTCACATCAAAATATTTATTTTCTCTATATTTACTAGATACTTTAAGCAAAGCAAAGCTGAATGGCTCATAAAAGGGTGCAAAACCTTTGTAAAGTAAACTTTACTTCAGACATGGGAAACCTGGATAATGAACTTCACACCTCCAAATAGAGAACACTATACCTCCTCTCACAATATTACCAAATAAGCAATTTACAGACCTAATTATTTTTTATTTTATTTTATTTACATTTGTTGACTAGGAAAATCTGACTAGACACAGGTCCTTTTTCAGCAGAGGCCCAGGGAGAAAAGCTCCATAATAAAAACAATTAATTACAAGTTACAAGAAGTATAGGTAGGTTTTGTTTAACAATAGTAGTAAACAGTTATAGTTCAAAATAAAATTAAGTATTTAGTTAAATGGTACAACACTTATATCATTGGTGCCATAAGACTAGCAAGTATTTTAATAGCTGAGCTAGCAGCTATTACCCTTGAATAACAGTGGCTAAGATTACAGCTGAGATATAGGTTTGCAAGCAATGTATTTGGCTGAAATCTGAAGGTAGTTAGAGGGGTGGAAGAAAGGGATTAGAGAGGTTGGGGTAGAGATGTTGAGGTTTGTTACAGGGGCATGCGCAATGCTGTTATAGATGAGATTTTACAGCAGCCTTGAAGTTAGTGCATGATGACACAGAAGTTATAGCATGAGGAAGGGTATTCCATAATTTTGCTATGGAGTAGAAGAAGAGAACTTCTCCAGCAGAGTTCCTGGTTCAAGTTACCTGTAACTGATTTTTGTTGCTGGAGCATAGTGGTCTAGTGGTATGATAAGGTTGGAATAGATTTTGGAAGGAGGGGACTTTTAGAGGATGATTTAGTAGTTTGTGGGCGAGTGAGAGTTGATACCATTGAAGGAGTTGAGGGAGTTCTAGCCAGCCTAGTTCAGTAAGTGAGGTGCAGTGGTGGCTATGGTAGTTTGTGCCAGTGGCAAACCTTGCTATTTTGTTGTAGCAAGCTTCGAGTTTACCTAGCTTGCTTTGCCTTAGGTTGGTAAATATTGGAGAGGCGTAGAGTAGGGTGGAGATAAGGTGATTATTTGTAACTGAAATCTTGGCTGTTTTGGTGAAGAATTGCTTATTTTTGTATAAAGCTCCTAGTTTTTTTGTGTACTTATTTATGGTTAACAAGATGTGGATGTCAAACTTGAGGTTATTGTCAATTTCAACTCCAAGTAGTTTGGTGTGGTCTGTTGGGGGTGGGGGGGTTAATGGTGTTGTCATTGGCTTTAATATTAAATTGGTGGGTGCTTAGATTGTGTTTGGTGGGTTGGAAGATGAGGAGTTTTGTTTGGGTTAAGTATTAATTGTGCATCTGAAAGCCAAGTTTCAACTGAGGAAAGGCTTCCTGTGTGGTCTTTTGAAGTTCAAGTAGGGAGTGGGCTGAGCAGATGATGGTGTAATCATCTACGTACTGTATGAGAGTGACCTGTTTGGTAGCAAGGGCTAGATTATTAGTGAATATGGAGAAAAGTAAGGGTCCAAGGATGGATTCTTGGGGAACACCTATTGAGACAGGGAGTTGGGGGGATATATCATTATGCCAAACAATGGATTGATGGCGGTCAGTCAGGTAGCTCTGGAACCAGTTTGTGACAGACTGAGAGAAGGATAGAGTATTGAGAACAGTGATGAGTTGTTTATGAGAGACCATGTCGAATGCTTTAAATAGGTCTAGGAAAGTTGCAGAGGTGAAATAACCATTGTTTTGATTTTGAAGGATTGTATTAGTGAAAGCAAGTAAGGCAGTGGTTGTGCTATGGTATGGTCGAAAACCATGTTGTGTGTTAGATAGGAAGTTGTTAGTAAGGAGGTAGTTTAGAACTTGAGAGTGAATGCATCTCTCAAGTATTTTTGATAGAGGAGATAGAATTGCTATGGGCCGGTAGTTGGTGAATTCTGTGGAGGGCCCACCTTTGTGGAGGGGGATAATGTGGGATATTTTCCATTGTGAAGAGACATAGCTTTCAGATAAAGATCAGCTAATCAGGATTGCAACTGGGTAGGCTAGGGCTTCAGCTGCAATTTTAAGGTACTCAGCTGGGAGGTTGTCAGCTGCTAGTTTTGTAGGCTTTAGTTTCGATAAGAGTTTTTTTATGTTTGAGGTAGGGATAGAAGAGAAAGCGAATACAATGGGCAGGTTACTAGGTGTAGTTGGAGGGGGTAGGGGAGAGGGGTTGTGTTGTTTTGCTAGTGGTAGAATGGTTTGTGTAAAGTGAGTGTTGAAAGAGGTGGCAATGTTTTCAGAGGAGTTTGTTTTGTTTGGTGGAGGGGTTCCTACTTTTCCTAGGTGGAGGATGGAGTTGATAGTTGACCAGAATTGTTTAGGTTTGTTTTGGGTGGAGTTCAGGGCAGACTGGTAATATAGGAGTTTGTCCTGTTTTATTAATTTTTTGACTTTGTTATGTAATTCACAGAATTTCTGTCTGTCAGAGCGTTTTTTTTTTTTTGTCTTGCGCCAGTGATTCCAGGTTCTGTCTCGGTTTTAAATTTCTGATCTAGTGGCTTTTTGTAGCCATGGGCAGGACTGGGCTTTAACTCTAGTAAATATTGTGGGCACATGGGTGCTTAGGACTTTAAGGAAGGTAGTATTGAAAAATTGGACAGTATCATCAAGGTTGATTTATTTTAGTGGAGTCCAGTTGCAGTTTCTTAGGGCTGAGATGAATTTGTCAGAGTTAAAGTTTACTTTTTTATTATGTATTTGCTGATAGGTAATGGGTTTGTTTTTTGAATAGGAAAGTTGGGGTATGATCACTGAGGCTATCTGGTGGGCAGCCAGCTGTGTATGACTGGGGGCTCTTGCTGACTAGTATCCAGTCAAAAGTAGAATGCTTGTTGGAATTCTTATTTATTCTGGTGGGTGTCTGGGTAAGTTGGAAAAAAGCATTAAGATTTAGATGGGCTGGATGGTGGTTGAAACAGGATAGCCAGTCTATATTAAAATCATCTAATATTATGGTTTCTTGTGGAAGGTGATGATTTACCAAGCTGAGGAGGTTTTCTACTGGAGGGATATTGTTGCCAGGTGGGAAGTAGCATCCTATTATGTTAATGGTCTTGTCTTGGTTTACTTTTAGGTTGATAGAGATTATTTCTTTTTTTGTCAATTAGGGGGGCCGATAAGTTTAGGATTTGAATATTAAGATTCTGTTTATACAGTACAGCTACACCACCCCCTTTTTTGTGCAACCAATCTTGTCTTAGGATATTGTAGCCTGAAGGGAGAATTTGCTAACTGGTAATGTAAGATTTGAGCCAGGTTTCTGTTAGAATGATAATATCAGGGGAGTATAAGTCTATGGTAGCATGGAGTTCATGGATTTTATTGGTTATACTTCTGATATTTAGGCTTAAGATAAGGAGGTCAGTTGGTTTCCTATTGGATATAATTTGAGAGTGGATGAGGTTATTAGGCTGACTATCAGTGGAGGAGTTGTGGGGTCCAGGGTTTGGGTGGATGTCCCTGCTGAAGGCAAGTATTGTCATGGCTGAGGACGTTAGTGTTAGTAATGAGAAAATTGGTTTAAGTTTTGGGGTAGCTTTTTGTTTGGGTGAAGTGGGTGATAGATAAAGCAGGTTGAGGGATAGTTTGTAAGGCATTAGGGATGTTTTTTGTTTGTGTGGTGGAGGTGATAGCTTAAGTGGGTGGTGCATTAGGGTGTCTTTGTTGTGAGAGGTGTATGAGTAGTGTGATGGTGTGACATGAGTGGTGGTGACTGTAGTTGTGCAGTGGAAGTTGTTTGGTGGGGTTATAATGGTGTTGTGGTAAGATGTAATCTGTGCAAGAAGAGTGTGTGTAAAGAGTATAGGCAGAGTGTGTAGGATCATGGTACTTGAGGTGGGAGGTTGATGGTAGGCTGGAGGCATGGTTAGAGTTGGTGCTGCAGGTGTGGTTGATTGTGATTGTAATGGGAGGGATGTTTGGCTAGAATAAGTGTAGGTGTGCTGGGGTGGGTTGGGATATGGGGGCAGGGAAGGGAGCAAAGCAAGCTTAGTGAGCGGAGTGGGCAGAAACACTATTTGTTGTACATATCAGCTGGAGCCACTCAATAGGCTAATACAACTCATCACTAGTGGAAAGTCTGTAAAGTGACCCCATATTGCTAGACTCGCTTCAGTAAACCATAATTCTTTGCCTTTTAAATAAAATATCTTTTACTTTGAGTAGAGGGATGGATAGTATACAGGGAAATGAAAAAAAAAACAATGAAGGAAAGCTATGCAGCTTTCCTTCTTGGTGAAACACGTCAATTATATTAAAGGCTTAGGCAGATAAATGTATAAAAATGACCTGTGTCTTTAGCATTAAACTGCTGGGTAAGAGTACACTAGCAATGGGACACAGGCTATAAAGGAAAGGGGAAAGAGAGGTTGAGTGAACAGAAATGATCCCTGGAAACCTTGAGGCAGCTTGCCAGACCACAGTAGAAACAATCAGTTAAAGTGTGCCTCAAGACGGTGGAGCAGTTAAGAGTAGCAATTCCTAGAGGAAAGAAACTTACACAAGTAAAAGGAACCTAACACATGCTGTTATTAGGTCTGTATAGTTTTGCAGCTCTTGATATTAGCAGTTGTAAAAAGAGAGGAGAATGGAGGGATAAAGTTCAGGGGAAAGGTTAGGGGAGTCCAACACTATTTGATTGAGTGAGTGAGCATGCCACTTGACAAATAAGGACTTAAGAGTTTCACTATAGAAACTTGCCTAGTACAGCAGGAAGATTAATGAAACGAATAGGTCCCTTGCAGGTGAGATGAATGCTTGTATTTCTTGCCACGAGGAAGCTGCAAAGAGGTGAGAGATCCAGTTAAGCAGGGTTAGTCAGGTGTACTCACTGGGAAAAAATATGAACAGCAGCTAGTACAGCAGGAAGATTAATGAAACTAATAGGTCCCCTGCAGGTGAGATGAACGCTTGTATTTCTTGCCACGAGGAAGCTGCAAAGGGGTGGGAGATCCAGTTAAGGAGGGTTAGTCGGGTGTACTCACTGGGAAAAATGCGAACAGCAGTCGGGGAGCAGAGGAAATTCCCTTCATAAGGATGAAAAGGCTGTTTGAAATTGGCGCCATTTGTTGAGAGTGACTAAGTAACTTCAGAGAGGAAGTTGATCACCAAATACCTTACATCATAACAAAGCTCCCTCCTACTCTCCCCAAAACAATTCTGGCAAGATGTGAACAATTTTATAGGCATGGTTCCATCTAAGGAAGGCTCCATACCATACTAGAGCGCATACCATGTAAAAGTGGCAGTCTCTCATATTCTGACATTCTCAAGGAATTTACCAACGTTCCGACCATATAACCCTCTACTTCCCTTCAAATTGACCCCAGTCCCCAAAAACATGCCACCCTTCTAATTCATTAGTATTACTTTAGAGCAGAGCACATCTTTATTAGAACAAATCTCAGTTGACTCACTTACTGGTTCTGACAATCTCTACCAACTGTTTATATATCACTGCAGAGACTAAGTAGTCACCCCTCTAACTTAAATTAATAATCTCTAACTTACATCAAGCACCTTACCCTGAATCTGGAAATCATCACTGGTTAGACCAGTCCAAAAAGAACCAAACCCACCTCCGCTAACCACTTCCAATCTATCTATAAATTCCCTATTCTATGCAACATTTTGGAGAACTATATTTGTAATCCACTCATCACCTACCAGCAACAATATCACTTTCACTTCAATAAACTTTGCTATTGTTGGTTAGGGAAGAATACCATGGCTGCACTATGGACGGACCCTAATAGACCATACCCTAAGCAACACGAGCACAGGCAACCTAACTGGGGCTGTTTTCATTGATTTAACCTGAACCTTTGACATGATGGATCACTCCATTTTACTAACCCACTTTATAGATATTGGAGTTAACCCCCAGCTGCTTAGTGATTCCAAGACTTTCTCACTAACAGATCTTTCACAGTAAAAATGACTCATCCTCCCCTCTCGCAGATTGCCTCCACTTAGACATATGATATGAAAGACAAAATGCTCACCCCTTTCTTCTTCTTCTTCTTCTTCTAAAATTTAGTGAATAAATTGCAATTTGACTCATCCCGGCTTCAATTTTTTCTGTATGTGGATGACATGGTCCTTTACAGATCTAGTCCCAGATATAATAACATCCAAAATTGACTTCAAACAGACCTCCTAAAACTATGCAAATGACTTGCTACAAAAAGACTCCTGTTCAACCCTAAAAAGAACAAAACTATGATCTTCAGGAAAAGCAAAAGACTAAAAATCGCTTTCATATCAGACATCGACTCAATAACCATATGGAAACCACAACATCCTTTGATACCTGAGCATTTGGCTTAACCAGTCCCTTAAAATTCAGGGGGCACATTTAAATGCTCAGATCTAAAATCAGCTTATCTTTTATTCTAAACCCAAACAGCTCTCTCAACCCACTGGAGCATATATAGGCAAAGGCATTTTGCTTACCCAACCTGAAAGTGGCATAACACTATTTGCCACAGCCTCAAGCAAAAACACAACACCACAAACCATTTCCATTAAAATATATAGCCACATAGCCAATCCAAGAGCCAAAAGGATTTAAGTACCATTCAGAACAAACCTATTTCTAGGCTGTCTGCTCTTTAAACTAATTCACCAAAATACCCCATCTCCACTGTACATGAGACTTATCTCAGCTACCCCAACCTAAAACCTCAGGAGCCAATCCAACTCAAGTCCAATAGTCCAAACCCCAGCAAATAAACTACTGCTCTGACCACATTTTCTCTGTACTTTCTTCCAGAGTGTTGCAGTCCTTCATGTCAAATATCACAGAAACAACTAATTTCTCTAACTTCTGACTACAACTCAAAGAGTTTCTATATAAAAAGTATAAATGAAAATGTCACAATACAGGACATATCACCTAAATACAACTTAACTTAATGCTCCCTCTCTGCTCTAGCTCTCTATATCTCAAAATCACTGCAACCTGTGATTATCTCACTTTAACCTATGATTATCTGTTATGCACATATGTATACAGTATTACAATTTTGCAACATGCTGCAAATGTTTTTAATATATTCCATGTAAGATGGACTGTTAACTTCAGGCACAATGTGCACATAATATCTATATAGCTCATCAATTATTCTCACTTTGCATTGTTCTTATTATTACATCCAACCTGGGCTGAGCCAGCAATTAGTTATTCTTCATTCAGTGCTCTAATCAGGTAAACAAATGTAAAATAAAATAAAATTATACAAGTAAAACTACATGAGGAATAGCAATATATGGGAAGGGAGAGCTCCAGGTAAGTGAACAAAGTGGATCTTTTTAAGTAATATCCCAAACAATTTGCAGTTTGGCAGGTCTGTTTAAAAAAAAAAAAAAAAAGAAAAAAAAAGAAAAATCCCAAAATGAACCATAGTGAATGCATCACACACACAAATGCCATTCCCTAGATCCATTAAGAAATAATATTGGAAGCATTCAATGACCAATTTCTCCTTTAATCTCTTGAACAAATTGAATGGTAGATATCTAGCTTGAATGACTCTACATGAATGCTTGCAAAAAACAAGTCCATCACAAAGTTAAGAATATGTCTTTAAGTCTTGGAACATAGGTTTAAGATTAATGTTGATAAACCTATACCTTGCAACAATCCTGGGTTAGATTCCCACAGCTCCTATCTGACAATTTATTTTTATTTCTCCAAGTCTTTTGGGTTTCTAATACCATGATGGGAATAGGCACCATTCCTAAGTCAAAGTATGATTAAAGTTCATGAAATTAGTATTGTTTCAATCTTTGATGTCAGCCAGAAGTCTCTTTGTAGCACCTGCAATGTGCACAGTAATGACTCCTTCTGTAATTCATACAGGGTTACATGTATTGGTAACATCTAAATATGATTCTAGATTATTTTTTTAAAAGAGCTGTTGCTCCTACTACTATTGTTACTGTCTGTGTATCCTTTTCCACATTGCTCTCGTTTCTGCCTGCAGTTCCTGATATTTTATGACTTTGTGTGTCTCTGTACACAAGACACTGTAGTCACTGGGTATGGAGATTTCAATGATCAATGCTACTTTTGTCTTCTTTTCATGGACCACTATATCTGGTTTTCTAGCATCTATATTTTGAACTGTTGGTAATGGGTGATGCCATGTGATGTAAACCTCATCATTTTCTGTGATGCTTTGTGCCTCATGTTTCCAGTGTTTTTCAGTCACTTCAGTACCATAATGTTTGCACAATCTCAGTGCAACAGTCTTGTCACATTATTATGCTTTTCACTATACAGTCCTTCTGCCATTAGTATGTCACAACCTGCAATGAGGTGTGCAACTGTTTCCAATTCTGTTTTACAAAACCTGTATTTGTCTGTTTCTCCCACGTGTTCAATGGACTTTGTAAACCTGCGTGTATATAGCCCACTATATTGGGCCACCAATATTAACCTTTCATCACTTGGTTTGAATTTGCTTCTCCTTAATCATTCCTGCATTCATTTCAGATCAACATGAGTTTTTTTCCAAGTTTTCTATACTTACAACTATATTTATGCATTTTCCACACTCCTTGCCTTCTCATCTGGTCCTTCACCTTATATTCTTTCTTTTCTTTTTTGGCACATTCAGTTGATGCCTGATATTTATCTACTTCTGGTTTGATTTCCATTCCTCCTTGACACCGATATGCTTCTGCTAGATTAAGCAGAGAAGTCATTGTAAATTTATTCTCTTCATATTTCATAACTTTCACTATGTTTGGGTCTTGTGAGGTCAACAGATATGTGAGAAGTCCCACAACTGCAGATCTATACATGTAATCAGTTTCAAGGAGGTTCATCCCTCCTTCAGAACAGGGAATATATAATCTTGGTATGTGCTGATTTTTATAAATCATTTGGTGAACATGAAGTATCCTTCTTGTTTTCCTATCTAATCTATCCAACACATTTTGGGGCCAGTCAATCACTCCAAAACTGTAAGTTAGGACAGGAAAAACAAACTGGTTTATAGCTTGGATTTTATTCCTAGATGTCAATGCTGTTTTCAGGATTAATTTAATTCTTCTAAAGTATTCCTTACTAAGTTTTATTTGCATTTGTTCATGTTTTCTTGTTGATCATTCATCAATTCCCAAATATTTATACACTCCCTCTTGCTCTACTTCTTTTATATCACATTCTTGTCCCAAACTGATGTTTTCTTGGTACTGCAGTTTTCCTGTTTTAAAGGCTGGTTTTACACATTTATCAAGACCAAATGACATTCTTATATCATCTGAAAAAGTTTTGACAACTTACAGTTGTACTTTCAATTCCTCATTTGATAAACTATACAATTTTAAATCATCAATAAAGAGAAGATGAGAAGTCTTTACACTTTGTTCTTTTCTAGGAGTCAAATTATAGCCATGGTCTAAGCTGTTACGTAGACAGCTTAATGGGTTAAAGGCAAGGCAGAATAGTAGTGGTGACAGAGAGTCACCCTGGAATATCCCCCTTTGAATTTTTATCCCCAGAATAATAATGTGTCCTTTATCATGGCTTAATTGCAAAGTGGTTTGCCACTGTTTCATGGTCATTGTAATGTAGTTGATCAGTGCAGGGTGTATCTTATACATTTTTAAGCACTCTTTTATCCGTGAATGTGGGATACTATCAAATGATTTTCTATAGTCAATCCATACCATACTTAGATTTTCCCCTTTTTCCAGTTCTCCTCTATGACTTTATTTAACAAGAAATGATCCATTGTTCCGTATGACTTTCTTTTATTGCCCTTTTGTTCTACTGCCATAATTGAGTTTTCTTCTAAGTGACTATAAACTCTGTTGGCATCAATTCCCTTGTATAGTTTATATGTTGTTGGAAGGCAAGTTATTGGTATATAATTTTTAGGATAGCTTGCATGTTAACTCTTAACTAGGAGTATTGTTTTTCCTGTTGTTAGTGAGGTTGGTGTATGTTTGAGGTGTGCATATAAATAGTTCTTAATCATGGCTGAATCATCATGCAAAGACGTTAATACTTTTAACCAAATGTTAGGTACTGCATCTGGGTCTGGGATTTCCAATTAGAGGCTTTTCTTAACTTTGTTTCAATCTCTCTGGCTGTTACTTCATCCCATTTCATATCCTGTACCTTTAAACTTCTTATTATTTCTGTTACTTCTATTTAGCATCTTTGTTATGTTCCACAGGATCTTCACAGATACTTCTCCAAAAGTCTGATTTCATTTCCACCAATAAATTAGCCAACTGTATGACCTTGAGTATGTAACTTAAATAGACTGCTCTCAGCTGAGACTGAAATGGGGCTATGTGCAGTGATACTTTACCCTGGTTATAAAATGTATTTTTTCATGCATATCCTAGGAGGTAGAAAAAACTCTTTTGCAGGCCCTAAAGTGTGAGTTTGTGTGCATTTTACAGCTCATTAACACAGATGTTTTTTTCTTCTCTTTAGACAAAGAATATCCCTCTTTCTTTATCAAACGTTAGACTTCTTAAGTGTGTATCCTTTAAATGGTTAATTCAATTCATATAATGAATGAATACATAAAGTCAGACTTCATTTCCACCAATAAATTAGATAGGTATGCTAGTATATGGTCGTTTTATGTTTCTTTAGATCACCTAAGAAATATAATTGTTCACTTTAAAGAGGATGCAGCAAAAAAAAACTTTTCATCGTTAACTACTCAATATTATTAATCATGTATTTCCCCTGATAGAATTAGCAATAATATGCAAGAATGACAATCAATATACTTCGTATGAGGTACCAAAGAGGAGAATGGGCTGCTGCATTGGCTAAGGTCTGTGATAATGAGGAGTTTCCTCAGGGGTCTCATTTTCTATTTTTGCCTGTGGCACGTGTCAACTAAAAAATTATAATCATTCAGTATGCATTTTTGCCTATATTACTTTAGTTGAATACAGATCTCTAAGTTTAACAGGAAACAGTTCTTGTTGATCTAATTGAGGCTTAGATGTGCCTACATGAAAATGACTTGTAACATAATGCCTGTATGGCCAAGGCCATGATATTTGTAGCCAGGAACATTTGCAAGGCTAGGATCATGATTTTAAAGGAGGCTGTGTTTGGAAAGCATGGTGAGATTCCTCCTTACCTCACAGACAGGAAAGTTGATTGGGATCAGCAGATGAGCACCCTGCCTGTGCATTATTATTGTGGTTTGTACGAAACATAAAAAAATTGATGTTTTTTTTCTAGATTTAGGACTAATATTAATATAGGAAAAGCATTTGAATGCAAGTTCTCCCGCATGGCGAATGAGATCTTGTTGCATGCTATCTTTCTTCATGGCCAATGGATACCAAGCCAACCAAACAAATTCTGACCAGCTCTACCATGACTGTGAGCAGCAGAATGAGGTTACAGACATTAGTACTATTGATGTCCAAGCCTAAAACTTTGGACAAGTCAGATGCACAAACATTTGCTGTCCTACTTGCACAGGAGGGTAGGGTGCTACTAGTTGGCCTGTTGCTAGACCGCTATTGACTGAGATGGAAGAGTTTCTTTCTAGCATGTGTGAGGGACTAGATTCATCACTTTCCTACAGTGGTAGGTTAGACCTAGATGTTGATCTGTGGTATGCCACATTGGCGATGCTGCAAGTGTGTTTCACTACTGCACTGAGAACAGCTTACTTCTGATCTGTGTAGTGTAGAGCATGTCAGACATTTATTTCCTGTTAATCAGGAACATCAGGACTGCACGCTTCCTGGGCACTACATCTGCATGATGTAAGTTCTGTCTTTTTCAGTGGTAACACTGTTTGATGTATCTATTATTTCTGCAATGGGAATAAAGTACAGGTGAGTGTAATACTTATACTGGGTATCATGTTTTTGTGTCTTCACAAATGAAGTATTATTAAGACTATTAAGAACTTAAAATGGGTGACAAGAACTTTTAATCTTGCCTGGTTGGCAAGTTTAAAAGTTATTGTCACCATTTTCAAGTACTTAATAGTCTTATGGCCAGGCATCTCATGGTCTCCATGATCAGTTCCCTAGTATGTTGCTATGTTCCTATTATCCAGATGACTCTGACAATGAAGGTGTGAACAGCTGGCATGTTCTGTGAGCTTATGTCAGTGCTGGATACAGTGACTGTGCAGATCAGATCCCCTAACCATGCAGTGGACATGGCCTCTGTGCCTGTGGAACCCACATATGATTCACTGTGAAATTCATGTAGAACTCTAAATTCAGTACCTATGTATATGAGGTCATAATCACTCTATCTTTGAAAGTTCTTAGTAAAACTTAGTAAAACTTTAAATGAATTATACTTGAAGGATCTGGAATGCAGTACACCTAAGATGGGTAGGGATATAAATGAAGCTCGGAACTGAATTTGACTCTACCACCTAAACCTTATCAGTGCAATGAGTTTTGGCCATCATATGTTTCTTCTGATATAAAAATTCCTATTCTGGTGAAATAGAACATTTTCTGTGAAATGGTATTATATATCTATCCCTTATAGAAGTTAAGTATTATGCAATGGCCAGATTGCTTTTTTGCCAAATGCCTTTAAAACCCTACATTTGGTATACACATACATCAGCCAAAAAATCAGCCTCCAATGTAACCATTTTCAGAAAAAAAAGCTTCCACAAAATTATACTGTTAACACTCAGGTACATAATGCACCTAAGAATGCCATTCTACACTTAAGGATTTAAATGCAACTCAGTGCTGAATTTGACATACTTACACTGCCACAATCAGTACAGGTAGTTTTAAATTTGGCATCTTTGTAATGACAAATGCAGTTCTAATTGTAAGTGTCTACTCACCTCACCGTTCCCACATCAATCTCTAAACTATCCCATCAACATTTCTTTGGGTCAGATCCTTTCTGAACTATCCAAAAACAAGAACACTAACTCTGTGTCCGGACTGCATCACTGCTTGCCTCTTCAGAGGTGCTAAGCATGACAAGCAACATTCTTCTTACCCTCTTTAACCTATGACTCTACTCAGGTTACGTCTCTACAACTGTAATACCTCTACGCAAGGGTTTCCCCACAAATGACCTTGGCAATTTTAGACCTATTAGCCTTACTAATATCATTTCTAGGATTAGGTCATTTGTATAAAGAGCAAGTGACTCAACCATCATCTCATCAAAAACATGCATCATTACAGCACAGTGGTTGAGCAGCTTTCTAATGATCAACTAAGCACACAAGAATATGCACAAACACCAACATATACATGTTTGTTCCTTACATCTTTCAGTATCCACACAGTTTGTTATACAATAACACACAGCAACACACTTTTAACTTGTGAGGAAAGCCCCTCTCCCCACCATTTAAGGAGGATACAAGCACCCCATCCCCCAAGTGTGAGATCTCACTTACTTCAAGCTAAGTTCTGCTTGAGAAAGAGACCTGCATAAACACCTGTTTCACTCAAGACAGGCTTCTCACACCTTTCAAGTAGTACACATTAAGCAGAGTAAATACATGTAGCATATACGCTAGTATGCACTTTCAAATATGTGCTACTTTTCCTACCTGTACATAAATGCACATGGGCGCACACACACACACACACACACACACACACACACACACACACACACACACACACACACACACACACACACACACACACACACAGCCACAAACTGCTTTGGTAGACTTGGTAGCTTAGATATATAATGTACTGTATATAAGAGAAGACAGATCTACCACAGTGACGCCACCTGTGTCCTCAAATATTCAATCTGTATATAAACTTGATGAGTATATATATTCAACAAGAGTCTCAAGATGAACTATTACACATGTACACTTGCTTTTGATGTCATACACTGCAACTCCTTTCTGAATAAATGCTGCTATCTTTTGGTTAGTCTTTCCACCAAAAAAAAAAAATCCAAACACATGGTATGCTTTGGAGCACACACTGGATCCTTTGCCTACACACACACACACACACACACACACACACACACACACACACACACACACACACACACACACACACACACACACACACACACACACACAGAACCCAAACAACACCATAATGTCAACCACTCTCTCCAAATCTTATGGGCACAGTACCTGACAAGCCCCAGCCACAAATGTTAAATAGTCACAGATATGCTGATGCATATATATCAGCATGGGTGCACACAAACATACACACACACACACACACACACACACACACACACACACACACACACACACACACACTGCTTTGGTAGACTTGGTAGCTTAGATATATCATGTACTGTATATAAGAGAAGACAGAGCTACCAGAGTGAAGCCACCAGTGTCCTCAAACTTTCAATGTATATATAAACTTGATGAGTACATACATTCAACAAGAGTCTCAGGGTGATGTATTAGCACAGATGAGTGGGTATTTAATTAAATGGTTTATGATTAGAAGGAAGACATCCCATTTGTAAAACAATAGAAGGTCTTCAATTACTTGACCCTAAATAATTCAGATTTGTGAAGAGATAATTGTGCCAGATCAATTTAACTGTCTTCTTTGAAAGGACTACCAGTGCTTTGAATATGGGTTAGTCTGCCTGTACTGCTTGCCTTGAGCCAGCCAAGGCCCTCAATACCATTTCCACACAGGTATTACTGATAAACTCACTCAGCTCAACATTATCATTTATGTAGTCCATTGGAAGCTACCTGATATACTGATAGACCTTAGTGTTAAGGACGGACATGCTTCCTCTGCTTAAAAGTACATCATAAATTGTATCCTACAAGGATTTTTCCTGGTCCCACTCCTCTTTAGCATCTATTTCTATAAAAGCAGAAGTCAAAGGTCTATGGCTAACCACATTTCTTGATGAATACAAACTGGGTGCAATTTCAAAACTCCATCCAATATTTAGATTCTCCAGTAAGGTTCATAGGTTCATAGGTTGGTACTAGGCTATCGGCCCTTGGGCCTATACAAGCCTAGCCATAACAATTCCCTGGCTATTTCTTCCCACACTATTTACTTCCCTGGACCCCTGTCTAGCAGGGTGACTGACGTGATCCCAGGGCTGAATTTCCTTTCTCCCATCCAATCATCAAGGTTTCTTTTGAAGAGGGCCAAAGAGGTGCTCTGCTTGACATGTATGGGCAGTCTATTCCAGAGTCTGGGGAGTCTCTGGGTCAGGAAGCTATCCCTCCAGCATGTTTTGTTTATTGTGATGACAAGGTTTAGATCCCTCTGAGGCATTGGGATTTCTTTAAGTGTAGCATGCCCAACAGCTCTGGGTTTGACCTAGCCTTGTATGTTAAGCAGAGATCACCTTGGAGTAGACGATATGTGACAGAGTATAGCTGGAGATTTTTAAGGTGGTCAGGATAGGGCATCTACTTTAGGCTGGTGATTGTTTTAGTGAGGTATTTCTGCAGCCTTTCCAGTTG
Organism: Protopterus annectens; assembly: GCF_019279795.1. Lineage (NCBI taxonomy): Eukaryota > Metazoa > Chordata > Ceratodontiformes > Protopteridae > Protopterus > Protopterus annectens. The sequence goes on from NC_056733.1 coordinate 1,541,087,457, forward strand.
TTGCAGATGTCTTGAGAGGTACATACCAAATGGGGTGTTGTATTCTATAATGGGTCTAATGAGGGATGAGTACAGTGGGACAATGACCTCCTTTTTTCTAGATGAAAATCCCTTAGTGATGAGGTGTGCCACATAGAAGGATTTCCTGACTGTTGTGGCAATGTGGTTATTGAAGGTGAGACCACTGCCCACCTGTGTCCCTAAGTCTCTTATTACACTTTCGGTGTTTAGTGTACTGCCACCTATGTGATAATTCATGGATACATGTTTTTTTCCCAAAGGGGATTACTATACATTTCTTGGCATTGAGTCCATGGCTCTGGCACCAAGCATCTGTTTCTGTAAGGCCCTTTTGTAGAGTATCCACATCATTTGGGGATTCAGTAATGGCTCCCAGTTTGCAGTCAACTGTGAACTTTGTTAGCCAGAGTCCCTTAGCGTTGGCCTGTACTTCAGAGAAGTAGATGCCAAACAATAGAGGTCCCAGGACTGAACCCTGAGGTACTCCACTTGTCACTTGTCTGGAGCTGGATTTGGAGTCAGCTACTTTTACAGTGTGGGTTCTGTCAGTAAGCCAGTTGGCAACCCATCGAGTGACGTATACATTAATGCCTAGCTTAGTAAGTTTATCTATGATTCCAGAGTGGGGGATGGTGTCAAAGGCCTTGGCGAGGTCCAGATAGGCTGTGTGGACTGCCTTACCCTCATCCACGGCTCTGGAGACTGATTCAAAGAAGTCAATCAGGTTCAGGAGACAAGATCGACCCTTCACGAACCCAAACTGGGTGGGTCCAGTGTTTTAACATTGCCAATGTCTTTGTTTGTAAGTTCCATGATAATACATTCCATGGCCTTGCATATCAGGCTCATCAGACTGATGAGGCAGTAGTTCCTGGGATCAAAGGTGAATCCCCCCTTGTGGAGTGGGATAACTGTAGCTGTGCACCACTCAGTGGACACAAGCCTAAGGTGAGGGTATGATTAAACATGACATTTAGGTAAGGTGCCAGTTCATTTTGTAGTTCATGTAGTCCACAGCCCAGGATGTCATCTGGTCCCATGGATGCTGTATTCTTAGCTTTGGAGAGTGCATTTTTTACCCGTGTGGCCATTATTACCGGAATTTGGCAATCTTCCGGTATTGAGATGGGCCATTTTTGGGGTGAGAGGGGGGTGAAGTTGGCACTGAATTGATCTGCCAGGATAGTGAGAATATCCTTGGGATCAGTATATTTAATGCCATCTTGTTGTTGTTCAGAGCAGATCTGAGCATTGCCATTTAGATTCTTGACATAGTTATAGAATGCCTTGTGGTTGTCTTTGGAATCTTTGGCAATTTTATTTTCGTAACTAGTTTTAGAGGATTTTATGAGGGATCTCAGCTTCTTACTGAGGCTGGTAAGGGCCCATTTTATTTAAGCATGTATGTATGTATGAATGCATTTTTCTCTGTTTGTGTTTTTGTGTGCATTAGTTTACCAGGGTAGATCGCTAATCACAGCAGATCAATGTCAGGCTCAGCCTGGGTGACTACAATACAAAGTCTGAAATACAGTGGTCGGGACAAAAGAATAGGATCCCCAAGTTTTATATACATATACATATATATATATATATATATATATATATATATATATATATATATATATATATATATATGGGTCTAGGACTATTCACTGAGAGCACATTTCACTGAAACACATTTGACTGTGCACAATTCATTGAAAGCTCAATTCAGTGAAAACACAATTAACTGAAACACATTTCACTAAAAGTTATATATGGCCTTTTCCCCACTGTTGTGCAACCCTGAAGTTAATATATATAGTAAGGGGTAAATAATTTGAACTATATACATGGATACTTGCAATTCCAATAAATTACTCTTTTCTGAACTTAATATATATCCAAAATATACTAACTCCAGGGTTGCACAACAGTGGGGAAAAGTTCATATATAACTTTCAGTGAAATGTGTTTCAGTGAATTGAGCTTTCAGTGATTTGTGCACAGTCATTTGACTTTCAGTGAAATGTGCTTTCAGTGAATAGTCCTAGACCCATATATATGTGTGTGTGTGTGTGTGTGTGTGTGTGTGTGTGTGTGTAACACACACACACACACACACACACACACACACACACACACACACACACACACACACACACACACACATATATATAAACAGAGTGCAAGGCAAGTTTACCTAAAAAGACTAAAACTAAGTATGCAAATACCTAAAGTTAATCTGTAATGGACATCTAACTACTCTACCTGTTTTCTCTGTAGCTACTTGTATCAGTAGGATAATCTACCTATTGTGAGCACGTTATCAAGAACCATAGGCTCCATTTTTCTGGCCTTACCTTCCCTCCCAGCTCACCCACTGTCTGTTAACTTTTTACTGTGTTAATTAAATCCCTGTCACCATCTTTATCACTCTTGTTACAACACTACTATACTGAATCTTATTGTATTGTATGTCCCTTTCCTTAACTACCTGGCATAATTACATTATTTTCCTCCCTCACAGCAACCTGAAGCTCCCGTTTTTATAAAAACAAAGACCAACATACAAAAACAGCTATCAAACTAAAACATAAAGAGATTAGGCAAGAAAGGATCATTTTTCTTTAGATTCCACCTTTCCAATTTGCCCTTAACTCTGTCTGAAATCTTCCCTTAAACTGGATTGTTCTGGTTGATTGTTTTTCTCACACTATTCTTCTGTCCCAGGTGTAGCCCAGCTTCATTCGCACTCACTACGCTTGGGCTCACTTCGGTCTTTTCCCTCCCCCATTTCCGCCCACCTCCATATAATTTCCTTTATACCTAACCACTATTTCCTCCCTCCCTTCAACTCCTCCCCTTCCTGTATCCTAGCTAACACCCACAGCAATGCTCTTAACCTACCTCAACTTATCACAACCGATTTCTACTACACCTCTGTTCCAATATCTCCCACCCCTACCACTTTCTATAATCCCTCCATATACTCTTAACCTCCTCACCCTAGTATAGCCCTCTCCCCCTCTCTAAACATGCCATACATAATTATTTCTGTCACACTTCTACCTCCACTGCTCCTCCTACAATATATTACACCACCTCTCACACTCTTAACCCCTATCTATAAAGCCCCCACCAATAGCCACTCAAACTACTTTCCTTGCCCTCAGCAAACCATAGTCATCTCTGCATCTGTCCTTCCAATGAGCACACTATACTTTAACATTAAAATCCCTCCAGCCAACCTTCTTACATCTAAATACAAGACAAAATGCCTAAACAACTACCCACAAAAAATTAAATCTTACTACTGCCCAAGGACGATACTCTTATCAGGTGACATTCATCCAAACCCTGGTCCTACTACTAAAGCCACCACTCCACAAAATATCACTCCCAATTCTAATCAACCACCCATACCTAATAACAAACTTTCCTTCTATTCCATTAATACTTGAAGTATGCTTAACAAACTAAGCAAGTTTTATGCATGGGTATCTCTTCATACCTCAGACATTATCTTTATAACTGAAACTAGGCTTAAACCCCAAATCCAAGACAAAAACATTCTCCCCACTGGCTATAATGTACTTTGCCAAGATCGCCTAAAGATAAAAGGAGGAGGTGTTACTATAGTCTACTCAAATTGCCTCACTCTCTCCCTTCCTAAACAACCAGTTCTCGCCTTTGCTCCTGCTGAAATACTTGTAGAAAACCTAAAATAGTGACTATACTACCATCACAGTAGTAGCCATATACATTCCACCAGGGGACAACATTAACCTTATGGAAAATATACTCTCCTATCTCTTCCAAAATCTCACTAATGAAATTATCATTCTTGGGGACGTAAACATTAAACTGGCAAAACCTCAACAATCCTAACCCTGTACATCACATAAATCTTCATGGATTCACAGAACTAATCTCTAAACCTACCCATACTAATACCTCCCATTATTCAAGTACCTTGATAGATTGGGTACTTGTTTCTAATCCCAGCAAATACCATAATCCAGAAACTCTGCCAAATGCCCTGACCACTCTCCTATAAAAGTGATCCAATATACCACCCGTTTCTCTAAACCATACCGGCATATCACCTGCCGTAAACTTTCCAACTGTAACCCTGACACTTTTAAAACCTCCCTCTCTAAAATTAACTGGAATTTCCTTACACAGCTCCCACTCGATGATGCTGTAAATGCCTTCAACTCCACTTTCCTTAATATATTAAATTCTCTAGCACCACCCAGAAAAGTACAGATAAAAGCAAGCATTTCACCCTGGTTAACTAAAACCACCCATACCCTTATGAAAACCAGAGATAGGACATGGAAAATATGGATTCAAACCAAACTTCCAGCAGACCTGCAAAAGTACAAAGAACTTAGAACTCAAACAAAAAAAACTTATCAACAAAGGAAAAAAAAGACTTTTATTATAATCCACCAAAAACACTAAAATCTGATCCAAAAAAGTTCTGGAATGCTATAAACCAAATACTACACCCAGGCAACCCAACCTCACCAAATCCATGTCCTGACAAGTCACCCATTGAGACTGCCAACACCTTCAACACCTATTGTATTGAATAAATTTCCAAACTATTCAACCCCAACCTCTCAAACAAGAACACTTTAAACCTCCCTATACCCCCTCAACTATGAACTCAGTAAAGTCCTTCTCTCTCAGACCTGTCCCACTAACTATATCAAAACACTACTCTCAAAGCTCAAACCATGCTCTGTATCAGCAGACAATATCCCTTCTTACTTTCTCCAGATCACTGCACACATTCTTGCTATGCCTGTATCTATACTAATTAATCGCTCTATCTCTTGAGTCAAAAGTTCCATCCACCTGGAAACAATTCTACACTCTTCCTATTCATAAAGCAGGTAACTACAGAAATATCTAATTTTAGACCTATCACTATCCTTGCTCTCTCTAAAGTCCTCCAGAAATGTATACACAAACAAGTTATGCTTTGTCTCACTCAGGAAAAACTGCTCACTCCAACACAGTATGTTTTTTGACCCAAGCATAGTACAACCACATCTCTACTATAATTTCTCAACACAATTTCCCTAGCCAAAGATGATCATAAACTCATATCTTGTCTATTCCTTGACCTCTCAAAGGCTTTTGACACTGTCTCTCACTCTCTACTACTTAACAAACCTGTAGGCCTAAACTTCTCCTTTGATACAGTTGCATGGTTCTCTAGCTATCTCTCTAATAGGCTGCAGTTAGTGAGATGGGACTCTGCACTATCTATCCCCTTCTCAGTAAAAACAGGTGACTCCCAAGGATCAGTTCTTGGACCTCTACTATTTAATATCTTCACAAACTCACTTCACTCCTCTTGTCCTCATTCTAACATTGTCCAATATGCAGATGACTCTACAGTCATCACTATTGCTAATTCTCCCGCAGAACTCCTAACAAATACCCAGGCATCCTTTAACTCAGTAGAGACATGGCTCACTAAAAACTAGCTCATCCTCAACCCTAAGAAAACAAAACTGCTCCTCTTCCTGCCTAAATCTGCTAACGACATTAAACTTTCCTTCTCCATAAGGTCCCTAAATAATACTCCTATAGAAGTCAAAACTAGCATAAAACTGCTTGGCATTACCATTGACGACCAAATAAAATTCAATCTACACATTAGCAATTGTATAAAAAAAAAACAACAAAAAGCTCGGACTCCTGTACAGAAGCAATAAATTCCTCAGTACTGAAGCTAGGATTTTTCTTACCCTGCTTAACTTTTTGTTCTCAAATACTTACAAATCTGAACTCCTCTCTACTTACAAAATTAGAATATACCTACCACAAAATAGCCAAACTTGCAGCTCAACAAGCATATAAATCTCACCACTGTCTCTCCCTAAAATATCTGAATTGGCTGGAACTACCTCACCTGTTCCTACAATCCCAACTCCAAATTATACACTCCATTCTATATCAGCCTGATTTCTTCCCATGTTCTATCCCCTCTCATTTCTCACTACTCCCCCAACAGGCTTCTCCAAAGTTCAACCCAAGACCTATTAAAAATTTATAAACCCAAATCCAAAACGGGGTGCAACTTACATAGCTACCATCCCTCAATTACTTGGAACAAACTCCTCCTTGAAATAAGGACCCTTGCTCACCCCAAACAATTTAAGCTAGCAACCAAAGACCACTTTAAAAAACACTTGTCCTGTCATTGTACGCACCCTCCCTGACCACTACCTACCTTATAGTACTGTTAAATTAATTCATAATACTTAGCATGAACTACTTACACACTAAGCTTTCTATGTAAACTCCATAGCTTTTGCTTTACTCTGCTCCCTGTACTTTTTGTGTAATCTTCTGAGCATCTGCTATATTCTACTTTCTAAACCTTCCATTATTAAACTTTGTAGGCTAAAACTTATAACTTACTATACATTTATTCATATTATCCTTTTGTTTTAGAGGTCTGCCTTACCTGTCAAAAATCTATATTTAATTTGTAACTACCTAAATACCTCTAGTTGCTATTGTTATTGTATTGTACATTGTTTGAACTTTTCTCCCCAGTCCTCTGCTGAAAAAGGGCAATAGCTCAGTTGGACACTCCAGGTCAACAAATGTAAAATAAATAAATAAATAAATATATATATATATATATATATATATATATATATATATATATATATATAAAATACACATATACATATATATATATATATATATATATATATATATATATATATATATATATATATATATATATATATATATGGGATCTGGACACATGCTCAACTAGCATATGTCCAAATCACAAAACATTGAACACACATATACGAAAGCACTTAACATCGACAAGCGTTTCCGTGTATGTGTGCCTGTTTTGTAGATTGGACTACAGTGCGGGTAAGAGAAAATTCCCTTTTCCCTACTGTAGTGCGATCTCGGACTGAGAATAATAAAGTTGGGGGAGTGTGCGGGGTGCAGGGGGGCAAAGCCCCTCTGCAGAAATGTAGATTTTTTTTTTTGAACTACACATACACGGAAGTGCTTTTTGATGTTAAGTGCTTTTGTGTATGTGTATTCGATGTTTTGTGATTCGGACATATGTTAGTCGAGCATGTGTCCTAGACCCATATATAGATATATATATATATATATATATATATATATATATATATATATATATATATATATATGTACACACACACACACACACACACACACACACACACACACACACACACACACACACACACACATACAATTCACATACAATATACACACACACACACAATTCGCATATAACACACACACACACACACACACACACACACACAATTCACATACAACACACACGCACACACACACACACACACACACACACACATATATATATATATATATATATATATATATATATATATATATATATATATATAGTACTTTGACCAAATGAAAGTTTTTGCTGCAGTTAAACATCAGCATATCATCCAAAATTTTCAAGACTTGGGGGTGAAGGCATCTACTCTCTGTCAGATATATTTTATGGTTAGGCAAAATATAATAAAAATTAGAATTTCTTTTTGAGGTCTTCTTAAAGATGGGGGGTACATTTTAGGATCAATATTGTTTACTGTAATTGTAGACATAATTAAACATCATGCAAAAATTTCGCGTAAGTGCTTTTACAGATGATATAACTCTATTTGCTACTGGACAAACCTTAACTTCTGCCTTGTGTTTGCTGAAGGGTTATTTTAATGTAATTTAACAGTGGACCTCTACTAATGGCCGTAAATCAAAACTAAGTAAAACCTCAGACATAATTTTTTTTCCTGTGACACATCAAAGGATAAACTTACAGGCAATGATCTGACACCTAATAAATGGTCTAAAAAAATTCCTTTCCTTAGGGTACAATTTGACCCATTTTAGTAGTCTGTGCAGGATATCGATAAAATGAGTAGTGTTGCCTTTTTTATTTTTATTTTACTTGTTATATTCTTTTGTGCCTTTTCTGAGGTACGATAGTTAGAAGGTCTTTATTGCTCTCTTTTCTGGACTATAATTTGTTTTCATATTTCGCTTTGATAATTACATAACAAAGTTAATGCCCATTTATTATGCAAAATTGCAGATTGTGAATAGGCATTGCATTTTACATATTACTATAATTTATTTCATTTATTAAACCAGTAATCTTTTCCTAGTGTTTTAGTTAGACTGAGTCATTGGCTTTTGTTGTATTATTTTCTTTTGAGGAATTGCTGAAACATCCCCAAATCTCACTTACAATGGAGAAAAGTGAACAGATTATTCACACATGTTAAATGTATTCTTAGTTTCTTAACATTTTTTGCAGTATTTCCCAAAGGCACAATGCAAGACCAAGTAATATTTAGCCTCCATTTAAATTGCTTTGTCTCTCAGACTTATGCTTTTATCTCATGTGTGAGTACATTTTCTCTTCCTTTCCTGCAGGAAAGTATTTTCATACACAGCCTTTAATAATTCAATCCCTTAGTAATTAACCATGTGAACCACACAAGGTTATACTTCTTGCCCTAGTAAATTTAACAGCTCATAACCGTTTCCTTCTTCACTCCATTCTTAAAAATATCTCCTACCTAGCTAATATTTAGACTCATTTTTCCAGTGCTATGAAACTAGGGAAAATAATATTACTGGCTAGGACAACAATTTGATCTGTATAATTGTAGCTCAGTGACCCTGTCTTCCATCCTGAATGATCATTTTGAATTCTCTTCAGGAAGGTCTAACACAGACAGATGTTTGGTGCCAAAGCCATGGCTTAACAATCATTGACAAGAAATGCATTGTAGTACCTTTTGGGAAGTTAGACATCCTTCTGCATCATCAACAAAACACCCTTAAAAGTTAATTCACTATTTTGGGATCTCCAAACTCATGTAGATAGTAACGTAGTCCTCAACCAACATGTGATCAAGGTAGAAAATTATTCTGTATTGCTCATCTTATAAGTAAGGGCAAGACATCTGGGTCCGGAAAAGTTATTGTACCACTTTTCTCGAGCCTCATCTGACCCATCATAGAGTATAATGCCCTCTTTGGTATGTAACTGACCAGACACATGCAGCAACTGGAATGTTTACAAATGATCCTTAGAAAAAGAATACAGGGAGTAAACAAAATATCTTACTCAGATCTCCTCAAAGCCCTATCTCTTTACTCTCTATCACACAGACAACTGACAGGTGATCTTTGCCTGGCATACAAGACATCCCTGGACCCAGTTCTGATGAACCTTTTGCACATCCACAAAACAAACAGCATCAGAACTGCTAGATCAAAAGACCTAAATTTTGCTTGTGACATAAATAGGACATGGAAAGACAGATATGTTTCTTACAGAATTCCCATCCAGTGGAACCGGCTCCTCATCTGTGTGAAGCAGAGTTCCTCCCTAACCCTATTTAAGTGAAGCTTAGACAAATGGTTGGATAATAGCGAATTCACCCCTGGTCTGGCACTTATGTCTCTGATTGACATGGACAGTCTGTAAATCATCCCCTGTATAAATCAAATTTGAGGGTCTCATTTGGGATTCATGGCTAGCCTTATAAGGGCCCTAGTGGTCATCAGCCTAGTATACACCTATGAATCTAACCATGTATTTATATTATTTCCCAAACTGTGTCTGCTGATATGTACAGATGTGACATATATCATACCGCTCAACTGTCCAGATTTTTGGCTCATATTTTTGGTCTATTCCTCATAAAGTTTGTGGGTTTTTTTTGCAAATCACTTGGATGATCTTAGGATTAAAGTCAATAAATAATGACATACATTTGAGTTTCAGACTTCAAATCCTTTGGAAAATGTATGCTAAAACAACCCCTGTTACTCTAGCAACTTTCTAAGTTTATAAGAACAATATTTAAAATATGTTCCTATTTTTGTGCCTTTTTCCCTCCATTTTGTTGGGCTTTGTCCAGATTTCTTGCAATAAGAGGTTGAGAGGTATGAGCATATTATATAAATGTGTATATCTGTATGTGCTCTGAAATCTGAAGAGGCACACTTGATAGGCAAAACCAAGCAGTGTAGCATAACTATCAAGCTGTCTTATTGTTTTTAGCAAATTCATTTACCCATTGCAGCACTACTTCACTGACCAGCAGGGGTGAGAGGCAACTTATAGGGGCATTTATAAAGGCAGCTATGGAGGGTAATAGGCTTTTCATTGGTCTAATATCCAACATCTCATTAGCAATATAATGTATGCCTGCTCCCACATCATTACTCTGTGACTCCTTCATTCTTCTGTGCACTGCTCTAGATATAGCCTGTTGTCTTCTGCACAGCTTGGTGGCCACACATATCTTTGCATCTTTGCGACACTTACTGAATTCTCAGTGGCTCAAATATTTAGAAGACCTGCAAGAAGAGATAGAGGAGGGAGTGGCATGGGAGAGAGGAAAAAAATAGGTAAAAGGAGGTTTACCATTGGGAAATAAGATGGGGGTGGGGGTTGCCATACCTTTTAAGATGCACATTAGCTTATGTAACTGTCTGATGGATAGTAATGATAAGGACAAAGGAAGGATATTAGATGAACTGGTAGAAGGAGAGAATTATTTTCTGAATAGGTGAATGGCAAATCTCAGGGAGGAGTCCAGATCAGAGATGGTATGAGCTGGAACAGTGGAGGCACAAGGACCCTACAGACTACAGAGATCTTGTGGTGATGTGGGAAAAGGAAGCCCAAGATAAATGGACATAAATTTGGCTGGTGGATCTGGCCGAGCTGGTGGAGTCAAAAGAAGGGGAAATGTGTAGTAATACAGTTGCCAATGGTGGACTGATGGAATTGCATATGCTAAACAGAGGAGTAGAAGAATGAGGTGGGCATATGGAATGAAGAGAAAGAGAAGCAAAATGAGTAGAGTGCCATGGAATAAGGGAAAGGGGTGGTAAGGGGGAGAGGAGGTTTGTTATGAATAAACAACTGAGAAAAGAGTGAAATGATGGAAGTGGAAAGTGGGGATTGTACGAGGATGGAGATCACATTTTTGAAGAGGACTGTGGAAAGTGCAGAAAATGTGTGAAGATTATAGATGGTGACAGGGGACATCAGATCAGAAGCTGAGGATAATATATAGATGTTATCTTACTGCATGACAGTCACTCCTAATGGATAATCATCCCCGGTAGAAAGATGGGTCCCGTTAATTGCAGGAAGGCAAGCAAGGGGATATGAAAAATCATAAAATGCAAAAAACATCTTAAATAAAAATTATGTAAATAAAATGCAGTTAAATGGTACTTTATATATATATATATATATATATATATATATATATATATATATATATATATATATATTTATAGATATATATATGGGATCCGGACACATGCATCACAAAACATCAAACACACATACACGAAAGTGCTTAACATCGACAAGTGCTTCTGTGTATGTATGCATGTTTCGTAGATCAGACTACAGTGCGGGTAATGGAAAATTCCCTTTTCCCCACTGTAGTGCGATCTCGGAGTGAGAATAATAAAGTAGAGAGGGTGGAGGGGGTGGAGGGGGCAAAGCCCCCCTGCAGAAACTTCAATTTTTTTTTTGAACTACACATACACTGAAGCGCTTTTTGATGTTAAGCGCTTTCGTGTATGTGTGTTCGATGTTTTGTGATTTGGAATATATATATATATATATATATATATATATTATATATATATATATATATATATATATATATATATATATATATATATATACTTTAGTAGCTAAAACCTCTGTTACAAGATTATTTTTAATGTTTAAAGTCATACTGTCATAATGCTAGTGACATCCTCAGTAATGATAGCATGAAATCCCACATTGTTGCAAACTTCAAACTACACATTTTATCATTTAACTTATTCACTTAGGAAGTTTGCACTGTAACTTCTAATAGGCAGAACTAAACCTTTTGACAAGAATCAAATTATGTCATCACAGTTCAAACAAATGTTCATATCTCTGGAACCTTAGGGATTATGAAAGAACTATAAATGGCAAACTCTCCAACGCAAACTATTTTTATACTGGTAGTATTCTTTAGGTTCTAAGTCTTAAAGAGAAATTTATAAGTCACAGTAAACACAGTGTGGAGAGTTCAATAACACCTACATGGAGTGATTTTCCATGTAGGCATAGTGGCACGGCCTCAACATGGAAACCAGCAGCCGCACAATCCAGTAAACAGAGCTGAGTGACATGCACGAGTGTGTGGGCACGGAAGTGTTCGCTGAATGCAAATCACCTCATAGAGAGGTGAATATCGTGCAAAAGTGGTCAAATGAGAGTGCTGGAATGATCCAGCAAGCAGATAGGTAGTCATGCAGACCCCTTGTTGGTGTCTGAACTGTACAAGGAATATTACCATGTACAAGAAAGCAAAAATTGAACAGGCACTTTAAAAGCCCATTTAGAAGGTCAAGGATTGCATATTAGTGACAGATATGTGCACAACTATGCCCTGTATGTGCAAAAAATAATGCAAAAGAATAAGTTATAACGTTTTTTAATAGCCATATCACATTTGCACACCGCTGCACTGTGCACAATCATGCCATTATTAAAAAAATATTAAAAACTATAAAATCCAAAAACAAGACATATGTGAGAATAGTGCATTATAGGGCCCTGCAAGCAGTATGGCAATGGTAGATTTCAGTGGTTGCTAAAGAGGCAGGCCTTGTAATAGTGAAGTATCCAGGTTGTGTGCACACATCAGTATGAAAATGAGCTGGGGTTACTGAACAGCAAAAATGGGCCACTGTGTCCACAGGAAAAATTGGTGCAGCCCCTGAACCATGATGGTGTCCACAGAAGAGATAGCTGACATCAAAAGTGGGTGTGTCACATTTTGTTTAAGTGGATTGGAGCTTAGCAGCGCCTGTTTGCACACTGCTTAGCTCATCTAAGCAGGGGATGTGTCTAGTGCTGCTAAGCTTTGTTTAGCTGTCGGGCACTTGTTTTAGCTGGGTTATGCTATGTTGAGTGTGCCTGTGCATGCAGGTATGTCCACACTGCTGAACAGTGTTTTTACTAGTGGCACTGGTTTGCACGCCATGCCACAGTGCTTAGCAAGGAAGGTATTTAAAACAAAAAAGTAATAGCCTGGGAAAGCCAATCATATATAAATTACTGTTAAGCCCTGTTCCACAGACATTGGGCCATTCAAACCACTTAATGATATACCTGACAGGTGGAATGCATCATAGTTAGCCAATCACACAGGCTGCATCTGCAGCACACCACTATAAAGTATGCATGCACCCCACAATCTGATTTTTCCCACATACTCTGCACCATCGGAGTACACACTTGGGAATTTTAACTGACAGAATGCTAGGGGCTGCTGCTGCTCTGCTAAATCTGTATGTGCTAGAGGCTGAGGGCAGTGCTGATGCTCCTTCTGACAACAGGCCTAGACTGAGAAGGAGAAGAGTGTTCAGGCCCAGGGTAACCTTCCAGTGGCAACATAAGCTGGAGATTGTAGAGAGCTACAGGGTGGACAGGGACATACTACAAGAACTCACTGAGCTTTGTCGCCCTCAACTCAGACCCAGAGCCAACAGAGGGGAACCCATCCCAGTGGAAACAAAGGTATGTGTATCCCTTAGAATAATAGTTACAGGTACTTTTCAAAGTCCAACTGGGGCATGATGGGGTGGGGGGTCTCACAGGCATCAGCATCTAGGCTACTCCACCATTTCTTGGCTGCAATGCAAATACGTGTCAGTGAGCACATTTATTTACCCTGCACCCCTGAGGAGAGGGCTAGAATTATGCATATCAGACCACCCTGAGGTACTGAGTACCATAGACTGCACTCATGTGCACATCAAAACACTGCCTGGTGTGGAGGGTAGAGTCTATATCAGCCACAAGGGCTATCACTCCATCAACTGCCAGGTCATGTGAAATCATGAGTGTGTATGCTGGTAGTCATAGCAGTTATTATGACTCCCATATCTGGCATGCATCACAGCTGCACCAGACATTTGCTATGGGGGACATCCCGTATAGCCATCTACTGGGAGATGCTGGCTATGCACTGGAACTGTGGATAATGACACCCATCAGAAATGCACACACACCTACTGAAGAACACCATAAAGAGGCACACGCACAAACTAGGAACATCATACAGAATGTGTTTGGGCTGCTCAAGTCACGGTTCTGCTGCCTCAATATATCTGATAGAGCCATGCTTAACTCTCCATCCACATGTTCACTGATGTTCACAGTATGTGCTATGCTACACAATATGATTCTGTTGAAACAGCTGTGGCAGGAACATCACAGGAAAGGGACACACAGCCACTCACCAGTGCCAAGGTCCCCCCAGCCACAGCCAGAGGAGGACTCAGAGGAGGAACCCCCTTAGCCTGTCCCTGTAGGCAGATGTAGGTGTGTCCAGTATGCCCTGGCTTTGGCAGAGAGGCAATGCATAGCACATGCACTGACAATCTTGGGTTCTAGGGACTGACATCTCACTCCAACTCACATACTTAATAAAATTGATACCACCCACACCATACAACCTGTACCTTACCATGTATTGGCTGCATACTGCATGCATTCAACAGAGTCATCCCTGAAGCACTATCTCAACTGCTGCAGCTAAAGGCAAGTCACTCTTCTTTACAACAAATGTATAGGGTACTAGGCTATGGTAGCATATTTATGGACCTGCTGCATGTATGCAAGTGTATAGAGTGGGTTACTGGGCTACCTGCAGAGAACTAACAGCTTCATGATACAACAGGTACTCTCTGTCCAATACTGGCTGCTCCATAATATGCAGTAGGCCACAAGGCAGCAAAACTCACTGCACTATATGAGGAAAATGCAAAACAGTGGGGCCATAGGACAGATGCATGACTGTCGATGCTAGAGTCTCCTGCACCCAACACAGCTGAGTTCCCATAAAACTGCAGTAACAGTATGTTTGCAAGGTCATAGCAGCAGATCACACAGTCCCAGGGCTGGCCCAAACAACCTGGTGACATGTCCTATTTCCTCAATATGCAGGGGCCAAAGTTATGTCTATCTGCTGTTGATAGTGTCAGGAATTAAATTTCACTTTCCAGTGGCTGGTGTGGCTTAGGGGTAAGTACATTAGCATGGTAGATGGTGTTCATGGTTTGATGCTGGCTGCACCTACAATTTTGTATGTGAGGTAGTACCATGGTAGAAGTCCCACAGACTTATAAAATATGTCACTATTTGTTACTGCAAGAAAGCTGGACAATGTCAAAGAGAATAGAGGGACAGAGCCCACAGCTATGGACATTACACATGCACTGAGTCACCTAGAAGGTGGCTAGTATAACAGCAAGTTGTAATGAGTCAGAGTAGCAGCAGGAGGTACAGGCCATTACATAACTTTGTCAGTATTTACAACAAGTCAGTGGGCACCATATAGTTGTATATTATCAGAATACCACAACTGTCTGAGGAGCAGAGCAGCCATGCAGGGCGGAATGCTGGACATCATACAAAACATATACAGTCAGAAGTGAGAAGTCTGTTACCCTATGTGACACCCATGCCCTGACCCAGCAATCAAAGAGCCTCAGTCCTCACCACTAACACCAGTGAGGGACATCCATATAGTGAAAGGATAATAAAGACACACAGTAAAATACAATTTCCCTAAAGAGCACACAGAGATCACAGTCAGTCTGGGGCTGGTTTCTCCCTTTCTCTCCAGGTCCCCAATAAGACTCCCCACTGGCACAGCTATAGGATCCAAATCTCAGCCTAGTGGGCAAGCTAAAACCTCCAGCACCCTCTCTGTAAATTCACTGTTTCGTGTCCCAGCCCAAGAAGCTGACACACACACACACACACACACACACACACACACACACACACACACACATACACACACACACACACACACACACACACACACTTTGAGATAAGAGTTATATACAACCACACAGACACTCCTGGGGAAGGCTGGCACAGGTTCTCCAGCTGTCCCCTTTTTTCTGCCCAGTCTAAAAGGTAGTACCAGCTGCCACCACCCACTAATATCAGCTACTCAAAGGCCCTTCTGAAATGGTGTCCAATTATTACTGTGCAATATTATTATCCAAATGGTAAGTGTGACTTAACAGTCAAGGCTTATTAGAGTGACTTAGTACAATATCACTATATACATGCAATGTACTCTTAGAGCTTAAATTATCTCTACACAAAACAGACACAGTTGAAAGGTTTAAAATATATAATAATAAATAATAAAAACACAAGACAATACTTCTTACTACACAGAGCTAGTCAAGAGTTCTGAGATTACAGTGAAATACCTAAAATAATACCGTAGAAAAGTTCTGACATCACAGAAAAACAAACTAGTCTAATCTTCCTATTTCCTAGCTATATCTAAGAGAAAACACAGTTCTAAATAACTTACATATAAAGCAAAGCAGTGCTGGGGATGTTGTATGTTCTTAAGACAAAATGGTCAGAGCTCTCTGATTCTCTCTCTTTAAATTGATAACACAGAGCTGCTTCACATGACATAATTCTTCACACTTTTCTGGTTCCCAGGCTAACAGAAACTTCATTTACATTCTTTACACCTGGTCAAAAACCAGAGCAATAAAATATATTTATGCATGCAAATTCTAGCTATTAACTCTCGCCTTAAAACAATAGGCAGGATACCTCCCTCTAGACATATTGGCTACAAATTTTCACATTAAAGACTTGACTTATCAGCTTTGTTATTGCAGAGTGCACTGTTGTTATATTTTTGCAGTTCAATATCAAATGCAGTCTTTTCACATTTAATAGAACAAGCCTGTGGCTTACATTAATATTTACAAATGACAGAATTATCTGCAAAATTCTATCTGGCTAGGCTGGCAGCCTTTACCTATCTTCACACATCCCCCTCCCCCCGGAGAACTCAAGCTAGTTTTTCAAGTGACCCTTGAGAAACGTTGCTTGAAAGGGTTAGGCCTATCTCAGTATTCCTTACTCCATTCTCTATCTTGAGAGCCCATCTGCGTTGGCATTGATAAACCCACTGTGGTGCTGCACTGACATATCATATGCTTGCAATCCTAGGCTCCATCTTAGCAACTTGGCATTTTGCTGGCTGGCTCTGTGTAACCATGTTAGGGGGTTGTGATCTATCACTACAGTGAATTTTCTTCCATACAGATAAGGCTGATGTTTATGCAGTGCCCACACTATGGCTATACATTCCTTTCCTACAGCTGCATAGCATTCCTCCCTGGGTTGGACCCTATGACTGAGATAAACCACTGGGTGCTCTTCTCCCTCTGAAGAAATCTGGCTAAGTACAGCCCCCACCCCATGGTTCAAAGTATCCACCTGCACAACAAATTATGTGCTGTAATCTGGACTGGATAACACAGGGGGTCCTCCCAAAGCTTCCTTAAGCTCCTGGAATGCCTTCTCACATGCTGGGGTCCACACACCTTATCTGGCCTGTTCTTTTTTTTCAGTCTGTGAGGGAAGTAGCTATGGTACTATAACTGGGGATGAACTTTCTGTAGTACCTTGCTCTCCCTAAGAATGCCCTCACCTGCTTTTTGGTAACAGGTGCAGGCCATGCTTGAATGGCTTCCACTTTGTCAGGTTCTGGCCTGATCTTACCACTCCCCACTCTATGTCCCAGGTAGGAGACCTCTGCCATACCCACCTGACATTTTCTGGGATTAATGGTCAACCCTGCCCTCTGTAGTCTGCCCAGCAGCTCCATGACATGTTGAAGGTGCTTTTGCCAGGAATGACTGTAGATCACAATATCATCTAGGCAAGGAAGGGCAAACCCTCCTGCTCCTGGTAGGATATGATCTACCAGCCTCTGAAAAGTTGCTAGGGCATTTGTCATCCCAAAGGGCATCTTTGTGAACTCATGCAAGCCAAAAAGAGTCACAAAGGCCGACCTCTTTCTAGCACTGGGAGTCAAGGGCACCTGCCACTAACCCTTGATAAGATCAATGATTGTAAGATACTTAGCCCCACCAAGCTGCTCTAGGGTCTCATCTGTCCTCGGCATATGGTAAGCATCTGACTCTGTGTGACTATTTAATGTCCTGTAGTCCACACAGAACCTGGTGCTGACATCCTTCTTTGGCACCAGCACCACTGGCGAGGCCCAGGGACTGTTGGACTCTTGAGCCACCCCCTAGTTCCAACATCTTCTGTACCTCTTCCCTCAGAGTCTTTTTGACTCTCTCAGGAACCCTATAAGGGGCCTGCCTAATAGGCATTTGTGGTCCTATATCCACCTGGTACTGCACCAGGTGGGTGCACCCTGGTTTCCCAGTGAACATGTCCCCAAATTCTTGTAACAGTGTTCGGATGTCTTGAACCTGGGTAGGAGATAGCTGCTGGGACATTGTTACCCCTTCCACTGAGGTGTCTATCCGAGCCTCAATGAGGAGATCAGTCACCAGATCTCTCTCAGACTCCTCCTGCCAGCCACTGCAAATGCTCAGCATAAGGGCCTCCCTATCATGGTAAGGTTTCATCATGCTAACGTGGTACACGTTGTGCCCCTGCATTTTGCCTAGCAGTTCCACCATGTAGTTAACATCACTTACCTTTCTTACCACCTGGTAGGGTCCCTCCCAAGCTGCTTGCAGCTTGTTGTGTCTGACAGGAATGAGAACCATTACCTGTTCCTGCCATACCACACCTTTTTCTGTTGTTGGTCTTCTGCCAGGTTCTCCTGGGCTAAGCCCATGAGTTCCCTGAGCCTTGTCCTGAAGTTTAGGACATATGCCACAATAGACTCCTTTGAGGTTCACACTCACCTTCCCACTCATCTCAAATTAAATCTAGAGGTCCCCTCAACCTATGCCCATGCAGCAAATCAAAGGGTGAAAAACCTGTGGACTCCTGGGGAACCTCTCTGTAAGCAAACAACAGATGGGGCAGATATTTGTCCCACTCCCTCTTAAACTGGTCTGCAAATGCCCATAACATGGACTTGATTGTAGAGTTTAACCTCTCAACAAAATCATTAGTCTGAGGATGGTAAGGGGTGGTCTTCATGTGCTTCACCCCACAGTACTTCCACAGACAAGCCAGCAGGTCTGACATGAAACTGGCACCTCTGTCAGTCAGTATTTCTTTTGGGAAACCTACCCTGCTGAAAATCTGTAACAAAGCATTTGCCAGCTTTTCTGCCTCAATGGAGGACAGAGTCACTGCCTCAGGGTATCGTGTAACATACTCCACTACCACTGGGATATACTTTTTTCCTGTGGAACTTGGGGTACTCAGAGGCCCCACAATATCCATAGCTACCCTCTGAAATGGCTCCTCAATCACAGGCAAAGGCTTTAAAGGAGCTCTCACCTTGTCTCCTGTCTTGCCTACCTTTTGGCATTGCTCACAGGTCCTGCAGTACCCTGTTACATCTCTGGAAATTCCAGGCCAGTAGAAGTTCTGCATAATATGTCTCTTTGTACATTTTATGCCCATATGACCTGCAAAGGAAATATTATGGGCTATGGCTAGAAATGCCAGATGGTAGGCTATAGGCACTACCAACTGCTGTAACCTCTCACTTTCTAACCCTATCTCAGGGGTCCACTCTCTATACAGTAACTCTTTGCCCCAGTATACAGATTCCACCTTCCCTTGAGAATCAAGTGCCTCCCTAGCTACCTGCATCAGGCCTTGCAATGTAGGGTCTGAGAGCTGAGCCTGTCTCAACTCTCTCTTTGTAACCCTTCCCAGCTCCCCTTCCACAGGAAGTATGGCATCCTCTGACAGTGGTGCCTCACTGTCAGCCTGGGTGCTACTACTCACCTCTACCATTGCAGTCACTCTGTCCAAGGGAACATCAGTACCCACAAGCATCTGTGGCTCACATTCAGTCTCACTTCTCCATAGTAGCACCCTCCCTGAAGTAACCACCTCACCAGTCCTGCCTGCAAGTATACAGTCTGTCTGGGTCTCCCCCAGGCTACCAGACCCACATGCATGTCTCCTAGCCTGACTGTGTGTAACTGCATAAGCACATGGTACTGCCTAATCCAAATCCTTCCCTATCAGGACATCTGCAGGATGGTAGTTTGGTACTCCTGTTGTCTAAAGAAAACCTACTATTGGCAGTTTGTCTTCCCCACTTACTGGCACTCTCACCTTTTCTTCCCCACCTTGCCTCTGTAGACATCTGTATGCCACATGGCCCCACTGGTTGCATTCAAAACATTTAACCCTAGGTCCTGGATGTGTACCTGGACTAGTGTCTTCCCCATGCTACTGGCAGATTCTGTTGGGGCAGTCTGTGCTGCCCACCATGGATTCCATTAGATCCATGAGCAGTGCTGGTGGTCCCTTTCCTGTGCAGGGATGCCCTGCTTGCTAGGTATAGGTCTCCCTTCTTTACCAACTCATTTGAAGTAGCACATTGTCAATCAGCTAACCAGATCCTCATGTCCTCAGGCAAAGTACTAAGGACTTGTTCCCTCACCAAAAGGTCTGCCAGCCCTTCAAAAGTGGTGACCTGACATCCACTCACCCACCTATGGATATAAGTGCTCAGTTCAGCATATTCACACATAATTTCATTTGCCTTGCATCTATGCTCACAAAACCTTTTCCTATAAATTTCAGGTGTTAGCTTAAAACATTTCAACAAGTGATTTTTAACAGCAGTACAATCAAAATATTCACAATCAGCAAGTTTAGACAACATAGTTACAGCTTTACCATGGGGTAAGGGGTCAGGAACTGTACCTAGAGCCTTTGGTCAACATCATACTGTTTACATACCCTCTCAAACATATGAATGAAACTATCAAAATTATCCCCCTCTTTAAACTGCGGAAGAAATGTACTGACCTTTTGTGCTTCTGGGGTCCAGTTACTCCCTTCCCCATTACCTCTATGACTCTGGTGAAGAGTCAGCATCTTCTTCTCATGCTGCCTCTCCCTCCCCTTTTCCTCAGCTTCTAGGAGTAGCAGTTTCTCATTCTCCTCAGCCTGCAAATGTCACAGTTTCTCATTGTCCTCACTCTCTAGATGCCTCAGTTTCTCAGCTGGTTCTATTTCTACATGCCTGGCCCCCAACCCAAGTCTCTTTAGCTCTAGATGGATTTTTAAGTCCTCTGCAGAAGGGTTCAGCTGTCCATTCTCGGAGTGTGGTACCTCTCCACTGCCAGTCTGATTGTCCTCCTGGTTGCTGTTTGGTACAGTATCACTATATACATGCAATGTACTCTTAGACCTTAAATTATCTCTACACAAAGCAACCACAGTTGAAAGGTTTAAAAATATTTGATAATAAATAATAAAAACACAAGACAATACTTCTTACTACACAGTGCTAGTCAAGAGTTCAGAGATCACAGCGAAATACTAAAATAATACTGTAGAAAAGTTTTGACATCACAGAAAAACAAACTAGTCTAATCATCCTATTCCCTAGCTATATCTAAGAGAAAACACAGTTCTAAATAACTTACATATAAAGCAAAGCAGTGCTGGTGATGTTGGATGTTCTCAATACAAAATGCTCAGAGCTCTCTGATTCTCTCTCTTTAAATTGATAACACAGAGCTGCTTCATATGACACCATTCTTCACACTTCTCTGGTGTTCCCAGGCTAACAGAAACTACATTTACATTATTTACACCTAGTCAGAAACCAGAGCAATAAAGGACATTTATGCATGCAAGTTCTAGCCATTAACTCTGGTCTTAAAACAATAGGCAGGATGCCTCCCTCTAGACATATCGGCTCTGAATTTTGACATCGAATAATTGACTTATCAGCTTTGTTACAGCAGAGTGCACTGTTGTTATATTTTTGCAGTTCAATATCAAATGCAGTCTTTTCACATTTAAGAGAACAAACTTGTGGCTTACATTAATATTTACAAATGACAGAATTATCTACATAATTATATCTGGCTAGGCTGGCAGCCTTTACCTAACTTCACACCTTATGTGAGATGTTGCAGCATGTATATGTCACAGCATACCTACAACTACTTAGAGCAGGAAATATGGACAAAGCCATGAACAGGAGTGGGACAAAGGTGCACATATAATGGAAAGGATCACCTAGTACCACACAAATGTAGACAGTGCAGAGAATAACAGGTCATCCAGTAGCATGAGTTCCTTGCTGTGGATGGAGTCAATAAATCAACTGTCTGTCATCAGTTCCTAATATCAATCCATAATGGTTTGCCACTGATTTATTTATTTATTTATTTTATTTATTTATTTAAATTTGTTGACCGGGAGTGTCCGACTGGACGTAGGTCCATTTTCAGTGGAGGCCCGGGGAGATAAGCTCCACAGTTAAAATAAACAGACAGTATTTACATTGGATTACATAGTGATTAACAATTTACATAGCAATTACTTACAACATATTTACAGATGAAGAACATAGTGCATCAGTAGACAACTAGAATCTTTATCTGTGAAGTGCATAGCAGACATTAACAAATGTTACAAGAAGAAGAAGTTCGTGCTGTATAATAAGTACTGGCTTATGAGCATCTGAGCTTGCTATAATCAAGGTAGTTAATGGAGTGGAAAGAAAGGTAGTGGTTGGATAGGGTGGATGATATTAGAGTGGGAGTTGCAAGGGCATAGCCAGCATGTTTTTAGTTGCGCTTTTAGTAAAGTTTTGAAGTGGGTGCATAATGGTATGGAGGTAATTGTGGGTGGGAGTGAGTTCCATAATTTGGCTATGGCACAAGAGAATAGTGCTTCACCAGCAGAGTTATTGGCTTTAGTGATCTGCAAGTCATTTTTGCTGATGTAGTGGTCTGGTGGTGCGATAGGGTTGGAGTAGATTCTGAAGGGATGGGACATTTAGTGGATGGTTTACTAGTTTATGGGTGAGTGAGAGTTGATACCACTGAAGGAGGTGAGGGAGTTCAAGACAGCCCAGTTCAGCAAGTGAGAGACAGTGTGACTACGGTAGGATGCCCCTGTGGCGAATTTGGTGATTTTGTTGTAGCAGGTCTCTAGCTCGTTTAGATCACATTGCCTTAGGTTGGTATATATTGGAGAGGTATAAAGTAGGGTGGAGATAAGGTGGGAATTTGCTATTGAAATCTTTGCTGCTTTGGTGAGAAATTGCTTATTTCTGTGTAACACTCCTAGTTTTTTGTGGACTTTTTTTATAGTCATGGATATGCGAATGCCAAATTTTAGTTTATTGTCTATTTCCACTCCTAGCAATTTGGTGTGTTCAGTTGGGTATATAGTAGTGTTGTCTTTTGCCGTGATGTTAAAGTGAGAGTTGTTTTGAGTATGTTTGGTGGGTTGGAAGATGAGTAGTTTAGTTTTGTTTGGGTTGAGTATTAATCGGGCATTGGATAACCATGTTTCAACAGAGAAAAAGGCTTCCTGTGTGACTTTTTGCAGTTTTGGTAGGGACTGGGCTGAGCAGATGATGGTCGAGTCATCTGCGTATTGTATGAGTGCGCCATGTTTGGTGGCAGAGGCTAGATTATTGGTGTAAACAGAGAAGAGTAGGGGTCCAAGGATGGATCCTTGAGGAACCCCTATGGAGACAGGTAGTTGGGGAGATATGTCATTCTGCCATACAATGGATTGTTGGCGGTCAGACAGGTAACTCTGAAACCAGTTGGTGACCGATTGTGAGAAGGATAGGTTATTGAAGACAGAGATAAGTTGTTTGTGTGGGCCATGTCAAATGCTTTAGATAGGTCTAGGAAAGTAGCAGAGGAGAGATAGCCATTATTTTTATGCTGAAGGATAGTGTTAGTAAAGGAGAGTAAGGCAGTGGTGGTGCTATGGTTTGGTCGGAAACCATGCTGAGTACTGGAAAGGAGGTTGTTAGTAAGGAGGTAGTATGAGACCTGAGAGTGTATGCATCTCTCTAGTATTTTGGAGAGTGGAGAGAGAATTGCTATGGGGCGGTAATTGGTTAGTTCTGTGGAGGGGCCGCCTTTGTGGAGGGGAATTATATGTGATACTTTCCACAGTGTGAGAACATAACTTTCTGACAGAGATTGGTTAATCAAGATGGATACTGGGTAGGCCAGAGCATCAGCTGCAATTTGTAGGTATTCACTTGGGAGGCTGTCTGCTGCTAATTTGGTGGGTTTAAGTTTAGTTAAGAGTTTTTTTTATGTTGGAGGTAGGTACAGGAGAATAGGAGAAGGCAGTGGGGAGATTACTAGTTGAAGGTGTGGGTCGGAGGGGAGAGGGGTTGCGTTGTTTAGCTAGTGATAGTATGGTTTGGGTGAAGTGTGTGTTGAATGAGGTAGCAATATTTTCTGAGGAGTGAGGGATGTTAGGAGGAGGGGTACTGACTTTACCTGGGTGGAGGATGGAGTTTATGGAGGACCAGAATTGTTTGGGGCTGTGTTGTGAGGAGTCTAGGGCAGACTGGTAGTATTGGGATTTGTCCTGTTTTATTAGCTTTTTGACTCTATTGTGTAGTTCTAGGAATTTCTGTCTAGCTGAGGGGGTTTTGATTTTGCGCCAGTGATCCCAGGCTTTATCCCTATTTTTCATTTCTGACTTAGTGTTTTCTTGTAGCCATGGGGAGGGTTGTGTTTTGGTTCTGGAGAATCTTATGGGGGCATGGTAATTAAGGATGTTCAGGAATGTAGTATTAAAAAATTCAACTGCATCATCTAGACTGAGGTACTTTAGAGGATGCCAGTTACATTCTTTGAGGGATGAGATGAATGTGAGTGGGTTAAAGTTTAGTTTTTTATGTATTTGATGGTAGATGACAGATTTAGCTTGGTATAGGTATTTTTTTGAGTAGGAATGTTGGGGAGTGATCACTGAGGCTATCTGATAAGCAGCCTGTTATATATGACTGGGGGCTCTGATGTACCAGAAATTCATAACGCTATGTAAAATGTACCAGAAATATGATGAAAAATCCTGTACAGTCGATTACAATCTGTACACACCCTAGCTATGACTCAGGTATTGTGTGCAGCACACAGCCAGGGAAGCCCTTGGACATAATATCAGGGAAGTGCTAGACTGTTGAATCTGTTGCAGCAGCCAATTGGCTGTAACACACAAAATCCTTGACTGGAGTACAGGTAGGTCTGCCCTGGAGTCACCTTGTAAGTACTGACAGTCACACTGGGCATGCTCCTACACTTAGCTAATTCCAGCCCATTTGTGATGGCTCATATGCCTAAAGAACTGAGATGTGAATATATCACTATACATACAGACAGGTATGTATATGTATCTGTCTCTCCCTATCCCCCTTAAACATGATTACACTTATCTATCAGTATGTGGCACACACACACATACACACACACACACACACACATATATATACATATATATATATATATACATATATATATATATATATATATATATATATATATATATATATATATATATATATATATATATATATATATATATATATATATATATATTTATAGCTACAGTGTTGCAACTACGGGTATACCAAATGTAACTGGTGATGCATGCAAGTAATACTGTGAACTATAAAGTGTACTAGTAGGTCAACATGGGTTCTACTCTCACATCACCCACCTTGTGTGTGTGTGTGTGTGTGTGTGTGTGTGTGTGTGTGTGTGTGTGTGTGTGTGTGTGTGTGTGTGTGTGTGTGTGTGTGTGTGTGTGTGTGTGTGTGTGTGTATGTGCATATTTCCCATACAGCAGTGCAGATATCCCTATCAGACCTATGTCTGTGCAATGGTCAATAATTTTATGGCCCTCTGAATAGCGTCCTCTACAAAAGTGGCCTCCCTCTCAACAGCTGCTGATGTCATCTACCTTAACAGCAGTGGAAGACACTGTCAGAACACATAAGCTCCATGGTGTATGCGATAAGTACATACTACAGTAGTATAGACTACTAGATAGGTAGGAGTTTTAATCTCAAAAAGGGCAACTGTGTGTGTGTGTGTGTGAATATACCCCTGTGAATAAGTGTGTCTGTCTTGCCTATCTGTATGCAATGGTTATACATTTTCAGGCCCTCAAGACAAAATGCTCAGAGCTCTCTGATTCTCTCTTTAAATTGATAACACAGATCTGTTTTACATGACGTCATTCTTCACACTTCTCTGGTGTTCCCATTGTCCTCAATTACAGGGCCTGCTGATGTCATCCATCTTAACAGCACTGGCAGACACTCTCAGAACACATAAGCTTTGTGTTGCATATAATAAGTGCATAGTGCTCTAGTATAAAGTAGTAAATCAGTAGGGGTTCTATTCTCATGAAGGAGAAGTGTGTGTGTGTGTGTGTGTGTGTGTGTGTGTGTGTGTGTGTGTGTGTGTGTGTGTGTGTGTGTGTGTGTGTGTGTGTGTGTGTGTGTCTGTGTAAATATACCCACCTGCAGCAATGTGTCTTTGTGTAGTGGTTATACATTTTCAAGCCTTATCAAACCCCCATTGTCCTCCTTTACAGGGCCTGCTGATGTCATCCACCTTAACAGCACTGGCAGACACTCTCCAAATGCATAAGCTTTGTGGTGCATGTGATAAGTATGTAGTACTCTCGTAGTACTATAGTACATACTAGATAGGTAGGGGTTTTAATATCCTGAAGGGCAAGGGTGTGTGTGTGTGTGTGTGTGTGTGTGTGTGTGTGTGTGTGTGTGTGTGTGCGTGTGTGTGCGTGCGTGCATGTGTGTGCGTGTGTGTGTGTGTTTGTGTGTGTGTGTGTGTGTGTGTGTGTGTGTGTGTGTGTGTGTGTGTGTGTGTGTGTGTGTGTGTGTAAGTATACCCCCTTGCAGCAGTGTGTCTGTGTGTCTGTGTGCAGGGGTTATACATTTTAAGGCCCTGTCAAACCCCCCCACCACTGTCCTTCTTTACAGGGTCTGCTGATGTCATCCACCTTAACAGCACTGGCAGACACTTTCAGAACACATAATTTTCATGGCATATGTGATGTGTGTAGTACTCTAGGCAGGGGTTCTAATCTCATGAAGAGGATGTGTGTGTGTAAATATACCCACTTGCAGCAGTGTGTCTGTGTTCAATGGTTATACATTTCCAGGCCCTGTGAACCCCCCCCCCCATTGTCCTCCTTTATAGGACCTGCTGATGTCATCCACTTTAACAGCACTGGCAAAAACTTTCAGAACACATAAACTTTGTGGCACATGTGATAAGTACATAGTACTATAGTATAAACTACTAGATAGGTAGGGGCCTTATCTCATAAAGGGTAACTTTGTGTGTGTGTGTGTGTGTGTGTGTGTGTGTGTGTGTGTGTGTGTGTGTGTGTGTGTGTGTGTGTGTGTGTGTGTGTGTGTGTGAATACTCCCCCATGCAGCATTGTATCTATTTTGCCTATGTGTCTGTATTGGTTATATATTTTAAGGCCCTGTGAGTAGCTGCTAGTCCTAAATAGCCCACATCTAAGTATGCATAAATGCTATCTGCCACCACCTACATTTGTAGATATGGCACACCCAGGTGACATGCAGCAAAGGTAGGAGGCATTGCCACAGGGTATGCTTCAGGATTATGCTGTCTGCCCCTATTGCCCCTGACACAGTGTTCTACACATGTGCACCTAGGTAACCGTGCACATATACAGCTGTTCCTTGCTGATGTCATATTTCCGCTTTGCAATCATGCCATCCTGAGCTGCTATACTGCCAGCAGGTCTCCATATTGTAGCCACTCAGACCTCTGTGACCAAAACATACAAAGTTCTGAGAGACACCTATCAGTCTGCAACAACGCTGCTAAGCTAACATCATGCAACAATGGTACAAACACTTTGACGTTTACTTATGATGCACCCCATCATACATCACCTATCATTGCATAACTCAACTGCACTACATATCAAGTACTGTACTATAGACTCCTTATGCATCAGACACATATCTGCATGTCCCTGCATTGATGGCATCAATGGCAGGGATATGGCATAAGTATCATCATGTGCACAGGGTGTGGTGTGGGGGTGCCAGAGGCCTAGACAGTGCCAAACTGTTGACATCATGTGTGTGAATCAGGAAGGGGTGCTGGCTAGCTGGGACATGGAGAGGTGCCATGTGTGTCTGTCAATGACCTGCAGGTGACAGTGATGTATGAGTGTGTGCGTGTACTCAGTCAAGCCATGTGCTAGCTCTACATGCGGGTATGTTGGACAGCTGTGGACCATACATGGCAGAATAGACAGTTTACCATCTCTGGGCACATACGCGGGAATTGGCTCTGCCAGGAGTGGCACTGGCACTACCATCCCCAGGGTCAGATGTGGTACTAATCACTGACTGTGACTTGTGTCTCCTTCGCCCATGTCCCTCATGAGACCACCCAGGACCATCTGTCCATGGCTTGTCATGTTGTTGTGTGGACAGCACTCTCTCTTCTGTAGTGCTGGAGGTACTGCCACTATGGGAGCATGAGTGTGCATGGCCATGTGGACTTTCATCAGATGTTGTTGCTGACCTACGGCCATGTGTCCAACATCCTACTCCCACCACATGTTCTAGCACAGACAATGTGCAGTCAAGGACTGACAATATCTCACCCCACTGTCTCTCCACTACATCAGAGTAACGATGCATGGTGTCACCAATGTGGTGGAGGGAGTCACAGATTTCAGACAGTGATGCATCCATGATCCTTAGCATCCATCTGGTATTGCATTCAGAACATGTCTGTGCCTCCATGATGCACCAAAACACACGATGGTTGACTCATAATGTGACACCTGTGACAGGTGGTGGATGGGCAACAGTCCTCCTTCAAGCAGCCCCATTGATCTGCCTTTTTGGGACATCACCATCTCTCTGGCTATGGCCAGTGTCTACACTCACTGATGCCATTGTCATCACACTCCCAAATTCGATGCCTCCACACTCTGACTGTCCAATATCTGTGGCCTCAGAGGACTGGGTA
The DNA here is from genome assembly GCF_019279795.1 of Protopterus annectens. Lineage (NCBI taxonomy): Eukaryota > Metazoa > Chordata > Ceratodontiformes > Protopteridae > Protopterus > Protopterus annectens. The sequence continues at coordinate 1,541,116,404 of NC_056733.1, forward strand.
TGTGTGAGCATACTGACTGTGTGCAGAGATAAAGGGGGAGAAAGGGGGATGTCAACTCATGGGACAGATTCAGCCCCCAAAAACCTGACCTGTGTCTCACTATGGCCACCATCATCATCAGAGTCTGATGAGATACTGATGTCAGGCTGTGAGAGGGACAAACCCCAACTTCTACTGTCACCTATGAGGAGGAAGACAAAAATAAGTACATTGCTACCTGCACTATTATGTATGGTGATACACACACACACACACACACACACACACACACACACACACACACACACACACACACACACACACACACACACAAACATAGGTGAGGTGCTACAACTGCAGTACACATACCACATCTTTCTGATGCCATGCACAACACACATGCAGACTACAACATACACACACAAGACAGGCCATGTAAACCACATGCACTGAAGTTACATCCAGTTAATGTTGCCACTACTATACACCTGTGAGATTAGCAATATGTCAGTGTATGTGATAGAGCTACACATAAAACGCAGTGCACCTGTTTTCAGCATACTATTGCCCCCTGCATAGCGGACTGCATGGACCGTTACAAAATAAGTGCAAATATGTTACAGATCCTACACATACACTACTGTGATTACTGATACAATGCACTGTAGTTAAACCCTCCAAGACTAAACATACAAGTAGTGTACTCTGGCTAAGTATATCAGTTGTGTATACAGCAAAATGGCAGTCCTTAACATTGTTTGGGTATATATAAGCTATATAAAATCATTATCACATTTACCGGGTACAGGACATTGGACTCCGGCCACACCTGATGGACCCATGGAAAGGTGAGGAAGCGGTATTGTCAGCAATAACAAATGTAGCATTGTTACAGGAAAATATGTGCATTTAGCTATATGTATAGTAGGTTCTGTGATACTGCTACATTGCTGACATTCTGAGTATCTCTGCTCAGGCATGCATTACAAACAACCCTCCCATGAAGACTGACCCAACATCCATGTACTGGTATGCAGAGGCTGCCGCAGTGACTGATACAGTATTACAGTGATGCACACAGGAGGTTTACCTGGACACTCTTCTGCTGTGGAGACTGTGGCACCCACCTCCATGATGTATGGGGAAATGGATACTTTGGAGCTGGTGGTTGATCCCAGGTTCACCCAGAATTCCTTTGTGGCTGAGAGTGGTTCCACGTCTGCAGGCCCCTCACCAGTGGCACCAAGGTGCCTGACCACAACAGCGGCCCTTTGCCATGCAGCATTTACCATGTCTTCCACCCTGTGCTGGACCTGCTCATAGCTTCTGTCCTGTAGCCCTACACTGTTCACTGCTGTGGCAAGGTCTGCCAACATTGCAGAACATTGGTCACAATTATGACAAATCCTGGAGAGCAGAATGGCATGATGTAGTCTTAGGCCATCCAGGGTCACATAATTTTCCACAGCTGTAAATGGCAGGTGCCTCTGCCTATTTCTGAAAGACAATAATAGGGGATCACATCACAGGACCACATACTTTGCTCTCCGCTATGTGCATACCCTGTACATCCACATTGGCCTGCACTATTCACGAAAAGCCCTGTCACCTATGAACACAGTCTGTATGTGGCTATCAGCAACATCTTAGCAATACCAGTTATATCCCGGTTTGCCGTGATGGAGTGTGCTGAATGTCTACACTCCCATCAATGCCATCTACTGTGTTGTGTCCACTATGACCAACATCCCAGTATCATGTAAGACAGCTACTGTTCGACAAATAGGTATGTGTTATTACAAGTATATGGGGATAGTCCAGCAACAACAGTGTGCCACAATGACAGACAGTAATGCAAGTGAGCTGTAGGGTATCTTCCCTGAATGTGTCTTACTTTTCCAGTACACAAATTTATGCGGAATGTGTACATGTGCCTGATATATATGGTCCCTTTGCCAGAAACATGTGGATGCCTGGCAAAAAGTTGGCCAATAATTGTTGGTTCTTCTTAGACTGTGGAGAATCTGGCTGTCACATGCCAGAAGCCTCAAAAAACAATTTATGCTGCATTAATATCTGTTACTGTATTCATACCTGTACATTGTATGATAATTATGTGCCCTCTTTGCTGAAGTTGGGCCTGTGTCTCCCACTACTGTTTATGATCTGCAGTCCTGCTGTTCAGGGTTGCCAGGTATGGTAGCCATCGCTGTCAAGTGATGAGATACGAATATTGACAACATGATTACCAAGCCAGAGTACATCAGGGACAGTCAGGGACACCAGTACAATGTCTGGGCTATTCTTTTGTGACATTCACAGACTGAGAGAAGCTGAATGACAGTACATGTGATATACCATCTATGTCCATCATTACTCACTGTCACTATATGTAACACACAATCTGGTTTCATTCATACAGGAGCCAACCATTGTAGGAGAAAGTTAAAGGGCCACAGCTGTGATGCAAGTCACATCAGGCAGCATTGTAAGGCATGGCTGTAGCTTTTGGACAGCAGCCTATCAGCAGCATGTAATTTCCAGAGATATACTATAGTCCTACTATTGTAATCCCTATTCCCCATAACTGCATTCTCCCATCTGGTGCCATTAGGTGGGGACTTGTATTACATACCTGGTAGAGTACTGTACTCCTTTTGTGCAGAAATCTTGAAAAAATTGATTCTGAAAACACAGTTTGCCTTGGTAAAGGAAGGTGCAGACCTGTTTACCATAGGCAGCTGCTTGCCTTTTTAGGTAATTTTCAATAACAGGTGCTTGCCTTTGCACCAATCAGTGGCTTAGACTTGCTAATTGCATCAAGAACAGCTGGGATGCAATTTCATTAGCCAATGACATGGCACAGCAGTACAATATTTAAGGACTTTATGCAGGCTTTGGCCCCTTTTCTAGGCTTTGAGAAGGACATTACTGAGGTATGGAGACTATGGCATCACAGAGGGTAGGTACAAATATTGTCCACTGTTGGGATTTATGTGGTATGTCCACAGTTTTGCATGCTATGTTTGGGCATTGTCAGATGACTTTCTGATTATGTGGCAGATCAGTGATAACAATGTAGATTGAGGTCAGTAAGGGGGAAGACAGATGTGAGTGTCATACATCATACACATCAGAATAAGCATGCTGCTGTGGTAGATGCTGGTCTGTTGGTTGTGTATCTTTGTAGGGACAGACTGTGACACATTTCCCTGTCACTTGACCACTGTTCCCACCCCTTCATGTAAGGATGTAGTGTAGATAACTTGTTCTAGAGGGTTGTGAGGTAAGGTAGGTCTGTAGCAGGTAGCTGAACATAATGCTGGATATGTTGCAAGCTGGAGCTGCTGCTTTTTGCCAAGGAATCATACTGGGTAGTATGAACACATTGGAGGACAGCAAGCTGTATGTATTAGTAAGGGAGCAGTGTCAGCGCTGTTGCTCCAGCAGATCCAGGGTGAAGATACCCATAACAGTCCAGGTGAGGCATGTGCTTAAGGTACATATGTTATGTAACAGTGCTAATCAGAGAGTGTTAGTTGACATATGGGAAACCTATACATATTTGTGCAGTGTGTCCCTACCTGCGGGCTTTTGATGTGCTAAGATGGATAGCAGTAAATACAGTATGCTGCTACTGCATTCACTGATACCTGTTTTGGTTAGAGCTGCAGGACTCAGTCATTATTTGTTGTATTCACAAGCATGTCATTGAAGTGCAACACACTGGATTTTAACCCAGGATGGTGGGTGGCAAAATGTACAGCATGCTAGGGATTTAACTGACTGAGTTACTAAGGCGATGCTGCAGAAGGTGCATCTGCAAGATATATGTGCATGCATACAGTCTGTTACACAGGAGTTGCATTAGCATCTGTGTTTGGACAGGTATGATGTGTGACAATGAACTGTCTGTCATGATTTTCCAACCTCACTCTGCACTGACTTGTCAGCACTTTAGTGCACAAAAAAAGGTTTTGTGACAACTGTGTCAAAAGTAGGTGGCACAACTGTGGTGATTCTACACCAGTCTGTGTAGTTGATAGCTATACCTGCTATCCCAGGCCTCACGTACATACATCATCATTTATTTGGCTGTGTACTCGTTTGGAGCCTGCACCACAGTCCCAAGTACACTGCCAATTTTCTCATGATATGTATAAGCATTGTGTCATTGGCAATCAGGTTATGTTTATGGAAACACCTGTTTCACTTCAGATTCAGAAACAGAGAAGCAATGTTAAGTGGGTTTGTGTGGGTTTGTACAGTGCACGGTGCCACTTAGTTCTGCTTAAACCCATGCTAATTTAAAAAAAAAAAGAAAAAAAGTGGTGATAGGAAAGTGATGAAATGGGGGCAAGCAGGGGGAAAAAACATACTGAGAGGGAGGTAGGGATGTGCAGGATGGGTGTAGGAAAGGACCATAGCTCTCCATTTCTTCTACAGCAACAGCTGTGCAGTGCAGGTTGGAGACAATTTGAAATATGGAGCCTCTGAGGGAAACATAAATGTGTTGATTGTTTCATGTAATGATTAAAGTGTGTCCAGTGACATAGGTACAAAATGGAGAGCTATGTATGGGGCGATATTTTTTGTGGGATGGGACAGATGCCCTTTTTTTTTTTTTTTTTTTTTTTTTGAAGGAGAGAGTAGGATGTTGGAGAAGGGATCTAGGTATGTGTGGGGAGGTAAGTTGGGTAGGAGAGTTTGCATTTGCAAACAGACAAAACAGCATACAGGGGCGGTGTATGACACATGAGGGGGGTAAACACCTTGGACAGGGAGGGCATTGTAGAATCAAAGAGCCATGTGCCCCCAGGTGGCATTAGTAAGACTGAGCTTTCCACCCATGGGCAGTCAACACTGATCCTTCACTGAGCCAAGGGTGACTGTGCTGGGGGCTGGGTGCCAGGGCCACCTTGCCCCTCCAGGTTGGCCAGTCTGCCCTCAGTCTGGCACAGGCAATTGTCATAGCCATGGTGCATGATTCTGTGCACCATCCCTGGTAACTATTGCTGGGTGACAACTTCTTCTCCATGCCCGCTCACGGGGTGGTGGGCCCTGCCCCTGAGTCGGTTCCATCTATTGGTGGTGCAGGACCAGCAGAGGAGGCAGCACCAGGTTGGGTCCCAGACATGCTATGGCCCAGTGCCACGACCATCTGAAGCAGGGTAGGTGGATCACCAGGAACTGGCCTGCCCAGTCGAGCTATGGTGTTGAGGAATTTCAAAGTGTATAGGTTAGTAATGAACAGAACATTTAGTTAGTTATAACAGCAGTAAATCCAAACTCTGAAAATCAGTAATCAGTGTAATAAAGCAAACAAACTTCACCGAAAAGTAACAATTTATTTGAAGTGCTTTTTGTCTGCACTGTGTGCAGACTTCTTCAGAATTACAGATAAAAGAAATCCATCCATTTAAATGCAGACAGGATAATCAGATGAAAAGTTATTAAACGAAGCAATCAGCTAAGGCAATTAAGTTGTCCTGTTGTTTAAAGTGCTAGTGCCAGTAAACAACTGTTAGATCCAACAGTTAACAAACCTAACATCATAATGTAACTTTTAGTTAAATCACCTGGATAAAAAAACTATAGGTAAACATCACAGCAAACCAAGGCAACAGTTAACAAACTCTTCTAAAATCCGAGTTGTGAATCATAAAAAGTATATATTTAAACATTAATCACAATTAAAATAGTAGATTGTTAAAAATTATTGAAATTGTTGTGATTGTTAAAGGATCACACAGTGCAGACGAAAAGCGCTTCAAATAAATTGCTACTTTTCGGTGAAGTTCGTTTGCTTTATTACGCTGATTACTGATTTTCAGAGTTTGGATTTATCGTTGGTTGTTATTGACTTTGTCCTAGTTATAACAGCAGGCCAGAATGTTACAATTAACCCAATAATATAAAATTGCATTGCATATGGAACACAACAATAAGTGAGATAACAGTCAGTATAGTAACAGCATGCCAGTGACAGTTATGGCATAAGGCCAACAACATAGATAATTCAACAAGGTATGTTAGTATGCAACCATTGTAGTACATAACAATAATAAAACACAAGGCCCAACATAATATTTTGAGAACAACATATGTTAAAAGTAACCTGTACCTGATGTATAACGATAATAAATTATGATGCAGATAAGGGGTGGGGGGAGAGAGAAATACATTCCATTACTACCAATATAGGCTATATTGTTTGCAACAGTAGTCTTATATACTCTAGAGATCTGCCCTTACTATATGTATATAAGTGCCTTATAGCTTCTGTAGCACCTACATACCTCTCAAGCTACCCGCATGGGACAGTATGGGCTAAGCTGTAACACCTACAGGTATACAACTACAAGGGACTATTACATGTCAGGGTGACACATATGACTACCAAGGTGTACTGTGGACTGATGTAGAGCGGATCAAAAAATTATGTCCAAGGAATTTGGCAACAGTGATCACAATCCATGACAGTGTGACACTTGGGAGACACGTATCATGCACAGTACAGAGAGTTTACCTATCATGCCATCATTGGCAGGCATGAGGTTAGACTATCAGCAGACATTCACAGACACACTAGGCATAGAGTCATACCAAGATTAAACAGTTTTGTTTACTTTATTCACTTTTATAACTATTGTACTTGACTTTATTTACTGACATTTTATCACCTTGCTGAGCAATGCTGTTAACACTCTGGTACATCTGAACACAGAAATTATTAACCCATTTGAACAGCTACTACAGCTATTTATTTACCTGTCATTCCTGTGAGGAGAACATGTGTTAACAATATGTACCTGTTTCCATAAATATTTAGTAGTAGTTGTCTCCGTATTCAAACCCCAGTCTGTGTGTAACAGAATGAACATCACACCTAGCATTTATCAAACTGAGCTACTGGGCCACTACTGAATATTGATTGGCTGATGTATGTCTAGAACTCACCTGGTAACAAAATATGACCTGGTAATAGAGGTAGAATGTTATACAAGACTGCAGTGACACTTGACCACACATGCATGAGATTCATGCATGACAGAGATAGTAGGTGAACTGTGCATTAATACATGGAATGCAGGTGTAGACAATAACCCCTAGTTGGTAGGAATATGTGTGATGTGTACAGACCATATTGGAGTGCTGGGTTGGCTATCTCACCCATATACAGCTGTAGATGGTATATTTGCAGTCTACAGCTATTACACTTTCATACTTGTTTGCAGCAGCATACCCAAGAGCAGGAATATATATAGCTGAAATGCAATGATTAACACAAGGTAATCCTGAGATACACAATATACTTTGGGCATTCCTATTATTGATTCATATCTTAGTGCAGAACAAATATGATGCATTACATCTTGTAGTACAGCTCCACATCTACAGTTTAGCAAAACATTCTTTATTTGCAAACCTTCAGTCACTTAGTAGTATTATTCTTGTTTTTACTTCACAGCAGATGTAATACTTGATTTCATAACCAACAGCCCAAAATACACCCATATTGCACAACAGAGCTTTATTAAGGGTGACCATGCACTGATTGCTATATGTCTATAGTCTTTATTGATGAACAGTTGATATAATACAGGTGTTGCAATACAGCTGTAATTCCACAATTAATGCAGTAGAAGCATTATTTCCTTAACATTATTAATGCAGTAAAACTTTATTTCCTTAACATTAGTAATGCAGTAGAAACTTTAGTTCCTTAACATTATTAATGCAGTAGAAACTTTATTTCCTTAACATAATCAGGTTTCATGCTTTCATCTTTATTGAACTGTACCTGGCATTACTCACTTATATTAGTCCAGGTCTATGACCACATTCATTGCAGTACAATCAAAACTGAATATACCTACTGGCAGTTACTAATTTACTCTTTCTTGTTTATATGACTATAGATTGCAAGATGCATCTGTACTCACCACACTCACAGCTCAACCTGGCCAGGTGTCTGCATGGGCCTCCAGGTTGTGAGCTCTCTCCTCTGCAGCTGTGAGGAGAGAAACACACCATTATGCATACCTGTCTATCACACATTCAGTGTAGAATTTGGTAAAACAATGATAACAATAATTACAAACTGGTGGGGCATTCCCATCTCTAACATATTGGACCCAGGTGGGCAAGAGATTCCCCCTTACAATGCTTCAGGTCATCATAATGATGATGCACCTGCTCACCTGTGTGGGGGATACCAGTTGCATAGGTGAGATCATGTGCTAGCCAGTCTCAGGCCTCCAATTTATATTCTGACCCTGGTACTGGCCCTGCAGCAGCCATATGTCATGGTATTTTACAAGGAGTCCAACCATAATCCTGGACTCCAAAATGGCCCACTGCTGTACCCGGAAGCATGCACCCTCTTCAAATCCTGCCATAGTCTCTGCCAAGATCAAACTCCAACAGGTTATGACTGTATTCCCACCTGTTGCACTTAAATAAGGCAGTTTTCCCACCCTTTACCACCACTGGGACATTTTAAAAATGCAATGCTTTGCTTAACACCATGCAAACATGCTGTGTTCATCTGAGCAGTGCTTAAACTGGCAATGCTTAGCAGTGCACAAACCAGCTTAGCTGAGCTGATCTGACTAATGCTTAAACAGGCATTGCTTAATGGAGCTTTGTACCACAGCAATGTGTAAACCAGCTAAGCACTATTAAAATGTTTCTTGTTTAAGCAGTGCTTGGCTAGGCATAGCTGTGCTTAGCAGAGCTTAGCTAGGTGCAGCAAAGCAGGATTTAATTATACATTTCATAATTGTGTAATTGCAAAATAAAATGTTTAATAACATGTCTGTGTATACATACATTATTCCATCAAGGGTTTACATATACTTCTCATACTTGTTTATTTGCAACATAAATGCTTCATACCCTGTCTGTGTATTCATACAAAATTCAATCAAGATGTAATAGTACTTCTCATAAATGTGTATTTGCAAATTAAATTTAATAACCTGTCTGTGTAATCAAACAAAATTTAATCGAGATTTAAAAGATGTCTCATACTGTGTATTTACAAAATAGCCTGTCTGTGGGTTCAAACCCTGTACCTACAGCTGTTACTATAACCATTCAGCTACATTGACATGTGAAATGCTGTTATACTTTTACATATATCTCTCCACTATGTTTAAGCACCATTAAGCACCTTGGTGCACCATGCAAACCCACTCCCCTATGCTTAAACCTGACCTTTCCTAAATAATTAAATGTATTGGGTTTCTATTTTTAGATGTCTGGTATGTGTCCATTGCTAAGCACCACATCGTGCCATGCAAACACACAAAAAAAATTAAAACAAATGAACTTTTTTATTACATATACATACATTGCTATCTGGCACTTTGACAGTGCAGGGGGTGTGTAACTCATCTCCTGACACAATAACACAATCCCTACATTGATTCACTAACTATGTTACACAGCTCTCCCTCAGACAGTAACACTCCCTACACTGATTGACAAACCATGTTATACAGCTCTCCCATAGTAATGCACCTTCATTAACATGTGAGGAGGATCCACATACACGGCCACAGTATCTTCCGTGTAGGCCTTCCACTATTCCTACACAGATTTTATTAAATCCCCAGGAGTAACTATTATGTTTGTAATATCTTGTTAAACAACTTACAATATCTCAGCAATCACTTAAGGTACACATACACTGTCAGCTGCATTTTATTCATCTAGCAGAGAGCTTTCATATAACGCTAAGGGGTTCTGTCTATGTTACTTGGTTGTTGAGATATTCAGAAAAAAGTGAACATTTTATCTGTATAAATTAACACATTAAAAACAACAGTTAATATCTCCTTACCTGCACAAGACAGAGGTCAAATATTAATGCAGTTGACTTTGCTGTTATGTAAATTTTAAGATGAAATCTTATAAAAACTTGTACACAGCATGGTTTTAGAATTACTGATGCATATTTGAACAATCAATATTTGATGCCCAGAGGCATGAATAGGAGTTAAATGCCACTGCCCCTGGAAGAGTCACTCGGATGTAATGAGTTAAATCTGAAAAAAAAAAAAAAACACTTAGTGATAGGTACAATCCTACACTAACCTCTTTTGCCATATGAGGCATATCAGGTTATGTTCATTGTGAGACTATGAAATTTATCAATATCGAGTTGACCTGTTACAACCACTTTTCCAAAAAAGCTTTATAAAATTAATTAGGTTTGAGAACAAAAGGCAAATGGAAAGTATAATAAAGACATAGACATGCCAGGCTACCACCCTGGACCATTTTCAGTAATTTAAGTGTATAGACATCAGCGGTTATTTTCAGTGTGCCACATACATCTCAAAATAATTATAAATATATAGTATTTAGTTATAGGTTTTTGGATATATACTAAGGGATTGCTCTAGAAGATCATTAGATGCTCAGACACTCCAGTTACCTTACTATCCTTGCTGCTAAGGGGATGAACAGCCATATCTTGGGTGAATTTACAGTTAACATCCATTTGTCTAAATTATATTTAAAGACTATAATGGAGCCACATTATTTGATGAGGAGTAGATGTTTATTCAAAAGATAGTACCCTTTTGGGAACAGCATTTATCCTACCAAATGCTCTAGTTAATATTATTAAGTTGGTTTAGGTCCACAGAGAAAGTATCTGAGATATTTCCAGTTTTTCATGCATGCAGGAATTCAAGCAGGACAGGATCATTTGCAGTCTTGCAGGCCAGGCAGAAATCATCATTAGGAATCTATAAGAGACAAAATAGTCACAAAATCTCTATATAGCATATAGAGCTCAAACTCAAGACTTTTCCAGTGAGGGAAATGTATATTTTGTAGTTGGACTGTGTGCTTGGCTATATATATATATATATATATATATATATATATATATATATATATATATATATATATATTTATATATATATATATATATATATATATATATATATATATATATATACACACACAAACACACGTGCACGTGCGCATGCACGCACACACACACACACACACACACACACACACACACACACACACACACACACACACACACACACACACAGATCTACTTCACAAGCTCTAAGTTTCAAAACTTCAAACTGCAAATGATCAAGATCATAAGATCAAAGTTTTGAAACTTCAAAAAATTAATAAAAAACAAAAACATTTTTTTTTTGCATTTTTGTAGGGGGCAAGTCCCCCTGACCCCCCCCCCCCCACTATTAAATGTACCAACTTTGAGATTGCACTTGGACCTGTAGAGTATGCTTTTATTAATTAGTTGGGCTAGGTAGAAGGATTTCTTAAAAAAGTTGATACAGTGTGATCAAAGGGGAGTTCATTGCCCATGAACATGCTCAGATCTTAAATGAGATTATCACTTTTGAGAGAGGAGTGTCACTTTTGTAATAGGTGCAGGGGTGCTGTTTCCTAATAAGTCATTATTCTTCATTTTATTATTATTACACACCTGACATGCTTGGCATCCCCTTAATGTCCTTTCAGCTACATCTAAACAAAATTAATAGAAATATAGTTTGCTTTGGTGATTGAGGACATGTGTCCAGAAGCACAATCAAGTCAAGCAACTGGCATAATGACCGAATCTTCAGTTAATTTTTGGTGGGTTAGGTATAGCAAAATTATGTTGCCATATCCGAAGAATCTAAAGACTGTTAAACATGGGACAAAAAAGTGACTGAGACAAGATAATGAGATACAAGCCCCACTTCACGTAGCGATAATGGAGAGGGGAAACTGGCTATTAAAAGGGTAGAAAAAGGTTAAATGTGTAACAGCTAATGGATTCTTATCATGTCATATTTTAATACTCATATCTGGATCCCCTATGTTTGTTTAAAAAGTGTATACTTATAGAAAGAGAGATATAGATATATATAGTTTTATATATTATATATTATGTATTTTATATATATATATATATATATATATATATATATATATATATATATATATATGTATCTAATTGGTGGAAACACAGCTGGCCTGAAACAAAGGGTCATTTGTAATCATGGAATGGGTTATGCAGCTGATACCTGGGTAATTTCATTTTATATGGTATATAAATGTTAAAATGTCAGTAACTCTCCACAGAAATAATAAACAAGAACTGGCACCGCAAAGAAATACAAAACAATAGTATTGTGAAACAGGTTTCATCAAATGAGGCAGAAAACAGAGAGAACCTTTGGCAAGCGAATCAACTATGTTTCAAGATAGTCTTTTGGCTGTATTATAACTTGCAAAATGATGTACAAACCCAGGGGGTCTGAGAATGAAGGAAATTCTCAGACATTTTCTTAGCTTATTTGACTGGTTCAAGGACGATACATGAGCATGGAGGATTTATATAATACATTTCCCTAGCTAAGCATTTTCTAGCTTTTCCCAATTATTGGTAAAATAACTTTTTTGTTGCTAAACAGACAGTAGTAGAGCCTATTTTTTATGCGATTGTGATAAGTCAAGGTTTATACTCCATGTATATTCCTTTTATTCTCATAGGCTCTTTTCTGTTCACCTTGCCCATTTCTGCTATATAAATTTGATATCAATGACATTTTATAGAGTGCACAACTTCTATTCTTTGACAGCTAACAAATTATTTGCCTTCTGCTTTAGAATCATTCACTTTACTATGGATTTATATATGATTCTATACTTTATATCTTTTCTGTACATTCATTTAGTGCTTTTAAGACAATTCTTTCTATTTGTCTTGGTTGCCTTAGACCAGGCTTGATGGATAACTTGTTTGCTGCAAGTTGTCAGTAAAATGTGTCTGCAGTTCTTCAATATTATTTTAAATTATTTTCATTTTAGCCAGCTTTCCTAAGTATTAGAAACTCTAACATGTATTGTTAAATTTTTTAGAACAGCATTTTCATTTGGAGAATTCATGTTGTAGGCCACTTAACATGTTATAGGTTTTGAATAGCTTAGTGTATTGAGAATTTGTACATGACATCATGCTGCCTTGGGCAGATTCAAGTTTCAGTATTTAGTACTGTGTACAGATGCAATATCTTAGAGTGTTGCTTTATGGTTATCTGGTCAGCCAAAGTATCACCAATAAGCAATTTAAGCAATTAGATAGACAAATAAACACACACACACACACACACACACACACACACACACACACACACACACACACACACACACCCCTCATTATGTATTTGCTTAGTTACTTATTTATTTGTCTTTGTTTACCAGGAAAGTCCAACTGAGAATGTCCATTATCAGCAGAGGCCTGGGGATAAAAGCCCTATTTGCTTACAATGCATTATACTGAGTTCCATTTAAACACAAAGTAGTTAAATTTCTATTTACATTTATACACAAACAGTAGTTACATTATACATTCTAAGATTTTACAGAGGTGGAATTTGCTAAGGAAAAAGCCCACGTGCAACTTAATGGATTGTACAGGTAGCAGTTTTGTATGAAACTTGTTTTGTCATGTTAGTGAGAGATTGAGTGTATTCTGTTTAAGGAGATTATTTGGAGAGTATCGTATAGTAAACACAAAGTCTTAACCTTTTGGTGAGTCTGCCCAGAACCAGGATTGGTTAAGATGTTTTTTAAGCAGTGGTTTAAAACTATTGAGTTTTTCTGATAATTTTATTTGTGTGGGGATACTATTCCAGAGATTAGCAATGTATTCTTAGCTTCATAGGTGTTTATTAGTCTAATGATCACAAGGGCCTTTTTAAGTCTAACCATGCATCCCAAGTCTCTGACAAGTTTTGATACACTTGATAAGTGTAAGCAGGTGCTTGGGAGATTAAACATTTATAAGAAGGACCCTGGTAGATGAACCATTTACAGGTTGCCTGTGTCCATTAGGGATATAGCTACCAAATCAGGGATGCATTTCCTGTTCCCCATCAAATTATCTAAGTTGCATTTGAATTGGACAAGGGAGGAACTGTGCTCCACATGGATAGGGAGCCTGTTTCAGAGATGTGGTCATCTCTGGGATGCACACTTGTCTCTCTTTCAGGTCCTATTTATATCATAGTCAAGGTTTAAGTCTTTAGGACAAGTAATTCTGGTGCTGTTTGTTTTGTGGCTATGTAGGAGGTCCATCAGAGTGGGTCTGACAATGCCCTGTATGCCAGGCATAGATCTCCCTTCAAAAGCCTGTAGGAGACAGAATGCAGGAATAGGGCCTTGAGGTGGTCTGCATAGGACATTTTACTTATGCCCTGTATTCTTTTAGTGAAAAACCTCTGTGGATGTTCCAATTGTTGGAGATGCCTGGTTAGCTACATACCAAAGGGGGAACTTTACTCAATGCTAGGTCTGATGAATGTTGAATACAGTGGAACAATGACTTCCTTGGACTTAGATGCCATACATTTGTTTATAAGTCATGCAACATAGAATGATTTCCTCACTACTGTAGACATATGATAGTCAAAGGCTAGATTACTGTATATGTGTGTCCAAAGGCTAGATTACTGTCTATGTGTGTCCCTAAATCCCTGACTACTGGGTCAACTCCAAGAGATATGTTATCAGTATGATAGTTACCAGGGATGGATAACTTCCCAAAGGATACTATTATGCATTTCTTAGCATTTAGTTTTAGTCCATGACTGACACCAATTGTTTGTCTGTGTCAGCCCCTTCTGGGGAACATTTGCGTCAGTGTGAAATTCAATGGCAGCTCCTAATTTGCAATCATCTGCAAATTTAGTCAGCCAGAGACCACTGGCATTGGCCTTGACTTCAGAGAAGTAAATGCCAAAATGCCAAAAAGAAATGGTCCAAAGACTGATCTCTGAGAGACTCCACTTGTGACTAGCCTCTTTGTAGAGATGGACTCCCCAGTTGTAACTTCCTGGGTCCTGTCTGTGAGCCAGTTGGCTATTCACTGGGTGACATAAGGGTTTGTACCTAACTTCTTGTGTTTGTCAACAATTTCTGAGTGGGGTATTGTGTCAAATGCCTTGGCCAGGTCAAGGCAGGCAGTTTGAATCATTTGTCTTCATCCATTGATTGGTGACCTTCTCAAAGAAGTGCACCAGGCTGAGTAGACATTACCTGCTCTTGACAAAAACCAAACTGGGTTGGGTCCACTGTCTGGAGGTTTACTATATCACTATTGATCATTTACATGATAATTCTTTTTATAGCTTTACATATATGACTAGTGAGACCTATGGACCTGTAGTTTCCAGGGTCTGTAGATGAACCACATTTATGCAGAGGGGTGACTGTTAATGTTCTCTGTTCATGAGGCTTGAAGCCTCTTTGGAGGCTACAGTTAAATAGCAATTCCAGAGGACCTCATAGGTCATGTTTCATACTATTTAGAAGGCATCCTGGAATGTTGTCTGGGTCCATTGATGCAGTGTTCTTGGCCTCAGAGACAGAGAATTAAGGACATGTTCCCTATAGATAGCAGGGGAGGGGTTATTTGATGGTATTTCCTGAGGGAAGGTTGAGGGGGAGAGAGGGGTAAAGTTGCAGATGAATTTATCAGCCAGTAGGTTTGCTATATCTTCTGGATCCATATAGGGGGCTATAATTACAACTCTGTATTGCCTTTAAGGTTGCAGACATAGCTAAAGAATTGGTTGTCCTTGGTCTGGGAGGCCAGTTTTAATTCAAAGTTGTTTTTGGTAGACTTTATTTGTCCTGTGAGTTGTTTGTTTAGTTTATAAAAGCAGAACAAAGTGCTGCAAGAATTAAGCTGTCTCTGTAGTATAAAGTAAAATCCAAGGGTGAAAATGCTAAGAGACAACAAACATGGAAATATGGCTGGGTAGATCCGAAGGTAATTTTATGTGAGGATCTGGCATGTGACTTCAATGTTGATACCGATTAGTTCAGCCGAGCAGGAAGTTGGACTAACTAGTATATGGAGATGTCTTGGCGTCTTAAATATTATCACTTCTGAAAGAGTTCTTAGGATTTCCAGGTACTAATTTAGTTAGGTAAGCTTTAAACCTTTACTCTGGAATGATTATTTTATTTCTATATGATCTGTTTCTATGATGTTTAAAAAAATTTTTTTTTTCAGTTTATATTGAGTATTAACAAAGTCTGTTAGCAAATTTGAGTAAATAATTCTCAACACATTTACGATTATATTTCTGGACATTTGCTCTTATGTTTATAAATGTCTTATTATTGAAATCTGAATGTGACATTTCATTCTACAGGTTATATGGTAGTATTTGTGATGTGTGTATTACTAGCTTTTTGACTGGTGTGCTAAGTATTTAAAAAAGGAAGCCAATCTGGTGGTCTCCTGCCATAAACAAACTGTACAACAGAAGGAAGAAATTGTTGCAAAAGAGAGTAAAATCCCATGAGTGGAGGAGCTCACTGGTCAGTCTCAGTAAGAAGCTGCGATCCCTTATATGTTCCTGCAAAGCTAGATACGAAAACAAAATCACCACTGATTCTAAGGACAACTACAAAGCATTCTATAGATATGTCAAGAATCGCAATGGCAACACTAAGATCTGCTCTGAGTTACAGCACAACGGCATGAAAATTACAGAACCAACTGATATTGCCAACATCCTGGCAGATAGGTTCAGTGCTAACTTTACCCCCCCCCCCCTTTAAAGGGCCTATATCTATACAGGAAGAATGCAGAGTTCCTGTAATCACAACTATGCAGGTAAAAGTTGCATTGTCTAAAGCCAAAAACACAGCATCCATGGGACCGGACAACATCCCAGGCTACATTTTACATGAACTCCAGAACGAACTGGCTCCCCACCTAAGCACCATGTTCAATCATAGCCTCACATCAGGCTTTGTGCCCACTGAATGGTGTACAGCAACAGTTATCCCACTCCACAAAGGGGGAGCCACAACTGATCCCAGGAACTATCGCACTATTAGCCTGACGAGCCTGGTCTGTAAGGCCATGGAACGTATCATCATGGAACTCATATACAAAGACATTGGTAGCCTCCAAACTCTGGATCCCACCCAGTTTGGGTTTGTGAAAGGCAGATCATGCCTCTTGAACCTGATTGACTTCTATGAGGCCATCACCAAAGCTGTAGATGAGGTACGGTGGTTCACATAGCCTATCTTGACCTCGCCAAGGCTTTCGACACCATCCACCATTCTAGAGTTATAGCTAAACTCACTAAATTAGGTATAAATCCCTATGTCACAAGATGGGTTGCCAACTGGCTCACTGACAGAACCCACACTGTAAACATTTCACACTACAAATCTGACCTCAAACCAATGACAAGTGGAGTACCACAGGGTTCAGTTCTGGGACCTCTCCTGTTTGTTATCTACTTCTCTGAAGTACAGGCTAACACAGAAGGCCTCTGGCTAACAAAGTTCACAGATGACTGCAAACTAGGAACCATAGTCGAGTCCCCAAATGATATGGAAATCCTACAGAAGGGCCTTGCTGAGACAGATGCCTGGTGTTAGAGCCATGGCCTCAAGCTCAATGTCAAAAAGTGCATTGTCATCCTCTTTGGCAAAAACTCTGTACCCATGAAATTCTACATAGACAGCAGTCTACTTAACACTGAATGTGTGATAAGAGACCTTGGGGCCTAGGTGGACAGTAGTCTGTCCTTTGATAGTTACATTGCCACAGTAGTCAGGAAGTCCTTGTAGGTGGCACACCTCATCATAAAAGGGTTCTCTTCCAGGAAAAAAAGAGGTCATTGTTCCCCTCTACTCAACACTCATTAGACCCATTATAGAGTACAAAGCCCCTTTTGGAATGTACCACACAAAACACCTGCAGCAGCTGGAAAGGCCACAGAAGTACTTCACAAAGAGGATTACTGGCCTCAAACAGATGCCCTACACTGACCATCTCAAAAAACTCCAGCTTTACTCCGTAGCATATTGCCTACTCTGAGGTGATCTCTGCCTAGCATATAATGCTATGTCAAACCCAGAGCTGTTGGACATGCTACACCTAAAGAAATCTCAATCCCTTCGAGCTACATGGTCTAGGGACCTAAACCTTGTCACCACAATAAACAGGACATGCTGGAGGGATAGATTCCTGTCCCAGAGACTTCCCATACTCGAACAGGCTACCCATCTATGTCAAGCAAAGTTCTTCATTAGCACTCTTCAAGAAAAATCTTGATGAGTGAATGGGAAATAGGAAATACACCCTGGGGATCACTTATGTGTCTCTGCTTGACAGTGGCACAGGAAAATAACTTTCTTGGGTGGTGGTGTAAGCCAGGGAACCTTGTTGGCTAGGCTTACATAGGCCCTCGGGATGATAGCCTAGTACCTACCTATGAACCTATGAACTTATGAAAAGTTTTATTAGAACAGTTTGTTTTATTGTCTGATGAAGCGTTGGTGTCAGCGTGAAAGAGCTCACTTTGTATTACAATAAACCATGGATCTACCCAGCCATGCTTGCTGCCTCTTAATGTTTTTACCCTTATTTGTTTAGTTTGATGAGAGTGCTTTTAACCTGCTGGAGGTTGTACCTCCTAATTTTTGCCATGATTCTCTTCCTTCTGTTATACAGTTTAGTGATTTTGTGATTCCACCAAGGTGGCTTGTTTTTTAAGTTAGTTCATCTGTACTTCTTCCTGGTAGGTACAGCTGCCTCTATGCAGCTATTAACATGCTTGTACAGGATTTCTGAGAACAGTTCTGCATAGGCAGCAGTGTTCTCAGGATTTATGGGGGCTTGAAATTTTGACCAAATCAAAATAATGCTGCTGGGTGTTTCCATTTAAAATCAAGAATTTATTAAAGAACTGAAGGTTTTCGTCCCACAAGGAGAACTCATCAGAATAAAAAAAAAACAGTTTAAATGCCCATCTTTAAATAATGTTATAAGAAGTATTCTATTGGCCTTTTAATAGTAATACATTAATTAAATAATAACTCCACCAAATGCTTTCTTAAAGCTACAAAGATCATTTCTAAAAAATAAGCACTCATTGCAGTAATGCAATGCAGTGATATACACAGTTTGCAGAAAAAGTTTTTCCACCAAATGCATATACATACTTAAAACTGTTTTTAACAGTTCATTAGCCCTTGTATTCAAAACAAGTGCAATAGATCAAATCTCATTCAGTCTAGGTGTAAAAGTGACACAGAATCTAAGCTGCCACATAAGCTCTCTGTTACTGAGCCATCCTTTCCAGTCTTCCCTCTGGGGTTAATATTAATTTTTTTCTAAATGAGTGTTTGTATTAGGCACTATTTTCTTTACAGTTGACAATATCATAAAAATCTTCATAGATGCATGTTTTCAATGCATGATCTGTTTTGCCAATGTAGAATGCTGGACAAATATCCCACTTTGCCAAATAAACAACTCTTGGGGTAGAAAAGTGCCCTTACTGAAATGTAATTTTGGTTTTCAGAACATTGTCAAGTACCAGGATTTGTACCTTTGTAATAAAAGGGCATTGTTTACAACCACCTCAGGGGGAAGTACCCCTGTTCATAGATGATACCTGAGATCTTTTGTTCTCAAATAACTGTTTAAAATTGGGTACAGTCTTAGTAATAAAAAGTCAGTTCAATCCCCACCATATGGTACATATCAGAATTAACTTTTAAAATATTCCAATTTCTCTTGACTATTTCTCTTATCTTCTTGGAAAATTGATTATGTTTATAAAAATGGCTTTTTCATATGTTGCCCCTCTTTCCTCAGTTTTTTCCTGCATACTTATTCCTAATAGGGGTTTATATTTCACCCCCCCATTCATTAAACACTTTTTTAATTATACAGTTGACCAGGTTCTCTGGGTAACCCCTAACTACAAACATCTCTTTCAACTTAACCAATTCATCCCACACTTCTTCATGGTGAAATGTCATTTTTGCCACCCTAATTGCTTGACCTTTTAACTAAATTAAGGGTGGCAACTGGTAAAATGTAGATAGGCATTACAAAATGTCTTTCCTATACACATTTGACTTAAAACCTGATCCTGTGTGGGATATAAGGATGTCTTAATAATGTATGCTCTCCCTGCTCCAGGTATATGTAAACTTTAAAAAATCTTTAGTGCTGTTTAAATGTTCAGCAAATAAATGAATGTCCACTTCTGTGCCATCCCATAAAATAAAGATGTCATCAGGGAACCTTAGATATAGTTGGTGATTCTTGGAAAACCTGCTATTGAAAACATACTGGTTTTCCCATCCCTACAAGGTGGTATTTGCATAAACAGAGGCACAGGCCGCACCCATAGGTATGCCCCTAACTTATTGGAAAAACTCTCCTTCAAAAAAGATAGTTATTCTCTAGAATATGGGACATTAATTGAAGGATTAAGGCCAACATCATTAGATAAGGTAAAAAATCAGTAAAAACTACTATAAAACAACTCAAGCCTTTCATTTTTTAGGAATCACAGTAAACAGGTCAATAACATAGATGGTTAAAAATATTAAATTCTTCCTTCAGATATCATTCTTCAAGTGACCCAAAAAGTCCCAGGAGTCCTTAATCAGGTGCGGTATTTCTTCAGTCACCTGTTTTACCCATCTGTCAAGTAGGACTGCCAGGGAATGTATTTTTGATCCCTGTGCTGAAACTATTGACCTAAACAGAAGTTTAATGACGTCCTTATGAATGTTCGGAATTCCAAAAATTGTAAGGATGATAGGGTTGAAATTCAAAAGAAAATTGTACATCTCCACATTAATAAGCTGATTTAGAACATATTCTTCAAAATAGGAATCAATACATTTATAAGCTATATTGATCTGAATTTTAGAAATGGGGGTGTACGTTTCAGTATTATACAAAATGTCTTACATAAGGTGGAATAGTATTGTGTGTTAAACAACTCTACACCACCCCCTTATCAGATTTTATAATAAGTAGATTTCTACTGTTCCTAAGTTTGTCTAAAATTTGTTTCTCTTCCCAAGTGAGATTACAAAACAGTTGTTTGCTATTAGAATGCATTACATCCTCCATCACTGCTCTTTCAATTAGGTGTAAGACTGGATGTAAGGAAGGGATGGAGGTAGTGCATTTCCTAAGGCAGATCTTATTAGGTGATGAATCTGAAACTTCACTCTGAATTTTGTCATGAAAAAATATTAAAATTAAGCTTCCTAGTAAATACTTTAAGCTCTACCAGGGAATCTGCAACATCAATATGCCTGATTGGTACAAAATTAAAACTTTTGAAAAACTAAGAAAAATACCCTTTAGTAAGGGGGCTGTTAGTGTAATGATATATGTTTAAACCCGTAAAGGAGTTTGTAATACCTTCACTGTCTGTAATTATTTTTTCCTCTTCCCCCCCCTCCCCACTTCTGATAACTCTTCTGGAGGGAATGGGGTTGTGATTCATATTTCAGTCGATTTGCCAGTCTCTCTGAGTGTCTGCAATACTGAAAATCCTGAGGTGCAACAGAAAATGAATCTAAGTCAAGTGTATGTCTATCCACTCTTTCACCTACATCAGACCTAAATGTTTCAGCTGATGTATGTACATCTGCATCTATAAACACAAGTTGCCATACTTAGAGGAATTTAAATGTGCTGTAGAATAAACCTGTTTGTTCTTATATTGCATAATATCACATTCAGGTTTTTGCTTTTTCATCATGTATAAATTATTACATCTCTTATTCACCACAGCTAGTATTTTCTCATACAGATTCCTATAATAGGGAAACATAAAGTCATTCAAAATCTGCTAATGCATAAAGTCATTCAAAATCTGCTAATGTAATTTCTCAATGTCCTGACTCAAAGTTCCTAAATGAGTCTCATTATAATTAATAATCTTTCGAATGAGTTCTAACCCATGTTTATCAAACAGTTTAATAAAATCATCCATCTCATCATTGCAACATAGTCCAAAAGGAAATGCATACATTTATAAACCTTGAGGCACAATGTTCATTTTGAAACATTCCCGTAAATAACAGTTCTCAGTTTGTGAACATTTGAATTTCGTATGTTTTTTCAAAGTAATAACTCTGATTCTTTAAGGATGCAAAAGTACAGTTGTTCCCATCATTGTTCACTGTTTGTTCAAACAGAGAATCGGGTTGAAAAAGAAAAGTTTTATACACTGTATTTTTAAATCCAAAAGCATAAGGTGTGTCACTGGAAAGTTCATAGGAAGCAGCGTTAATATTATTAGACTCAGCACAAGCTTTAGACCACTCTTCCAAATGCAGTCACACATCTCTAAAAGAGGAAGGAACAGTATCTGCAACTTCAGTGTATGTCTGTGCCATTCCTTCACTATTATTTCCATTGGTGGTCAGTCTCTTCCAATTCAGTCACAGCCCTTTCATCACGGAGAGAGGAGCTGGGGCCATGTTCTAATGTTACTGGGGAAAACATAGAGACATCTACCTTTCCTTTATATCCTTGGTCTTTTGGCTGAGAAAGAAGCTCAATTAACTTTGTTAAATCACCTTTTAAAGTTGCAATGGCCTTTTCAACTGGGCTATTTTGGAATTGTTAGCCCACGAGTACGGAAGAGTTATATTATCTAAGGAGTCCATTGTAGCCCTTGTACACAAAGAAATCTAAGACAATAAAATATAGTGTAGTGTTATGGATACAACCAGAACCAAATAAAATAATGGCAATGAGGGTTTCCAAATGGCTTAAGATACAGAATTTATTAAAGAAATGAGAGCTTTTGTCCTGCAAGGAGACATCATCAGAATTAAAAAGCAGTTCAAATGGCCATCTTTAAATAATGTTATAAGAAGCAGTCTACTGGCTAATTAAAAGTAAAAAAATAAATAAATAATAACATCATCAAATGGTTTCTTAAAGCTACAAAGATCATTTCTAAAAGAAACAATCCCCATATGGAATAATATACAGTGTATGCTGAAAGGTTTTTCCACCCAATACATATACATACTTAAAATTGTTTTACACAGTTTATTAGCCCTTGGATTCAAAACCAGTGCTATAGATACATACTCATTCAGTCTAGGTGTGAAAGTGGCACATAACCTACGCTGCCACATAAGTTCTCTATTACTGAGCCAACCTTTCCAATCTCCCCCTCTAGGGTTAATATTATTTTTTTCTAATATTCCAAAGGAAAATGTTTTGAACCCAGCACAAACAATAGAGTGTTTATATAAGCCATTATTTTCTTTACAGCTGACAATATCAAAAAGATGTTCATAATTGTGTGTTTTCAATGCACAGTTTAGCCAGTGTAGAATGCTGGACCACTGTCACACTTCACCAAATAAACAACTCTTGGGGTAGAACAGTCCCCTTTCTGAAATGAAATTTTGGTTTTCAGAATATTGTCAAGTACCAGGATTTGTACCTTTGTGATAAAAGGGTACTGTTTACAACAACCACAGTGGGAAGAACCCTTGTCCATAGATGATACCTGAGATCTTTTGTTCTCAAATAACTGTTTAAAATTGGGTGCAGTCTTAGTAATAAAAGTCAGTTCAATCCCCACCATACTGTGTATATCAGAATTAACTTTAAAAATATTCTAAATTCTCTTGACTATTTCTCTTATCTCCTTGGAAAATTGATGGTGTTATATAATAAGGGCTTTTTCATATGTTACCCATCTTTCCTCAGTTTGTTTTTTTCTCTATACTTATTCCTAACAGGGTTTATATTTCACCCCTTTTCATTAAATACTTCATTAATCACGCTGTTTTCCAGGTTCTCTGGGTAACCCCTAACTACAAACATCTCTTTCAACTTAATCAATTCATCCCACACTTCTTCATACTGAGATGTCATCCTTAACATCCTAATTGCTTGACCTTCTACTAATTTTTTTTCTTTTGAGAGTAAGGTTGGCAACTGGTAAAATGTAGATAGGAGTTACAAAATGTCTTTTTCCTATACACATTTGACTTAAAACCTGATCTTGTGTGGGACATAAGGGTTTCTAAATACTTTATGCTCTCCCTGCTCCAGGTACATGTAAACTTAAAAAAAAATCAGTAGTGTTGTTTAAATGTTCAACAAATAAATGAATCTCCGCTTCTGTGCCATCCCTATAAAATGCTAGATTTCATCAAGGAACCTTAGATATAGTCAGAGATCCTTGGAAAACCTGCTATTGAAAACATACTGGTTTTCCCATCCCACCGAGATGGTATTTGCATAAACAGGGGCTTGAACTTTTGCCAGGTTATCACTTAATAGCAGGAAGTTAGCCTTAGAGTAAGTAGTTCCTGAATATTCCAGGTTTAGCTGGGTATTATTTTTACTTCAAAGGAGACCATTTTTTTAATCTGACCTTACCAGGGAAGACATTACAGTAAGAGGTATGCAATACTCTCCTATATTAGTGAGGACCATATCCGGTATGGCTGAACCCCTGGTTGGTGTATTGACAATCTGGTCCAGGGAATTTCTGTTTCCAAAATCCAGGAATCTCTGAGCCTCTACGTGTCATGTTGGATTCACTTCAGAAGACTGAAAGCCCTAAATCTTGAATTTCAAAAGACTGAGACCAAAATCTTGAAAGTTCAAAAGACTGAAAACTCAAACTACTGAATCTCAGAATACTGAATCTCAGAAAACTGGAAACACACAGGATACCAACACTTACTATATTCCAACAGAAGTAGGTACAGGACACTATATCCAAATTTGCTTCCACCTTTCCTACAGCTACTCACAACAGCAACCCCACTTCTACAAACCATACCCCAGAAAAGCCTTCCCACCAGTCTTTCTCCTTCTCTCACATTCCCACTTCCACTATTTCTAAACTTCTGCTAAAACTCAAACCTGGTAGCACCGCCCCAGACAGTTTACCCCCAGAATATATTCAAATGTCTGCCAAATCCATCAGCTACCCCATAAGCATTCTCATAAATAGATCTGTCCAAGAAGCCTATGTACCATCCATTTGGAAGAAAGCTTATATCATACCCTTACATAAAGGCGGTAATAATTCAGACATCTCAAATTTCCACCATATAGCCATTCTATCTCCTATTTCTAAAATAATGGAACAATGTATTCAAATTAAACTCATGGATTACCTATCCCAAACCAACTACTTTCCACAACTCAGCATGGATTCTGCCCTGGCCATAGTACTACAACTGCTCTCCTAGCCTTCCTAGACACTGTTAACCACAGCCGCAATGATGGTAAACTTGTCTCCGCACTCTTTCTTGATCTCTCTAAGGCTTTCGACACCATCTCCCATCCTCTCCTCCTTTCTAAGCTCTCACACCTTGGCTTGTCCACACCTATTCTTAACTGGTTCACCAGTTACCTCACAAACAGACTACAATCCACCAAATGGTTGCACTCTTTCTCTCCTTTTCTCATTACTTCTACCGGAGTTCCCCAAGCATCCATGTTAGGCCCCCTCCTGTTCAGTATTTTTATTAATGACTTTCACGCCACTCTCACTCATGCATCTGTAGTTCAATACACGGATGATTCTACTATTATCTGCTCTGGTAACTCTGAAACCAAACTTCTGACCATCACCCAGAATGCTTTCTCTATTACCGAAACCTGGATGACAAATAATCACCTCGCCCTCAACCCAAATAAAACAAAACTCTTGCTTTTTATGCCCAAAAGAAGTACTACCATTAATAAATCTGATTTCATAATTTTTTCCTCCAACAAGACTGCCTTAGAGGTAGTTTCCCTTACTAAGTTACTTGGCATAACCTTAGATGACAACTTAACCTTTGACCAACACATCCACAACAGTATCAAAAAACACACCAAAAACTTGGTACCCTCTACCGACATAAACACTTTTTAAACTACTCTACTATAAAAACACTTGCCCAAACTTTTCTCCTACCTTCTCTCCTCTATGCTGCCCCCATTCTGACAAACATCCAATTGTCATTAAAAAATAAAATGGAGTGCTGCTATAACAAAATTGCTAAATTCATTACTAGAGCAAAATATTCCTCCCACCACTGTCACTCATTACAATTCCTGAAATGGCTAGAACTCCCACAACACATAACCTGCATAGAGCTAGTCACAGCAATTCATCTATAATTCCTTCAAATGTCCAGCCCTGGCTTCACTTCTGACTTTTTATCAACCAAACCATTCGCTAAGATCTGAAAATCAATCACTTATCCAAGTTAGAGACCTACACTCCCTGTAGGCCAATACCTTTACTCTTTCATAGGTTCATAGGTTCATAGGTTCATACTAGGCTATCTGCCCTAGGGCATTTATAAACCTAGCCAGAGTGTGTGTGGCTTTCACCACCCCTTAGGATGAGAATACTATACCCATTAGTTTGCTGTGCCTCTGTCCAGCAGTGATACAGAGATGATTCCCGGGGTAAACCTATGATCTCCCATCCACTCGTCAAGATTTCTCTTGAACAGAGTCAGTGAGGGACTCTGCCTCACATGGACTGGGATTCTGTTCCATAGTGTAGGGAGTCTCTGGGTGATGAATCTGTCCCTCCAGCATGTCCTATTTATATCCGTGTTGAGGTTTAAGTCTCTTGCTCTCGTGGCTCTGGTGGATTTGGATTTTTGAGGTGGAGCATGTCCATTAATTCGGGTTGGACATGGCCTTGTATGTCAGGCACAGATCACCTCTGAGCAGATGGTATGCGACTGAATAGAGCTGGAGTTTCTTCAGTCGGGCATCGTATGACATATGTTTGAGCCCCTTTATCCTTTTGGTGAGGAACTTTTGGGGTCTTTCCAACTGCTGCAGGTGTCGGGTAAGGTACATTCCGAATGGGGCGTTGTACTCAATCATTGGTCTGATAAGTGAAGAGTACAGGGGTACAATGACCTCTCCTGATCTGGATGTGAATCCCTTCATGATCAGGTGGGCAATGTAGAAGGTCTTCCTAACCACTTTGGCAATGTGAGTGTCAAAAGAGAGGTTACTGTCAACTTGGGTCCCCAGGTCCCTGATAACTTCTTCCGTGTTTAATGGATTACCACCTATGTGGTAATTAGGGGTTACCTTGTTTTTCCCAAAGGGTATGACTATACATTTTTTGGCATTTAGCTTAAGGCCTGTAGCTAAACTCTGGAATGCCCCTCCACCTTCTCTACAGACTATAAATAATGTCCCATCATTCAAAAAATCACTCTACCAACATCTCTCCTCTCATTGGCTATGCCCTTGCATCATCCACAATTCCTCAGTCACCTGATTACTAACCTGACTCATCTCTCAGATACCCACACTCTTCTTCACTCTCCCTATTGTGCACTCACCCTTAATCACAGCACAGTGTGCCTCACCCTGCCTCACACGGTGTGCAAAAATTGTGTAAGTGCAGATTATCATTATCTGTCTGATCTGTTGAGTACCTGCCAAGCACCCGAGTCTCCCACAGAATGTTGCTATACATTGCCTATGTTACTGTGTCACTTCTGACTCCTCTATTATTCTATTATATATTGTTAAATGCTGTTATTACTCTTGTATATTGTTAAATGCTGTTATTAGCTCTCTAAATATTATGTACATTTTTTTTGAGCTTTTCATCCCAGGCCTCCACTGAAAATGGGTTCATTTCAGCCCAGTGGACTATTCTGATTAACAAAAGCAAATAAATAAAATAAATAAATCATACAGAAACAAATGCAAGACAAACCATATTACTTTTCTCCACGTATAAGCATGGGGGGCAAGCCCCCCCCTGCACCTCCCACATACCCCTGCTACTTAAATATATCAACTCCAAGACCGCACTTCACTACACTAACATGAGTTATGTTGTAGTATAGCAAGTTAGAAGGGAATATGACTAAGGTTATAGCAGGCAGTCATGAAAAACATAATGGTATATTTGCCATTTTGTTCTGCGGAGTGCGATCTCAGAGTTGATATATTTAAGTAGCAGGTGGTGTGGGGGTGCAGCCCCACACATAGGGGTGCAGGGGGGCTTGCCCCCCCTGCTTATACTTGGAGAAGTGGTGAACGGTTTATCTTTTATTTGTTTCTGCATGTAGTTGTGCTGGAATATAGTGACGTTTGGTATTCTGGGTGTTTTCAGTATTCTGAGAGTCAGTTTTTTGAGTTTTCAGTCTTTTGAACTTTCAAGAGTTTGGTCTCAGTCTTTTGAAATTCAATATTTTGGGCTTTCCGTCTTCTGAAGTGAATCCATGGTGTCATATAGGATTCCCAGTTAATAGTGGGTTAATTAGTCACCAGTTAATATGGCAATGGGTTGGATGGTGAGTGTTTCCATTAAGTTTAAATACATGGTGTGGGTTTCCTGGGTCATAGAGGGGGACCTATAGCTTGCAAGGAAGTGGCATTAGAATTTCCCTGTGGTGATTTGACCATGGAGCAGCTCAAGTGCATTGTCCTGCTTAACCAGCCTTGAAGTCTATTTATTTTTGATGTACATCAAGATACCTCCACCTTTAGTCCCTGTCTGTGTAGTAGGTGGTCTAAATGTGTAGAAGGCATTATAACCTTATACTGTTGGTGTGCTCTCTTCAGCTTTAAACCATGTTTCAGTGACTGCACAGACATCAGCATTCCCTAGGGTGAAGAGAACTCCTAGGGAGTGGAGTTTTGTGGGTCTGTATTAGAAGCCCGAAGATCCATTTAAGCAAATCGGAATTGAGCAACACCTATAGCGTGAACTACAGTAATGGCAAACATCCAAAACCGCGAAACATGAAATGTTGAAATGTCATGGTTGGCCCATCTGCGGTATAGCTCCGTAAGGTAAGTGTGCGATAGTTATGGACCTTAGGGTTAGGGTGCGGGTTAAGGTAAGTGCATAGATAGTTAATGTATGTAAGGTTTAGTGTAGGGTTAGAGGTAAGGTTTTGTTAAGTGTATGTGTGTGAATTGTTTGTTTGTTTGGGTATATGTGTGTAGGGTAAGTGTGCGATAGTTACGGACCTTAGGGTTAGGGTGCGGGTTAATGTAAGTGCATAGATAGTAATGAATGGAAGGTTTAGTGTAGGGATAGAAGTAGGGTTTGGTTAGTGTATGTATGTGTTTTATTTATTATGTTTGGGTACATAGTATGTAGCACATGGAGATGTTGGCCGACTATGACAATTCGAGATTTAAAATTTTGCGGTTTAGGGGGTTCAGCGTATTTGTGGTTCGGGCTATGTGTGTCGGTGTTGTGGTATTCACTGTAACAGGTTTTTGATTTCATAATATAGACCCAAGTTTTGTTTGTTTAGACTCCTATTGGGAGTAGAATGAGTCTCCTGCAACATTATTTGACAGAATTTGGAGCGGAGGTCCCTTGCCAGACATTAGGTCAGTAATAAGTTATGCAGTGCAGGTCATTTTTCTGGATGATGAATGAGTTTATATGCTGTAGTTAGTTGTGAATATGTTAATTAGTTGTGTAGTTCAAGACAGTTTAATTGCTTTAAGCTATGACAATGGTGGGTCCTATGTTTATTAGCAAGAGGCAAGTTTCTTTCTTTGAGTATCGTTTAAGTTTGTTAGGAAATGAGCATCGTATAACAGAGTAATATGAAGGTGGTGGGTGGAGATTTTCTTGCAGTATCTGTAAGGAATCCATTGATCCTATAAAGGGACCCTAGTTTCTGGTGAATATATTTAATGATATGCAGTACATGCTGGTCATATTTGTGACTTTCATTTATTATATTGCCTAAAATTTTACTGTGAGTTACAGTTTCAGTGACAATATTATTTGCTGACTTTATGGTAAAAAAATGCTTTTGATTTTGGCAACTTTTTGAGGTAAAAAGCATTAACTTAATGATAATTGTTTTCTTCAAAGTACCTCTGTCTCTTTGTCGGCTTGTTTAATTAGCTAACTGGCTAGCAGTTTTATCATGCCTGAAGACTAGCTACCCCATCTGAATAATTACTGCATTGATAAATGGTGTGAAAATGCTTTGTAGTGCATGGAGTGTTGTGATTATGGTACAAAATCAGAAAAAAGATAAACCTGTAAAGCACTATTGTAGCTCAGGATTCGACTATAATAGCATTTTCAGAGGTGTGCACACTCCCTATACACTGTTTTGATCAAGTCTCACACAAGGGACATTTCTTTGCTCTCAGTTGTTCCTGAATATCTTGTCTCATATTTAAGTTCTGTTCAAGGAAGATGAGTCAAGTCTGTAAGTAACTTAAGTAAATTACAACAATATTTAAATACTGTCCCTGACTTTCCTCCTTTGTTAACTCCCCCCACCACAGAATTTTTGAACAAATTAAATATATACATGCTTTCTTTTCTTTCTAACTTGTAGTACATGGAGCAGATAAAACTCCATGCACTACAAAGAATTACGATTGGTTCTTACTGATCCTAACCATTTATTATGCTTTCCTGACATGAATGCCAAGATTTACCTCAAGAGCAAATTTGTTGGCATCCATGTCTCAAACGCATAATAATATGATGATGATCAGAGACCCAATTACAATCCTCGATATAATACTGAAATTTTAAATGATTTACATTTTTCAAAACTAGTTTGGATATTCTACAACATCTTAACATTTTATGTAATCTGCTTGTAATGATCATTCACAGACATTATTTCCATAGTTATTGGTTGAAGGAAATAAATCTGAAAAGTTTTGGCTAACTTATGAGTTATAGCCTGTTATGCTCTTTCAATCAATAATGGCTTTATTTTCTGTTAATATGAACCACGGCTTTTTAATGAAGTAAGGAGATCTCTCTCAGTCACTTGAGCTGGCCAAAGACATTCTTAATCACAGAAATTGATTTTCCTTACTTGTTGTATCACATGTTGCTAAACTTAACCCAACACTGACTATTTTTTTACTTTTTACTTGTAGTCGTAGAATCAAAAACAACAATATTGAAAAGTATTCAAATATGCTTTGAAGTGAACAAAATTCTGAGCCATCTGGATTGGCACTTAAAAGAGTGACAGGAAGACAGGAATAAACATCCAATTTGATATACATATCTAATTCAGAAGACAAAGAAAAGAACAAATACACAGTTTGTTACATACATCTAATGTATATATTACATTAATAAGTGGTAGCCATTGCACCTTGTATCACTGAAAACATTTTTTGCATCTAACAGCACTGCCTTTTAACGTTTCTTACAGTATTAATCCAAAAGAACATAGTATGTCTTATCCAAAGATCTGGCATTCATTCATTAGTACTATATTGGAAGGAAAACCACATACATAGTGATTTTACAACAAACAAAAGCTAATCTGTTCTGTTGATTTGAAAGCTGAATGACAAGTTATACATTAATAAATAAACAAATGCAGATAAGAAGCATTTTAAATCATTAGTTTTGCTCCAAATGTAATGTATTACATTTATGTTGCTGTCATAGCATCTAACGGTCAGACATTGGTAGCTAAGAAATTTACACAAACTCTGTAGTTCAAAATGGAAAATGCATGCCCTTATGTTTTTGAAATTTTATAAACAAATGTATAACTTAAAATTAGATGGGAAGTATATAATGCTGCACCAAGCAAAAAGCATGTAATTGCAAACTGCAGTGCAGACGTGAGGCCTGGAAGATGGTTATTATAAGCTCATTATAAAAAAGTAAAACAAAAATGCCTAATTGCACAGGTGTGCTGATGATATAACTGAGGGAACTATACTTGAAGGTACACTGCTGTTCTGTCTGTGATCTGCACAGAAAATTATTGACTTGGCTAAAGTACTGGGAAATGCAAATTTGGTCAATGGCATATGTCATAGCAGAGGCTGTGAGTATAGAGAGCAAACTTTGTGGTGCTTAGAAAGTGTAGTTTTTCTTTTCTTTAGTATTTAGCCATATGTTATCCATGACCTTTTCAGACTGTACTGCTTGCAAGTCTCACAATGGTATACTTTACTAAGGTTATACAGTGGATTACTTATAATACAAATCATGCTTTATAGCTTTGGGGAATTACACAATTTACTTTAGCCCAAAATATAAAACCTACAGCAAAAGAAGCTTCAGCGCCGATTATTGAAATAGACTTCACTGAGATGGATGTTACTGATAGTAAAATAAAAAAATGGAATTCACGAAAAGAAAAGCATTAAAATATTTCAATGCTTAAGCTTCCCTGCATCCATCCATAAATGTGTGTGCGTGTGTGTGTGTGTGTGTGTGTGTGTGTGTGTGTGTGTGTGTGTGTGTGTGTGTGTGTGTGTGTGTAGTACTGCAAGAGTGTGTGTGTGTAGTACCACAGCAGGTACGTACTGCAAGAGTGTGTGTGTGTGTGTGTGTGTGTGTGTGTGTGTGTGTGTGTGTGTGTGTGTGTGTGTGTGTATGTGTGTGTGTGGGTGTGTGTGGGTGTGTGTGTGTGTGTGCAGTGGTGGGGGACTGTGTCCCTACACCCCTACTTATTTATACCTACTCCAAATTTGTGCACATTGGATAAAAAGGGCTATCCCAGTCAGTGAATTATGTTCTTGTAATTCAGTGCTTATTGTCATTTCTTACAACAGTCTCCACTTCAGCAAAAGTCATAGAGAGGTGCTGCGCAGGATGGAATACTTACTGTTAGATGAGCTGATATACAAGAGCACTGAGTGCTGCATTCCTGAACACTGTTGCCTATAGTGTATGAAGCTATGCTGTACATATGTGATGCAGTATGGGTTCTGCAACACTCTATCTACTACTGTATTATTGTGTTTTACTGTAGGAAAAATTTGAAAACACTTAAGAAAGTGATTCAGTAACAATAATTACAATCAGCCTCAAGCCTTATGCAGACTGAGCTGGTGAATTTACGAACACAGAAGATAATAATACTGCATTACCTTTTGGTTCTCTATAACTGTGCCATTGACATGGATATTTCAATAATGTGAGCAGAAGTGGGTATGTAGTAGGATATCTGCAAGAAATGAGATTTGTGTCTGGAGGCAGAATAAATTCAATTCGGCACATGCACTGTGGTATTAGTCCTAGAAGTGGGACTGGACCTGTACTTGGCAGCATAGATGCTTGGGTACTCTTATGGTGCCTGCTATCATGCTTCTGCTACTAGAATATGTTGACACATTATACTGAATCCCTGTGATGGACCCTAGTCTTGCTGTAAATCTTTACATTGACATTTTATTATTGCAAATCCCTTTTGTCAGAAGTATTTGATTTTTAATACATAGAAGTTAAATAAACTAGGTGCAGTCACACAGGGCTAGCAGCATCTGAATTCTGAGTTTCTTTAAAATTTATAGACTAAAGCATAATTAAGGATGCTTAAAAAGAATAAAATCTAGATGGACAAAATTGGTGCTCTCTGACCCTGTAATGACCCAAAACAAGGAAAGATGTTGCAACCAGGTTCAAACAGTGGATTTAGCTATCATCATAGGGATAGGTATAATATTCATCTATAATGACTGAAAGAATTATATGATGCAATGCATTTTTATGCTCCAGCCTTACAAGCCTTTGCTCACCCACTGGCTAATATCCCTCCAGCTCATACCAACAGCAAATTATTCCTTCATAATGGGTGAAAGTCTTCTGAATAACTTATCCTGTCTTATCCTGTTTAGGCAGGAGTTGTGAGCAAGTTGGGAATCTGCTATTATATACATATTTTGGAGGTCCTTAGCTATGATTCTAACTAATCCCAAAAATCATTACCTTTTCTTTACTATGTATGTGTAGCCTGCAGTGGGTTACATTTTACAAAATTAAACTGAAACCCATTTTTTTAGGACGTGTGCATGCAAAACCCAGCATCTTTAGCAGTGTCGCTCATTAATGTTATGGTTTTCCATGTCCACTAGTGATGTTAGCAGTATTGGAAGTTTTGAAGCCTAAGTAATATCTTACTTCTGAGAAAGAAGGGGGGAGGTGAAGTACTGCTTAAAATGAAATTTACCTTCTACTAGTGCCTGGCCTTTAGGTCTGCATCTCTATTTAGCCTGGATCACTTGTCTACAGATGGATATTCTGACATTAGGTTGTCACCCAAAAGTTAGATTTAATAATTTATTTATGTAATTGTTGATTCATTTCTAGACTTCAATGTGGATCTGAAACAACAAAGCTTATTTACAGAGGTTTAGTGATTTCCATGTTCAAGCAATACCATTTTGATAGATAATGTAACTGAGAGAAGTATCATTGAAGGTATAAGTTAACAGTAGCTGGTATATCATTTAATCATTTGCAATGCATGCTGGCTGTGAGGACATTGTAGGAATCAAGAGTAAAGTTAGGCAAATGAATTAGAAAGTAAGCACTGCAAAGCTTTCTTCACCTCCATGGACGTGTGTGCCAGGTAGACTTGAACTGATATTTCCTTCCCAAAAGACAGACACAGCATTCACAGTATTT
The DNA here is from genome assembly GCF_019279795.1 of Protopterus annectens. Taxonomy (NCBI): domain Eukaryota; kingdom Metazoa; phylum Chordata; order Ceratodontiformes; family Protopteridae; genus Protopterus; species Protopterus annectens. The sequence goes on from NC_056733.1 coordinate 1,541,150,639, forward strand.
ACATTCTAACTCTGTTGTCTTACTTGGCATACATAACAGTATTTTAAAACTTAAAGCAGGTAACAGCATTTTCTCATTTGATACACAGCATCCCTAAAACTGGTCACATACAACTCAAGAAGAAACATGTCAGACCATAAAGTATATCAGAAAGGAAATAACTTTATATACTCTTAAACTCTGGAGTTACTTCTTCACAGGAAAATATGTTGATTTTCTCTGGTAGTTTCAGGAATGTGACACTATCAATCCTCACAAGTTGTGGTGGAAGAAGCCTTAACTGTATAATCCCATATTCATATTAGCCATGTTTACAGTTGCTTGCCCTTTCCAGGAGGTGAGGGATATTGCTTCCTGTGGTGTGGATGACCATGTTTTGGAGATTAAGACTAACATTTATGCTCTGCTGTAGATACATACTGTAGATATATGTATATGTGTGTATATACAAACACACACACACACACACACAAACATATTTATATATGGGTCTACTTTCACAGACCGAACGTACGAATCGCCGACACACATGTTCCCGACCCAAAACAACCGAAAACACACCACACCAACAACTCAACATACCGAACACCACAACACCGACACAAAAAACGCCAACTACACATTGCACACAACAACATATCCACTAACCTTAACCTAAACCCTAACCCTAACGTCCGACACTACCGCACACTTACCCAACCCGCACCCTAACCCTAACTCACTTAACACATCTCTAAACCTCAACACCGTCACTATCGCACACTCACCCTACCTGCACCCTAACCCTAACTCACTTAACCCACCCCTAAACCTCAACACCGTCACTACCGCACACTTACCCTACCTGCACCCTAACCCTAACTCACTTAACCCACCCTAAAACATTCAGCCCGTCACTATTGCACACTCACTCCACCCGCATTCTAACCCTGACACACTTAACACTACCCTACACTGCTCTACGTCACTTCCACACACTTACCTCACTGGAACCCTTAGTCCGACACCACCGCACACTCACCTTTCCCACACCCTATCCTAAAATCCCTCACTATCGTACACTTACCTGTCCGCTCCCCAATACTACATCTGTCACTTTCGCACACTTACCGTATCGCGCTCACACGCTGCCGTTGTCGGTCTCTCAGCCGTCGGGATATCGCGTTTTCGGTAACCTACCTGTTCGGTCGTTCCGTCTCGGTCTTCCGGGTGTCGGTGACGTGGCGCTTCGGTCTATGAAAGTAGACCCATATATATATATATATATATATATATATATATATATATATAAACATAGTTGCAGATCTAAACAATGAATACTCATATGAGTTAATACTTTTCAGACTCTGAATAACAGCAGATGTTTATATGAGTGAACTTTATTGTCAAAGGACTTTTTTGCCAGCAGTCTTTTGTAAAGGATCATGGTGCAGCAGGGTAAGGGAATTTGTTACATATAGTTATCATGGGGTATGGGGAGGTGCAGTGGGGATTACCCCCTGCAAAATATTAGTTTTAATTTTTGTTGTTTTAAAATGATTCTTTTTTCTTCATTTACCCTTATGAGCATTCAGTGTGATGGGGAAAATCTAAAGGTGCAGGTTGTATTTATGTGTTTTATAAGGAAAATGTCTTGTCTGAGCAAGGAAGTGGGAATTATGCAGCACTATTTTAGAATGATGATGATTCTGGTTACAGAGCATAAGAATGCACTTTATTCTATGCTAATACACAATTGTGTGGCATTACAGTGAAAAGGTCATCATGCTGCCTTATAGTGCATGCTTTTCCATTCTTGTTGGACTGCACTGTATTGCCTTCTGCTTGGGGGATGGAAGTCTTCCATTTGATATCCAAAACTGCAATATTTCTTGTCCTGTCATGCAGATCCATCCACCAGGGAAACCTGTGAAAGCATGAAAGCACCAAGCACACATATGGCTCCAAATCCTCCTGTGGAATGTATTCTGTTACATATGGAAACAGTGCTGTACAATACATTGGAAGACATACCTTATCATGGAGAATGTTACATCATCAGATCATAGCTGCCTGCAAGAATGATATACAGGTGTACCTTGGTTAGTCCTACTCTTCAGTCATGCAGTAGTGCATGCTGTAGTCTACTATAATGGACATTATTAGCTTGGGCTTCCTCTGCTGACACCCAAGTTGCTGGTGTCAGGCCTAGTTCTACATCCAAGACACCCTAAGGTATCAGTGATCAGTCCTCCTGGCTAGTGAGTGATACCAAAAACTCCTCTGTGTTGGTGGCCTACTACCTGACCTGTGGTGGATCTGTTTGTGGCAAAGTTCTGTGCTTTCTCCTTTGCACACATTTTCACATCAGTAATTTTCCAGTGTTTCTGTTTTAGGGACCCATTCTGGCCACCCAAATATTTTACACCTTGCACTACTCCCTGCCAGACCTTGTCCTGCTAATGCCAGTCTGTAGTGCATTTTTCCAGGTGGCGTATGCCATGCACGCAGAGTGCTTGAAGCAGCAGCTCATTCTACTAGCCAGTGAAGTTTTCTAGACATTGTGTCCCTTGGGTGACCACAAAAGTACCTGCAGATCTGAGGGTAAAACATGCCATTCATTGGCTGTATATGCTGTACTGTGGCATGCACATGAGTATGACCATGATTTTCCTCCCATAACTGACCTGGTTTATGGCTGCAGTTACTGATATTCTAGCCTCATTCCTCCTTTGGTTTTGTACACGTCTCTACAAATGTCATAGGAACCCCATATCTGTTTTGGCATGAAATCCCCACATTTTCCCATGTTCTCAAGTTGACATCTCCCAAGCCATGACATTGTAATGAGGTTCCACATATAAATACAACAGGACATGTATCTACTCTCCCTGGCAACCAACGCATGGTAGATGAGGTACTTTACCGGGAAAGACTCCATCCTTAACTCTGTGATTTTCCATATGCCTAGACTGTTTTAATCAAGGCTCTCTATATTAGTCTTATGGGTGGAAGAAGTGCTGCACAAAATAATCCTAGTTAGCAAGGTAGTCACAATAATGAAGCTAGATAGCATCAGTATCTGAACTGCTGCCGCTATGGAATATCTAGCTATACACATCTGTGCAAGTCATGCATGTGGAATTTTATGCTCACAAAAGCAGCATGTTTAAGCATGTAGTGCCAAGGTAGAGTTCTATGTTATGTGACACACGATTCACAAACATGTGTCCATATGCATGGGGCTATCATATATATCCTTGAGTGGACCTATTCAGTGGCGATGGCTACCACAGCATGTGGTAAGAGCAGGGCTTCTACATGATGAACCAGGGAGAGCAGGATCTCCCTGTTCTTCCTGCACAGGGACTTTATGCAGCACCAAATAGGCCACTATGATGGCACTTTGAAGAAGGTGAGCACATTGCATGAACTGGGATGGTGTTCAGCGATGCAAGTGGCATCCCCCCATTGTATGCTGCAGTGCCATCATTGTTGTGATAACTTCAAGAAGTGCCACCCAGAAATGCTGTGATAATAGTAAGCAGAGTTTTTGTTTTGTTCTACCTTTGACTTGTACATCGTCTAGTGTTGTATACGTTTGCTTATCAGTACATGCTTTAAGGTCTTGCAGATTCAAAGGATTGTCAACATTCTTGGGTGCTGCTGAAAGTAGAACTATCTCTCCAGGCAGGGTAATGTGTGTTATATGTGTTCTAAGCCAGTGTAATGTTCAGAAGCAATTTTGTTTATATCATATGTGTGTGATATTTTCCCATTGCATCATCCTTCTGCAATTTCATTTGTTGAGGAGGAGGAGGAAAGTCCACACTCAGCTTTAATCTCTGACAGCTGCTACATCTTCCACTGTGTCACCAGTGCTCTCTGAGTCTGCTTTGAGTCTGCTTCTCTGGAAAAGGACAATGGTTACCCTGCTGGATGTAACCTATAGGGGTCACTGGTGACCCCTGTGGCTTTCTGGCTGCAGGGAAGTGAAGGCTTTTCCCTCAAAGGTGGATCAGAGGTGTTTCAACTGACATCTCAGAAGAAGTTGTAGAAACTGGTTACTTTCAAGGTGTTCTAGCAAGCAAATGCCTCCTTTACAACATAGAGCATTTTTTGGTATGACTGATGAAGCCACACGACTGTCAGTCCTCACCCATTGGCCCTGTAGTGTAATAGCCAGCCCTTAACATTCTCCACTCGGGTGGGTGATGTCTGGGTTTGTTCCCCTTTGGGCCACCCTGCCAGTCAACCATGCCAGCAGCCCATCCTACTTCCTTTTTTAGTGTATTCCTTCCCTTACGCACCATTTCAAATCCGTTGTTCATTGTTTAACTCTCCCAGTTACCCATTCTCTTTAAATATTCATCCATTATCTACTCCAAGTGTTTTTGTGTATGTGGCAGCTGTCTCCCTGTGTCTGTGTTTGATGCTTGTCTGAATATCCTTGCAAGCTGCAACTCTCCTTCTAGCTTACATAAAAACAATCCTTCAGTACACCCCCCCCACCTTCCTTTCTTTTGTAGAAACAAAAGGGTTTCTAGTACCCCCCCAAAAGAAAAACACAATAACCTTCCTACCCACCCATCTTTTAAATCTTCTGGTTGCACTTCTGTGATTACCTCTGCGAGCTGTTCCCCCTTATTTCACTTTCCTGTGTACTTCATTTCCTTCCAGGTTACATGATGAAGAGGGTTGCCACTTTGCTGTGCATACTCTCATTCTTTGTGTTCGCAGTCGTGATCAGCTGAGCTGTCCTTCTTATGGTGGCCAGCAACTAGCTGCAGCTGTATGTCACTGCATTATGCATGGAAGTGTATTCTGATGTGTGCATCAGCTTTAATGTCTTTCATATTGGCCATGAACACTACTGTAATTCTATTCCTGCCATGCAGGAACCTTGCACTGTGATTTCCATTACCACTGTACTTCTGTTTTGTAATGTGGTCCTTTGATAAATGTGCAGGCACTATTTTTAATTACCTCTCCAGTACTTTGCTCTGCTAACTCCTCAGAAAACTCAAATCTCCACTCTATCCACAAACCTATCAAATTTGCTGTGCATTGTCTATCTTCATACCATGTTGCTAAGGCCTGGAACTCTTTACCTGTATCCATCAGGTCAATACCTCCCTACAATCCTTTAAAACAAGTCTGAAAGACTTCCTAGTCAAAATCTGGCCTGGTTTCTTGATAAACTGTATCCCTACCTATGAACAAGTATCTATTCATACCTTACACGTCCTTACTCTCCCTTCTCCACTCACTTCCTCACTTCAGTCAATCTCTCTTCCCTGACTTTCTTTCTAAACATGCCATAACCATGTTTTTTCTCTCACTTCATATTTCAGTTCCTATTTGTATTATACCAACTCACCTTTAATTTTTCTATAAACTGGCTAAAACTTCTCTAAATATTAAATCATTGTTATATAGTATCTATTCTTAACTGATGTTTTCACATTGTTTATAATTTGGTATAATTATTTAAACTGTAGATGTTTTTGTATTGTTTGTAAAGACTGTAAAATTGCTGCTCTTAAAATGTTTTTTGTAATACTTTGGAACTTTTCTCCCTAGGTCTCAGCTAAAAATGGACACCTACCAAGTGCGGACCTTTCCGGTAATCAAATGTCAATAAAGAGATAGATATGTCTGTATAGGTAGCCAGAATTTGTCAGCAAGCCCAAGGAAGAAGGTATACATCTTTAAACATCGTTTAAAACAAGAGCTCATCTTTCAAGTCAGATGTGTATGTAACTAATTTCCTGTACACATCTAATGCTTGGAAGTTTACATTTATTTAAACAAAACACTACATTTCCTATAAACCATTTCATTTTCTCATGCTTCCAGCTGTGACAGAATAACACCGTCTGATATTCTTTTATTTTAACCTTCTGTTTTGTAATTATCTTTCCTTATTCTTTAAGTAAAACTGTTCCAGTTATTATATGTCATGCATTTAGTTATTACTATTTTTAATGCATTTAAAAATGCAGAGCACACTGTCCAACACTTAGAATAATTACAAGACCTCTCTGTAGAGCTGCAATTGTATGAAGCTTCTGTCAAGTAGTGCTGCTGCCCTGTGCTGGATAATGCCACATGCAAATGTGACAGTCCAGGGACTCAGCTAATTTAAATCAGCCAGGTGCTCCGCCCCAAAGCCTTACTTTGGGATTGAAATAGTGCAGTAGTGAGATTCAAAGACAAGCTCTATCATGTTATTCTGAAGCACATCACTGGGCTTGAACATGCTATTTTATAGTGTGTGCCCATTGTTGTCTATAGCAACAAAATAGTTAGCACCACAGCAGGTACGTACTGCAAGAGTGTGTGTGTGTGTGTGTGTGTGTGTGTGTGTGTGTGTGTGTGTGTGTGTGTGTGTGTGAGAGAGATGACTGCATTTAGGGTTGATAAATTACAGGTTACAATCTGTGTACTGTTTGCATTATCCTGGTTAGGTCCCTGCAAATTAGGTGCACAAAGTGATTCTCATCATTTGTCAGAAACTGAGATTATATGCATTTTGTGCAACTAATTTGCTGTACAACTGTTTTTGCATAGTGGTAATTTTATGGCTGAAAGAAAAAGAAAAAAAATTGTGTTTATATTATTATTTTCAATGCCTTTATATTTGCTCTGTGTTATGTCAGGGCCAGATATGCTAAAAGGTCTACATATGTTGATGCCATGCTAGTGTAAATTCAACTTTATAACACCTGAATTCTGTTTTCATAGAAAGAAAGAAAGATAAAATCACAATTCTCTTGCCTGATGTCACCGGAGGTAGAAAGCCTTGTTATTCTTGTTATCTACATTTGATTAGTGGTTCCAGCGGAAAGATCAGGTAGCAGATTCTCTACTGTCATTTCACAAGGTTGGGGCTTGATAAGGAGTGAGCTGTAAATCTTTCTGCTAATTGAAAGTCCATTAATAAAGATTTGAACATCAGAAGATAGATGGGAAAGGACAGCTTATACAGTAAGAAGTCCAAGAAAATACATGAGTGGTACAACAAACTACACACTGAGCTCTGGAGAATGCGAGACAATAAAAATTATTGTACCATTTACAGATCAATGACCCTAACCCCCCCTTTGTCCAGGACACAACCATTGAAGAGCAGTATAATAAAGCAGATAGGCATGAGGGACAGGTGGTTCCAATACAAGTGCCCAAGTCTTAGGTATTGACGACCACTATCTTGCTACCGGGGGGGGGGGGTTGGGGCAAGCATCTTGTAGATTGTGTGATCTGCTCAAGTTTACTGCAAGCTTGGGCCAGGTGCAGCAGTCAAGTAGGGCTGTTATAATGAAGGGTCGTTGAATGGATGGTTTCATGAGTGATAAGTGTATTTGTAGTGCCTTGCTTGAACATGTAACTAAATTTGAGCAAGGTAAGTGTGTCAGCCGAGGGCAGGGATTGGGATGGGAGTGTGACTTAGGGTTTCAACAGCAATGGGGAGGGAGAATTTAGGTTTAGTGAGCAGGGGTAATTTTATGGATAGGGAGCAGGAAGATAGTTTAGAGGTATGGAATGATAGGGAACTTAAGGCTTAGGGAGCAGTGCAGGATTTCTAATCTTAGACAACAATTTGAGAATTTAGAGATAGAAAGCAGGAGCAGAGTTTTATAGTTAGGGTTACAGATGTGGTGTGAGATTTAGTGGTAAAGTTAGGGCTATGGTAAGGTTATACAGTTCAGTAGGGTTATTTGTGAGAATGCAAGGTAATTAAGTAGGATCAGACTAGTCTGAGTTAGGACACTTTTCATTTAGAACACGTGTCGGTGAGCAAGTATGTCACAAACGTGTAGTCCTAGAGATGGAGCAGGTAAGTGAAGTTCAGCTTAAGTATGAGAACTTCAAAAAACAATGTAGATCTTGAAACATTTAAGAGAGCTCTCATTGATGCTGTTATAGAGACCCCTGAAAATGCAGAGAAATTCACAGAAGATTACTTTTTATACATCGACACTTAAAGCATTTAGAATTATAAGAGAAATAAGCACTCATTTTTTCAGTGAGGAAGTTCTCCCTCCACCTTAGGGACTATACTACTTTTAATTTCATTTTCTGGCAAGATCCACTGCAGACTTGGTCTTTGCTCCCTACCTATGAGCCCATCCATCCACGGTACCCATTGTCCTTGTGACCATTTTCACTCTATATATTCCACTTTGCTTGCAGAGGTCCAGACCAGGCAGCACAGCAACAATATGTCATGTCTTGTATCAGTGACCCGTCCAAGTGAGAGCAAAGTCATACAGGTTCACAGACAGCAGCTGATGGAAGTGTGATGGAGAAGAAAGAGGTAACTGGAAACATGTTTTGGGTGTGTAATGAACTTGTAGTTTTTGAAACATTTCCTACAGAGTACTCTGTCAGAAATATTGGGAGAACAAATAGCTGTTTCTAATGAAATGATTCGTTTGAGCTGGCACACACGATCTGAATTGTCTAGACACAGTAAAGCCTTATTAACTTTAATTCTGTTGCTTGCCAAAAAGGCAATTATTACAACATGAAAATCAAAGTCTAAACCAACTGTATTTGAAGTACTGAATATTGTATACATATAAAAATATGGAAGAGGGATCTTTACAAAAGGGAAGAAACAAATTACATAGAAAGAAATGGAATCTGTGGGAACTATACATTCACAATAACATTAAGGAGGAGAAGTGAGGTTTAAGGGAAGACAGATATTAAACAATTTATATAAGGTTGGACTGAAAGACAGTTGTTATAAAGAAATAAAGCATATGTAATGTATAATGTGTGTAAATGTAAAAATATGTTAATATGGTTTGTAGTCTTTTCTATTTTGTAATTTCTCCAAGTCTTTTGAGTTTCTAATACCATGATGGGAATGGATTCCATTCCTAAGTCAAAGTACAATTAAAGTTCATGAAATTAGTATTGTTTCAATCTTTGATGTCAGCCAGTGATAACTCCTTCTGCAATTTGCACAGGGTTACATGTATTGGTAACATATCTAAATATGATTGTAGATTCTTTTTTATAAGACCTGTTGCTCCTACTACTATTGGCATTGTCTGGGTATCTTTCTTCCACATTGCTCTCATTTCTATTTACAAATCCTGATATTTTATGGCTGTGTCTCTCTCTATGCAAGACACTGTAGTCACTGGGTGTGGAGATTTCAATGATCAATGCTACTTTTGTCTTCTTTTCATGGACCACTATATCCATTCTTCTAGCATTTATCTATTGAACTGTTGATAGTGGGTGATCCCATGTGATGTAGACATCATTATTTTCTGTGATGCTTTGTGGCTCATGTTTCCAGTGTTTTTCAGCCACTTCAGTACCATAATGTTTGCACAATCCCCGGTGCAACAGTCTTGCCACATTATTATGCCTTTCAGTATACAGTCCTTCTGCCATTAGTATGTGACAACCAGCAATGAGGTGTGCAACAGTTACAGTTCTGTTTAACAAAATTTACATTTGTCTGTTTCTCCCACATGTTCAATGGACTTTGTAAACCAATTTGTATGCAGCCCACTATCTTGGGATGCCAATATTAACCTTTCATCTCTTGGTTTGAATTCACCTCTCCTTAACCATTTCTGCATTCAATCCTGATCAACATGAGGTTCTTCCAGAAGTTTTCCATACTTGCAATTGTATTTATGCATTTTCCATATTTCTTGCCTTCTCATCTGGTCCTTCACCTTATATTCTTTCTTTTTGTTTTTGGCACAGTAAGTTGTTGCCTGATTTTTATCTACTTGTGGTTTGATTTCCATTCCTGCTTGACACCAATATGCTTCTGCTAAATTAAACAGAGAAGTCATCTTAGAGTTATTCTCCTCATGCTTCAAAACTTTCACTACATTTGGGTCTTGTGAGGTCAGCAGATATATGTGCAGTCCCATGATTGCAGATCTATGCATGTAATCAATTTCAAGGAGGCCCATCCCTCCTTCAGAATGGGGAATATATAATCTTGGTATGCACTAATTTTTATAAATCATTTGGTGAGCACGAAGCATCCTTCTTGTTTTCCTGTCTAATCTATCCAATACATTTTGAGGCTAGTCAATCACTCTAAATTACAGGAAGAGAAAATTGATTTATAGCTTGAATTTTGTTCCTAGATGTCAATGCTGTTTAAAAAAATAATTTAAGTCTTCTAAAGTATTCCTTACTAAGTTTTATTTGCATTTGTTCATGTTTTATTGTTGATCCTTCATCAGTTCCCAAATATTTATACACTCCCTCTTGCTCAAGTTCTTTTATATCACATTCTTGTCCCAAACTAATGTTTTCTTGGTGCTGCAGTTTTCCTGCTTTAAAGGTTGTTTTGCACATTTATTGAGACCAAATGACATTCTTATATCATCTGAAAAAGATTTGACAACTTACAGTTGTGCTTTCAGTTTCTCATCTGATGAGCTATACAGTTTTAAATCATTGACAAAGAGAAGATAAGTCCTTACACTTTGTTGTTTTCTAGGAGTTAAATTATAGCCATGGCCTAAGCTGCTAAATAGACAGCTTAATGGGTTAAGGGCATGACAGAATAGCAGCGGTGACAAAGACTCACCCTGGAATATCCCCCTTTGAATTTTTATTTCTGGGATAATAATTTGTCCTTTATCATGACTTAATTGTAAAGTGGTCTATCACTGTTTCATGGTCAATATAATATAACTCATCAGTGTAGGGTATTTTATGCATCTTTAAGTACTCTTTTATCCAGGAATATAGGATACTATCAAATGCTTTTTAGTAGTCAATCCATGCCATACTTAGATTATTCCCCTTTTTACAATTCTCCAGTATGAGTTTATTTAACAACAAATGATCTCTTGTTCCATATGACTTATTTTTATTGCACTTTTGTTCTATTGCCATAACTGAGTTTTCTTCTAAAAGACAATAAACTCTGTTGGCATCAATTCCAGTGTATAGTTTATATGTCATTGGAAGACATGTTGTTGGTCTATAATTTTACAGCAGCTTATAGGTTCACTCTTAAGTAGGAGCATTGTTTTTCCTGTTGTTAGATAGGTTGATGTCTGTTTAGGATGTGTATATAAATAGTTCTTACTCATGGCTAAATCTTCATGCAAAGATGTTAATACTTTTAACCAGAAGTTAGGTACTGCATCTGGGCCTGGGGTTTTCCAATTAGAGGATTTGTTTTAACTTTGTTTCAATCTCTCTGAGTGTTACTTCATCCCATTTCATATCCTGTACCTTTAAACTTCTTATTCTTTCTTTTACTTTTTCTATCCATTTAGCATCTTTGTTATGTTCTAATCTTCATAAATACTTCTCAAAAATATAACTATTTCTACTTTTTTTTGGTGGTCTTTCAAGTCCCTTTACCTTGTTTCGGAATTTCCTATAAAACCTTTTTGGTTCATCAATAAATTGCTTATTTTGTACTTTTCCTTTATATTTATCTATGTGGGGGGTGGGTGGCCTAATGGTTAAGGTGTTTGCCTTACAAACACAAGGTGCAGGGTTTGAGTCTCCCAAGGGATAATTGGCTAGGCTTAAAATGTCTCGCAAGGGCAGTTAGCTTAGTACTAATCTATGAACCTATGAATCTATCTATGTATCTTCTAAGTTTTTCTGCCTGTGCTGACATTTTTAGTTTATTTGTGATAGTACATGATAGATCCTAATCTGTTCTAATACTGTGCATTGCTTTTATCACATCTATCTTGCTAAGTATTTTTGTTGATCTGTTCCCTCTTCTATACTCTTCTAATATTGACACTTCTTGTCTTAATTGTTTTGTAGTTTTCTCTATTCAGTACTTCCATGATGGTATTCAATTTCTCACTTTCCTTTCCCCTCACTACCCTGTGTTCTTGTGGTAGAACTTTCTCAGTTATTAATTTAGCTGCACAGTAATATATCCTGTTTACTTCTGTTATATCGCATGGATCTCAATGAACAGTTCTAATTACTGTGTTGATTTGTTTTATCAAAGTTCTGACTTTTTGGGTTTTACTGACCTTCTGTTGTCTATTTCTTTCATTGATCTTAATATGTCTATCTATCTCTATTGAATCAAGCAGCTCTTCTATTAACTCATTTTCTTCTAAACTAAGGGTACATTCTTTGTTCTCTGTTTCCTGTGGGAGTTCCACAGAAAGCTCCAGAACATCTTCCCATGACATATTCTCTTCAGCTTCATCCTGTTTCATCCATTGCTGTTTCATATGGGAACTCACTGGCCTATCACTCCTCAACATTGACTACATCAGAGTTTCCACAACTTCCTTTTCCTTCCCTTGCTGTTCAGCTTCAAGTGCAATTTTATAATGGTTTCCTCTGGAAGGCTCCAAAATATCTTCATATGGCACCTGACCAATTGCTTCACATTCCACTGGTTTCCCCTTAATTTGGATGTCCATTGCTCTATCCTGTTGTGGTGTTTTCTGAGTTAGATTTTCTACACTGAATCCTTTACTTCACAGGTACTCCATAACCTCAGTTTCTATTTCTTACATAACACGTAATAATTACTTCTTGAACATCTCCATTACTAATCTCCTTTTCTACTTTTCCTCTTTGTCTTCTAATTTTTTATATTGTAAAATTTTCCATGTCTGGATTTCTTTGCCTGTATTTCTCTTCAAATATCTTTGGTGCACTTTTTTGTTGTATTGATTAGTTTTGCTTTCTCCTTTGCATTGATATTACACCATATTAAATCTCTTTTTCTTTCCCATGTCCATATTTCTTCTTCAGATGTCTCCTGATCTTCCTGTTTCTCCTTACTTTGGGGACTTGTTCCATCATGCTGTGATGTAACCTGTGTTAGACATTCTACACCAAATCCTTCACTTCTCTGACATTCCATAACTTATACTTTTATTCATTTAAGTTCTACTTTACTAATCTTCTTTTTTACATTCCCTCTTTGTGATATTATTTTTTTATTGTGAAATTTTCCATGTCTGGATGCCTTTGCCTATATTTCTCTTTGAATATCTTTGGGCTGTCTTCTTTATATTGATCAATTTGGCTTTCACTTTTGCATAAATATTGTACCATATTAAATCTCTCTTTCTTTCCCATGTCCATATTTCTTTTTTATACTTTTCAAAAATCTCTAGGTTTTGTTGTTTATATTTTCGTACTTCCTCAGATGCTTCTTTTTCCAAACAGATCAAAGTTTCTTGGTCTATATATTGTTTATCACAATCTGTTGTATTAATGAATACAAATTTTTATTTGAAGCTTCTGACAGTTTTTCTTGTTGAAGTGTTTTTTTTCCCTCTAATTTCTCTATTAACCTTTTTGTGTATTGTGTGTCTGGAAATTCTGGGCTTTTTGCATAATAGTAACAATACATCATTTCTTTCTTATCCTCAATACTCCACTCTATCGTCTTTATGGCTGTTCTTGTTTTTGTGATTTTTGTTGACTGCTACTTCCTTCTACAACAGGGGGAGCATCCTCCTCCTGGACCTGGCCTGGCCCCATTGTAGAAATGTTTCTGTATTTTGAGGATTCAACACTGTCATTTTTTCCAGTCCTGGCACCAGTGCGCCTACAAGGATTGGGCACTTTTTTATCCTGGGTATTATGCACCCAGCTATCTTTTTAAATGTTTGACCTACTTCTGTCTATGATGTATGCTTATAAAATACAGTCTATATATCAGTGTCATCTTGGTGAGATTTTGGGATAAACAGGGTCCACATTGTGAAGATACTCAGCATGAATTGTGGATGAATTCAATTTCAGCAATATTACTCTTCTTTGCTTTCTAACTAATCATCTCTCCATTCAGACCCCTATTGATATTCTATCAATATATGTGTGCCTGAAAAACTGTTCAGGTTCCAGAAGTCACAGAGTAGAGCAGCAGGGAATGGTGATCATACTGTTGCTGGCCCTTTCCTAATTGAAAAAATGTGAACAGGTCCAAAAGCCCTAACTTAATTATATAAACTACTTAGAAACAAAGCAAAAAATCCATAAGGGAGTCAAGCAGCAACACGACCAACTCCAGAAAGGAAGTCAAAAGTTTTGGAAAGAATGGCATTTGATTAATCCACAGATTAATAAAGTGTCATTATTTCCTTATTTTTTGGCTTCCTTTTCATTTTTGTAATGTTTTTCTGAAATGTTTTTAAATGTTTATATTTCTTGATTTTTCTAGGTTTTATAGCATTCTGTTTCACTTTATCTTATGTTGCGTGATATTGCTTCTTCAAGACTGAAAGATTTTTTTTAATTAGTATTAGTCAGGCGACTTAGTTTTTGTCTTTAAAAATTTCTCTTGTGTGTATTTGGTGAGTTGGTCTTTTAAGACATGTTGCTGAGGTGCTAGACAATAAAACTACTTATGTTTTGCTCAGTATGTGGTATATATATATATATATATATATATATATATATATATATATATATATATATATATATATATATATATATATATATATATATATATATATATATATATATATAGGTTCATAGGTTCATAGGTTTATACTAGGCTATCTGCCCTAAGGCATTTATAAGCCTAGCCCAAAGTTATGTGGCTTACGCCACCCCTTATGTTAGAAATAATGTGCCCATTAGTTTGTTGTGCCTCTGTCCAGCAGTGACACAGAGTTGATTCCCGGGGTAAACCTACGATCTCCCATCCACCAGTCAAGATTTCTCTTGAACAGAGCCAGCGAGGTGCTCTGCCTCACATGGACTGGGATTTTATTCCACAGCATGGGGAGTCTCTGGGTGATAAATCTATCCCTCCAGCACGTCCTATTTATATCCGTGCTAAGGTTTAAGTCACTTGCTCTAGTGGTTCTGGTGGATTTGGATTTTTTGAGGTGGAGCATGTCCATTAATTCCGGGTTGGTCATGGCCTTGTATGTCAGGCACAGGTCACCTTTGAGCAGACGGTATGCAACTGAATAGAGTTGGAGTTTCTTCAGTCTGGCAGTATATGACAGGTTTTGGAGTCCCTTTATCCTTTTGGTGAGAAACTTTTGGGGTCTCTCCAATTGCTGCAGGTGTCGGGTGAGATACATCCTGAACGGGGCATTGTACTCGATCATTGGTCTGATAAGTGAAGAGTACAGGGGAACAATGACCTCACTTGATCTGGATGTGAATCCCTTCATGATCAGATGGGCAATGTAGAAGGTCTTTCGAACCACTTTAGCAATGTGAGTGTCAAATGAGAGGCCACTGTCAACCTGGGTACCCAGGTCCCTGATAACCTCTTCTGTGCTTAGTGGGTTGCCATCTATATGGTAGCTTGGGGTTACCTTGTTTTTCCTGAAGGGTATGACTATACACTTTTTTGTGTTTAACTTCAGGCCATGGCTCTGGCACCAGCTATCAATTTCCGTGAGACCCCTCTGAAGGATGTCTGTGTCCGATGTACTATCCACTATGGCACCCAGTTTGCAGTCATCCAAACTTTGTCAGCCATAGTCCTCCTATGTTTGCCTGTACTTCTGAGAAGTAGATGCCGAACAATAGGGGGCCAAGGACTGAGCCCTGTGGGACACCACTTGTAACCGGCTTGGAGTCTGACATGGCTCCAGCAACTCTAACCCTGTGGGTTCTGTCCTTTAGCCAGTTTGCAACCCATCTTGTGACATATGGGTTTACATTTAAGCCGGTAAGTTTCTCTATGATACCCGAGTGGGGTATTGTGTTGAAAGCTTTTGCAAGGTCAAGGTAGGCTGTTTGGACTGCCTTTCCCTCATCAATGGCCTTGGTAACTGTTTCGAAGAAGTCGACCAAGTTCAAAAGGCAAGATCTGCCCTTGACAAAGCCAAACTGGGTTGGGTCCAAGGTCTGCAAGTCCCCTATGTCCTTGTTTATGAGTTCCATTATGATCCTCTCCATAGCTTTGCAGACCAGGCTTGTTAAGCTTATGGGGCGGTAATTACCAGGGTCCGTAGAGGCACCGCCTTTGTGGAGTGGGACCACAGTTGCCATACGCCACTCCTTGGGCACATGTCCTGTGGTAAGGCTAAGATTAAACAGCTGCCTTATGTGCGTGTTTAGTTCTTCATTGAGTTCATGTAGCACACAGCCGGGGACACCATCCGGTCCCATTGATGCTGTGTTTTTAGCTTTAGAGAGAGCAGCTTTCACCTGCGCATTTGAGATGTCTGGGAGGTTACACTCTGTTGGGATAGTTATCTCTCCTTTTGGGGGGAGGGGGGTGAAGTTTGCGCTGAACCTGTCTGCCAGTATGTTGGCAATGTCTGTGGGTTCAGTGATTTTTGTATCATTTTGGACTAATTCTGAGCATATCTGGGAGTTTCCACCCAGGTTTCTGACATAGCTGAAGAAGGCCTTATGATTGTCTTTTGAATCTATGGCATTTTTTTTCTATTTTATATATATATTTTTTTTTAAGTGGTTTTATTAATGAAAAGCTCTAACTTCCCTAGGTGTGCTTGCTACTAATTGGAGGGAGTGATTTCAATGTGGACACATTACACATCCCCGTGTTGGAACAGAGATAAAAGCATTGCTGAAGGCAATTGGGAACATGATTAGTATAACATTTATGACAAGGCGAAATATAATGTGTAGGCATAACTGTAAGTAGGTAAAATACAAGTTATGCATGTGACCACATACGTGCTTTTCAAAGTCTGACCTACATGGTCCATTGCAATGTCATCAATTCATAATCCTTGCAGTAGGAGGGGTGTTTTACAGTTAGGGTTACAGACAGGGAGGGAGACTGCCTGCCTTTGTTATAAGTCATACAGCTTAAAACTCCTACATTTTTTGCTCTGTTATGTTAGTCTTTGGGTTTTGTACCAGCTTTATTGATCCATCTCCATCATTTCAGAAATGTTCCTTTCTGCTTCAGTAGTACTTATCCAACATGAACATTAGAACATGGGACCTCGTGTTTACCAACAAAATGTTACTATGTATATGACAGCATGTACATTGTATTTCATAACTTTTTACCAAAATGAATAATAGCTATTGCTGGGCTTATAAAACACAGTAGCTGCTTCTTCCTACCCTAATTAGGTTCCGTACTGTAAATTACATAGATTTTCAAATGGCTACATAGTGACAAAAATGAGATTTATTTAACATTTGAAAAGGGGGTGAGTCATCTTTACAATAAACAAACTGAAACTTGATGGAAACATGCTCAGATATTAGGGAATTCATTCAGGCAACTTAAAACCATGATTGCATACATCACAGAAATCCGAGGAAGTTCACGGCTACTAAATATTCAACCATTATTCATTACCAGTTCCCATCCTGCACTATGCCTCCATTCCCAAGGAGGGCTATGCCATTCATGCCTGTGGTGAATTTCTGAATACTCATCCAAGTCCTATGTATAGGAAGATATTGTATTACATTGCTTTATCTACAGGGGAGCCTATTTCAGAGGTAGGGAGATGCTTGGTAACAAAGTTGTCTCTCCATCTTGCTTCATTGATCTGCTGAAGTAGGATTATATATTGTGGTATTTGTGGTACCATTTGATTTGTAAAGGTACAACAGATCCTGGACTACTAGATACATGAGTTTTTGGAAAACTTAGGTTTCCTCTGAGGAGCCTGTAAGAGACAAAAAAGAGGAATAGTGCATCTAGACTTTTTTGGTAGCTTAGAGATTTTAAGTCTATCATCAGCTTTGTTAGGAACCTCTGGTATCTTTCCAACTGTTTGCTATGTCTGGCGAGGTACATCCCAAAAGGAAATTTTTTATTGTATAACTGGTTCTATCAGTACTGAATACAGAGGGGACAATAACCTGTTTTGATCTGAATGATATTCCCTTGGCAATCAGCTGCAACAAGTAGAAGGCTTTGTTGCTACATGGTGGAGAAAGGAGAGGGAATAATCAACCCAGCTTCCCAGGTCTCTAAATACATTTTCATTTTGAATCCAGTTATTGTCAATGCATGTGTCCAATTCAGAGACATGGTAATGAACTGATAATAAGATACTGCTCTATGTGGCATTACTACGTCTCTGACTTGGGAGATTGTTTCCAGTGCACTAATTGACTAACATGCATAACCCAATTTACATGGGCAGAAAACATCTTTATGAATCATTTGGATTGGGTTTTAGTGAATGAAGGTATATACAGCTAGACATTTTAGTTTTTGCTTTAAGAAACAGACATAATATAGAAATAAAATTGCAGTATAGTTCATAGGTAAATACTAGGCTAGCTGGACTTGTAGGCCATTTTAAACCTAGCCATTTTCCTGGTATTTAGGCTTTATATGCATGTCATCCTTTTTGTTTAGCAGTACCATGACATAGTTTTTAGCAGTGCTCTCTGTCATGCTTCTCCATAGAGGCAAAGACAGATGGCATCATGATAGTTCTGTTATCCACTTACAATCATCTGAATCTGACTGGCAAGGTTACAACTAGTCCTTTTTCCAAGAGGCAAGACTGTCTAAATATTGAGGTCTTTATTACCTCTGTTGCTCGAACCCCTTTTCTAGAGGTGTCATCATGTAAGTATGGTTACACAGTTAGGCTTTTAATAAACATGACCTGCTTTTTAGCTTTTCTACCTTTCCTAAAACATCCAAATGAAAATAGTCAGTAGCTTAATTGTTTTAAGCACAACTGAAGGTCTACTTTGTTTTGTTGAATCTCATTTCATTGAATTTCATTTCACCCCGACCACTTTGCTGAAAACTCAAATTACTGAAAGCTCATTTCACTGAATCTCATTTCACTGAACTACATTTAGTATATAAGGCACTGGGTAGAGTACTGTAAGGCATGTAAAAGCTATATGCCCATTTTCCCTACTGTAGTGCAATCCTGGAGTTAGTATATATAGTTAGGTGTGTGTGGGGTCACAGCCCCCAGCAATGGGGAGTTTAGAGGGTATAGCCCCCCACTTAGTTTTAGTGCATATTGTCTTCTGAAAAGAGTTAGTCATTGGTGTTACAACTATGCATGTCGATTGTTCAAAATGTATTATTTTGAAGTTTCTGGTAAAATACAGAATAAAACAAACAGGATGGGAGCTACACCTCCACACCCCCCAATGTGGGGGGGATGTGCCCCCCCCACTCCCCTAACTACATATACTAATGCCAGTATTGCGCTACACTTGGAAAAAGGGCATATACCTTTTACTTGCCTTACAGTACTCTACACAGTGCCATATACTAAGTTCAGTTCAGTGAAATGAGAGTCAGTGAAATGAGTTTTCAGTAATTTGTGTTTTCAGTGAAGTGGTCGGGGTGAAATGAAATTCAATGAAATGAGATTCAATGACATAAAGTAGACCCATATATATATATATATATATATATATATATATATATATATATATATATATCAGAAAAGTCCACAATAAGGCAGAGGACACCACATAGAGCTGGTCAAGGCTTTTATTCAATAAAATCAGAGATAAAACCTTGTATAAGCTCTTTTAGGCTACATGCCCTTCATGAGATAACAAAGAACATCACAACAGACCATTTTTCAAAATGAAAAACCTGAGGACACACCACGAGAAGTTCCAATACAGCTTTAATTCAGTAACACATAAAAAATAAAAGATAAGCGCTTTCGCGTGCTGGAAATGCACGCTTCATCAGATCTCATTTTGTGAAAAAAACTGCTCTCTTTATATATTGAACGATAGCCAGTGTAAGCTCTTCTTCAATTAAACATAATTGGCAATTAATACATCAGCCATTCTCGCAACACTAGTACCTAACTTCATACTAAACCCTGTTGCTGGGTGAGTTTAATCACAAATTCAATGGACACATGCTTAAAAATGTTAAAAATTCAACATATTATTCAAAAAACCATAAAACAATCATATTCATAGTAATATTTCTGATAATACTACATCAGCTCTGAACCGAGCCGATGATGCGAGCTTGAATACTTTCAGGCATAGAAACTTATGTATAGTGCTTAACAAAACAACCTCGGTTCACTTGCCCGACATGTTTACCAAGAATCTGACAGCTCACGTTAAGGATCATAAATCTACAAATCACCGCGGAACGGAACTAAACTGTCGCTATATCCATGTTTAGAACCAAGCTGTATGAAACCAGCTAGGCACGGGTGTATGGTGAAACCAAAAGTAACGCTACGCACCAAGGCTGTATTGTGTTACTGAATGTTAAATAAAAACTATTGACTAATCATTAGTAGACATGCGCATTTGATAAGTGTAAGTTACTGTTGATGGAATGTGAACATGTCAAATGGATAAAACAACAATATTATGACAAACTCTCATCTGGCATAAATATCCTGAAACTACACTGTAACACTAATAAACTTATAAATAATAAAATAATGTTGTAATAAAATAATGAGATTAGAATTAATATTAATTCTGCAAGTAATGACATAAAACTACTGAATATACATTCCACTATCTATTTGATGTGAACCTCTTATATACCTATTGAACATATTGATCTATTTATATAATGGATGATAAACATAAAAGCAAAAGTTGACTAAAAAATCGCAAAACTAATAATTCTCTTATTAAAAACTTAAAAGATCTGTAATATGTTTGAAAAACTATGCTGCATGAATATCCAAGTTATTCTCTATGAGATCATATTCATATGGAAGAAAACTAGTTCAAAATGGACTTGTCATTCTATATCTCTCTAATAAGTCAGATGGTTAGTCCTTTATAAATCTAGATGAAAGCTCATATAAGGCCTAAAGAACTGTCAATGTTAGGCTCATGGATCCACTTCAAACCAGAACCAGATACACTATTCCATATAAAAAAAGCTTGATTTAAAATTAAACATGAAAAATGCAAAATGTCATGAAAAATACTATATACTAAAGTGGAAAATGGTGATAATAATATATCAATAAAGTCTCATAAAGATGACATTATATGCTTGCCTAGAGATTGAATATGTTTCTATAAGAAAGGTGTGGTATTACTTACCTATCACATAAGATAGGTTTCAACGAAACAAAATTGTTTATACCTGGGTCCCTATGCGCTCCTGTCTTGAAAATCCACTTTAGTTCTAGTTTAGCCAGCTGATTAAAATTATTACCCATTCTATCTTAGTTTTAGTGCATATTGTCTTCTGAAAAGAGTTAGTCATTGGTGTTACAACTATGCATGTCGATTGTTCAAAATGTATTATTTTGAAGTTTCTGGTAAAATACAGAATAAAACAAACAGGATGGGAGCTACACCTCCACACCCCCCAATGTGGGGGGGATGTGCCCCCCCCACTCCCCTAACTACATATACTAATGCCAGTATTGCGCTACACTTGGAAAAAGGGCATATACCTTTTACTTGCCTTACAGTACTCTACACAGTGCCATATATACTAAGTTCAGTTCAGTGAAATGAGAGTCAGTGAAATGAGTTTTCAGTAATTTGTGTTTTCAGTGAAGTGGTCGGGGTGAAATGAAATTCAATGAAATGAGATTCAATGACATAAAGTAGACCCATATATATATATATATATATATATATATATATATATATATATATATATAAGAAAAGTCCACAATAAGGCAGAGGACACCACATAGAGCTGGTCAAGGCTTTTATTCAATAAAATCAGAGATAAAACCTTGTATAAGCTCTTTTAGGCTACATGCCCTTCATGAGATAACAAAGAACATCACAACAGACCATTTTTAAAATACAAAGCAACCAATCAGCTTTCAATATTTTACCCTCCTTTTCTTAAGGATGGGTTTTAAAGGTACATATATATATGGATACCTATCTAATGGCCGAAGTGACAGAATGCCGAATTACAGATTACCGAGATCGGTGTGCCGATTATTTAAACGGCTGAATAACACTATGCTAAAGCACACTACAGTGGGGAAAGGGAATCTATGCATTTCCCCACTGAAGTGGAGTCTCGGAGTTGGTATATTTAAGTAGGGGGGTGTGAGGGGCACATTTTTTTTAACTACTTACATATACCAACTCAGAGACCACGCTACAGTGGGGAAACACATAATTTCCCTTTCCCCACTGTAGTGTGCTTTAGCATAGTGTTATTCAGCCATTTAAATAATCAGCAATGTGTACATTCGGCACACCGGTCTCGGTAATCTGTAATTCGGCATTCCATCACTTTGGCCATTAGATAGGAATCCATATATATATATATATATATATATATATATATATATATATATATATATATATATATAGATATATATATTATATGTGTGTGTGTATTTGTGTGTGTGTACATGCATACATATCCCCTAAGAAACCTGGAAATCACATGGATTGCAAACATACCACCCGAGCCACACTCCCTGAATGCACACCATTGTAATGCTTCGGTAAAATCACTAAAATGTTTTGTTTTTTTGCAAAGCATTAAAGAACCCTGCACCACCCACATGAGGAACTTCACACCTTATACCCTCCTTACTTATATACACTAACTCCATGATTACACAACATTGTGGAAAATAGAAAACACCTTCTGGAGTGAAACACTGATTGAACAGCAGAGATTTTGCACTAGAGCCAAAACAATGTTAAAGCACTGCTGGAGTAGTCACTTTCATAGGTTCATAGGTTCATAGGTAGGTACTAGGCTATTGGCCCTAGGGCCTATACAAGCCTAGCCAAAAAGGTACCCTGGCTTTCGCCACCCAAGAAAATTATTTTCCTGTGCCCCTGTCAAGCAGAACCACAGAAGTGATCCCCGGGGTGAATTTCCTATTACCCATCCAATCATCAAGATTTTTCTTGAAGAGTGCTAATGAGGAGCTCTGTTTGACATAGATCTGTAGTCTGTTCCAGAGTATGGGAAGTCTCTCGGACAGGAATCTATCCCTCCAGCATGTTCTGTTTATTGCGGTGACAAGGTTTAGGTCCCTAGAGCATGTAGCTCGGAGGGATTGGGATTTCTTTAAGTGGAGCATGTTCAACAGCTCTGGGTTTAACATAACTTTGTATGTTAGGCAGAGATCGCCTCTGAGTAGGCGATATGCGACGGAGAAAAGCTGGAGTTTTTTGAGACCGCCTGCGTAAGGCATCTGTTTGAGGCCAGTAATCCTCTTTGTGAGGTATTTTTGAGGCCTTTCCAGTTGTTGCAGCTGTCTTGTGAGGTACATACCAAAAGGGGTGTTGTACTCTATAATGGGTCTAATGAGTGATGATTTGAGGGGAACAATGACCTCTTTTTTCTGGATGAGAAACCTTTTGTGATGAAGTGTGCCACATAGATGGATTTCCTGACCACTGTGGCGATGTGATTATCAAAGGAGAGACTACTATCCACCTGTGTCCCAATGTCTCTTATCACACTTTCAGTGTTAAGTAGACTACCACCTATGTGGTAGTTCTTGGGTACAGAGTTTTTACCAAAGGGGATGACAATGCACTTTTCAACACTGAGCTTGAGACCATGTCTTTGACACCAGGCATCTGTCTCAGTGAGGCCCTTTTGTAGGATGTCCACATCATTAGGAGTTTTGATTATGGCTCCTAGTTTGCAGTCATCTGCAAATTTAGTTAGCCAAAGACCTTCTGTGTTAGCCTGTACGTCAGAGAAGTAGATATCAAACAGGAGAGGACCCAGGACTGAACCCTGTGGTACTCCACTTGTCACTGGTCTGAAGTCTGATTTGGAGTCAGAAATATGTTTATGGGGGATCTACATTTAAACAAATGTAGAGCTACAGACACACACACACACACACACACACACCCACACACACACACAGACACACACACACACACACACACACACACACACACACACGCACACACACACACACAATTTTATGCATATAATATATACCACTTCAATATATAATATCTATTTATCTATATGGAACATTCCATAGAATCAAACATTCGTAATGCTGAAAATATTTTACACCGGCAGAACTGAATGAAACTCATTCATTCACTTCTGCTGGCAGCCCTTTCCCCACTATAGAGTGATCTCGGAGTTGTTAATATATAATCAACAGGGGAAGGGGCTTACCTCCTGCAAAAAACATAAGTGTTTTGTTTTTTTCAGTGTTTTGGCTTTTGATCTTTCAGGACTGATTTTAGCCATTAATGATTTGTGTACTTTGATGTTTTGAAGTACATTTATATATTTTTAGTGCTTTCATTCTGTAATAGATGCAAGAACTTCATCAGAATAACTAACAGTTGTGGAGTATCTCTTATTTATGTTACCACCAAAAGGATTTTTAGTGCTTTCATTCTTTAATAACCTGTATTTCTTCTAGTTTTGGTCACTTTTGTGTGTGTGTGTGTGTGTGTGTGTGTGTGTGTGTGTGTGTGTGTGTGTGTGTGTGTATATGTATATATATATATATATATATATATATATATATATATATGTATATATATATATATATATATATATATATATATATATATACTTTGAAAGCTCAAACTTTCAGAACTTCAAACTTCATATGGTCAAGACTATAACATCAAAGTTTTGAAAGTTCAAAACTTTACTAAAAAAATAAAAACAAATTTTTTATTTTACATTTATGCAGGGAGACAAGCACCCCTGCACCCACCACACCCCCTGCTAATTAAATATACCAACTCCCAGATTGCATCACTGTGAAGAGAATGGTAAATTTCCCATTCCATACTGTACAGTTATCTCCATTTAAACAGGTCAAACTTTCAAAGCTTTGATCTTATGGTCTTGAGCATATGAAGTTTGAAGTTTTGAAATTCGAGCTTCCAAAGTAGACCCTGTAATGACCCTCCACCTTTGGGCCAGTAATCAAGGAGCCTCAATCCTCACCACTGGCACCAGTGGGGGACCTTCACTGGTAGGATAACAGGTACATGAACAGTATTTCCAGATGTAGCTCTGTGAATCAAGCAGAATCAAGCACAATTTCCTTTAAGAGCACATGGGAATACAGTCAGTCTGGGACTAGTTTCTGCCTATTTCTCCAGATCCCCAGTATAACTCCCCACTGGCACAGCTATAGAGTTGAGTTGTTAGCTAGGGTTCTAAGCCAAGTCCTCCAACACTCTCTCTGTGCAACCAGTCCTTCGTGTCTCTGCCCAAGTAGCTGACACACACACTCTTGCAGATTTAATTTGCACACACACACACACACACACACACACACACACACATGCACACATGCAAACACAAGCTCACACACATACATGCACACACACCTGAGAAAGGCTGGCGCAGATTTACTAGCTATGCCCCCTTTTCTCCAGACTATAAGGTAGTTATCACTGCCACCAGAACCCCTTGCCAGCAGCTTTAAGGCCCTTAACAATGGGTGCCCAATTTTACTGTGTAATATTAATACTGATACAAATGGTAGTTTGACCAAGAGCAGGTCTATTAGAACTGGCCCATGCAGTGTCACCAAATAAATATGCAAATACTTTCAAAACTTAAATATCTCAAAAACGATCGGCCATAATGAAAGGTTTACATATATTTAATAATAAATAATAAAATAACAAGAAAATACTATGTATATATTCACAGTGACATCAGAGTTCAAAATCACAGGAAATACTTAAAATAACAATGAAGAACAGGCTCTGACAAATAAAGAATAACAATATCAAAACTAAGCTCAAATATATTCCTGACTGAATCTAAGAGAATCACACTATTCTCTAATAACTTACTTAATAGAGCAAGGCAGATGATGTGGTGAATGGTCATTCTTGTTGTCAGGCCTAAGATAGAATAAAGAATGCTCCTGAGACATCAGTCTCCTCTAATATTAAAACATTATTTATATACAGAATGCCATCACATTCATCTGTTCATCTGACTCTGTTTCTCACAGTATCACCAACCGTGGAAACTGCCAGGATTTTAATACTTACATGTAAAAAATACACACAAAAGAGCTTTGCTCAGATCTGTTAAGCTTCTGGAGGTCTTAAAACAATTAAACACTTCCAATCTTCCTGAGTGGCAATTATTTCACCCCAAAGACAATACAGAAAGCTTCATAGTACAGAATTTGTGTTTAGCTACATTTAAACCTGTAAGATGAATCTTTAGGGCCTAGCCCATAAAGCAATTTAATTTTAGATCTGTTTTAAAGTTTGCTGGACTGAGGTTAACCTCCTGTCTCCCAATTTTCTCTTTTAAAAACATATACATTTAAACAGTTACAATAGTGCACGTACATTTCTGTCCTTTCCAGTAGGGCACACTGTGGATACATTTCAAACACAAGCATCTGTATAAATCAGTTTGATATACACATGACATACAGTTCTAATACATTTGTAACACAAGCATCTTGTATAAATCAGTTTGATATTCACAAATGACATAGAATTATTTACAAAATTTCAGCTAGCTGTGCTGGCAATACCTCCTATTGTCACAGGCCCCTTATAGACATGCACACAGAATATCTACTAACTAGATCTAAACTTTTTGAAACTAACTTGCTCTAAATGACTTGGCTGGGTTGCAACATGTGAAAGCAACATCTAGAATACACAAATAACTTAAACACGTACTAATATCTGAAATGCTTTTGTGTAAATTCAGTGAGCAAAACATCCTAGCAAGCATTTTTAGAGGTGACAGTAAGATCCTATACTGTTGTTACTTTTAAATTTTTACTTTAAAGTTACTGAGAAGAGTCTCACATTCCCTGTAGACCCCATATTCATTGCTCCTATATAAAGTGCTAAAGAAAGCATGGTCAATGAAACACTCAAGCAACTGTGATATATGCCACCTGACTGATGCACAGGCAAGTGCTCAGCTCAGGCAACTGTGACATATGCCACTTGACTCTGATCTCCTGACTGATGCACAGGCAAGTGCTCATCTTATGCAACTGTGATATATGCCACGTGACTGATCTCCTGACTGAGGCACAGGCAAGTGCTCAGCTCATGCACTGTGACATACGCCACCTGACTCTGATCTCCTGACTGATGCACAGGCAAGTGCTCAGCTCATATGACAGTAGCTTGAGCATATTACCTCATGATTTCAGTTGTTCTGTTTGCTTTTAGTTGAGACTTGTTTGATTACTTTGACCTTCTAGAACAGTTCAGAGTAATCTGCATTAAAGAAAAAAATGGAATCAAACCTAAACAAAACAGAGAAAGAAGCAAAAAGATTAAGTGGTGGTTGAATAAAAAACATATAGAGTGTCACTTTAACTAAAGTGGGTACTGGATGTAAAATGTGGTGACTTTCATTCTGACTGAAGTACTAGTGACAATAAGTATAATGTAGTCACAGACTAAAGGGTAATATGTGTGGCTTCTGTTGACATCATAATGGCATTTGACATTCTGCTACATAAAAAAAATCAATAAGGAATACAGGCAGCCTTCAGGCTGCAGACAAGATAGTAATCTGGGTGAAATGCTGCCTGCGTACAAATCACAGAGCGTGGTGTCTATAGAAATGAAACAGGAGTTGTAGAACTTATCATGGGGACCAGTCTCTTTAAATATTTATGTGAATAGCTCAGCAGATAAAGTGGAGAAAAAAATATGTGCCTTTGTATGCTACATAAAGCAATGTATCAGAATAGATGCACAAGACATACAACATCAGATACAAAGCTGTGAATAATAACGAGTTACAGTATATACTGAAACCTGCTGTAATGCCATTAAGCATTTATCCAGAGCAGATTCACCTCCTGCACCCTGTCATGTGAATTTGCTACATCACCCACAGCCTTGCAACCTATCTATACTAATCCTAAAACCACTGTACCTTGGAGTAAGGGGAATAAACCCTAAGAGCTCTATACCTTGGAGTAAAAGAAATAACCCAGGATAGTACAAACCTGGAGCTCCCCCTTTCCAGTTTTGAGGTCGCAGTTATGAAACTTGCACTTATGGGTAACTGTGCTTCTGCCCTGCTACTTTTGTTTTATCTATGTTTAGGTTCTCTACAGGCAAGCATGCAACATAGATGTGAGTCAGTGCATGTTTGTTTATATAAGCACATGAATCCAGCCATTGCATGACACCTATCCCATCTCAGAAAGGCTCTCTGCCTTACCTCCACTGCTTGCTGTGATAAAAGTTGGCTAACTGAAACCAACTTGGCTTCACTTGATCCTGAGTAGATTAAAGTTGTATTGAGAAATTAATAGATCCATGTTTATTCTAAAAAAAAGTTTTATTTTGCAGTAATTAAAACCATTGTTAAATATTCTGATTGTATTACAAACTGGAGCAGTTAATCAATTTGTGCAGTGAAAAAATTGTACAGCCCGAAGAAAGGGTGTAGGTATACCATGTGACAAAACAATGCATGAATGGAGGTTGTTTTCTTCTTTTTATTGTCTGGTATTTATGAACATGTTTATTTCTTTCACACACACACACACACACACACACACACACACACACACACACACACACACACACACACACACGCACATTCATACTCTTATTTTAAATATAATCACTTAGAAGAGTCATCTGTTAGCTGTATGCATGTTGTAGCTAAATTTGCGCTGCTCTGCATTGTTTCTTAAATTATAGTTGGTTCGTAATGGTTACCAAAGCTTTTTCTTAAAGGTAAGCAATTAAAATGATTTTTGAAATGCTAGCCTTTGAGACCTAATTTGCATATTGGCTCCCTAAGGCTGCTAGTAAACTGTAGCTAAATATTGACTGGCATATAGAAAGGGCACCCTGGGGCCTACTTCATGAATAATATCATGGAAATTTATGGCCTGGCAATGCCAGCTGTGATGATGGCTTTTTCCAAGACTGCAACACTTAACTTCCCTGATTTCATTTGGGAATATTATCGGGAAGAGCTGAGGAGATAAACACCCGAAGTGAACGAGAACAGTCTTTTTTGTTTCTACCTAATTTCCCATTAGGTATCCTGAGAAGTGAAATAGCCCTTTTATTGTCCATTGTCTTATGATGTTGGTAACATGGATGCTGACTGTCTGTTTTTGCTAATCAGAGCTGACAGGCAGAGTTCTACACTCAGGGGCCAAAATGACTGTTTTTGCTTGGTTGTCCTTTCAATGTTTGTATTGTCTGTGACATTTTTTCTTATATTTAGTGCTGTCGTGTAATCCCCAACAAAAAATATGCATAAAAGTGGCTGCAATGACCATGATGTAAAACACAAGTATCTTACTAAAAGGAATCACAGACATCATCAAAGCTTCTGTACTGCTCAGCTTTACAGAATTCTGAAGAATGTTCAGATCTTGCCTGATATTTTTGGTCTGTTTCATATAAATTCTGTGATTTTCTGGCATGTCATTGAGGTTTGAAGTCAGTAAATAATGACAGAAATTTGAGTTTCAGTCATCATATCATTTAGAAAATGCATGCAAATACATTCAAATACAAAATCTGTTATTCTATCAACTTTATAAGTTTATAAGATCAATATTTCAAATCTGTCCGATTCGAGGGCCTTTGCCCTCCCATTATATTTGGCTTTGTCCAGAATTCATGAGCTAAGAGACTAAGAGTGATGTATGCATTAATTTGAAAATGTTAAATATTTGTTTAAATGTTTTTCTTTTTAAATACAATATTTATGATAATATTTCAGTAAAACAAAACTGCAGTTAGGCAAAGAATAGACACAAATATTTTGCCTGCACTGACCCTGATGGAATTACCTGTTATATTGTTTTTCTCTGTATCTCTCTGTCTCTCTCTCTCTCATGCTCCAGTATATCACATATACACAGATACAGACATGCACACACACA
Organism: Protopterus annectens; assembly: GCF_019279795.1. NCBI lineage: Eukaryota > Metazoa > Chordata > Ceratodontiformes > Protopteridae > Protopterus > Protopterus annectens. The sequence continues at coordinate 1,541,180,320 of NC_056733.1, forward strand.
CACCTCCCACCCTACACAGATATATATACCCTCACAACATTCACAGCTGTTTTTTCCCTGAATAAGGGTTTTCTGAAGCATTGGAATTACTATTTGTGTATAAACTGTCAAGAATATTTTGCATACTGCACATTTAGGCTATATGGTCCTGTGTTACTCTGCTCATTTTTTATTCTAGGTACAAGTTTGGAAACATAGTTGGGTCGGTCATGGTTTGTGTGTTGCTAAAATCAAGAGGCAAATGTAAAGACATAACTGATAATTCAACAGGAGGGAGTACAGAAAGTGGGTCAAGCCATCTAATGTGTAGTGGGGAGCGATACAATTATCTGACAGTTGGCAAAAAGATTAGCATTTATATGGTTATATGTGGTAGTCCTATTGGTTGCTGTGGCAATACAGTAAATAATTGTAAGTCACAGGTGTACATATACGAATGTATCATTTAAAGTAGGGAAATCCTTATATGCATAGACATGGAACATATCATAGTAGAACTCATTTATGCAGACACAGGTAACTTAACTGATCTGGACCTCACTCAGGTTTGGTTTAGTAAGGGCAGGTCATGTCTTTTGAATCTAGTAAACTATTTTAAAAAGGTAACAGAGGCTGTGGAGTGTTGTCACTCTGTGTATTCTGCTTATCTTGATCTAGTCAAGACTTTTGATACTATTTTCCATGCTGCCATTAGTGAAAAATTAGATAAACGTAACACAAACCCTATATTTTCTGCTGGATTACAAACTGGTTTTCCTATGGATCTCAGATTGTGAAAGTTGCTGATGCTCTTCATGAATGTAAAATTGCAAATGGTAGAGGACCACAGTGATCAGTGGTGTCCTCTTCTACATGGTATAGAATAGTGTGTGTGTGTTGTACCTTTAAGAAGCATTTCAAGGACAGCACGTGCATGTAAATAGCAAGCAGGTGCTAGCTTCAATGCCATTTTGACACTGCAGCCAGAGAGTGAGCATGTATGAGTGTGATAGTTAGTTTTTTTTTTATAGTTCATCTAGGTTAAAGTTATTAAGCCTTAATCCTGATGTGTTTGTACATAATAAAGCTGGTTGAACAGAACCCACAGATGTTCGTCTGTTTTATCCTGACCAGACGAGTGACATGGTGTCACAACTAGGATTCAAGAGACTGCTTTTCAGAACTGCAAGGAGCAGAGTTAACAGTGAAGGTAAACTAAGTGAACCGAGTACAAAAACGGGCCAGAAATGAAGTAAAGGTAATGAAAACTTGCACAAACTATTTATTTTATTAAACATATAAAGCAGAGCATTATAAGGGCACAGAACACATTATTAAGCAAGCAAGAGGCACAGAAAGTTTATTAATTAAACAACATTTTTAAAATTAAGATATTTGATAAAACAATTATCAGAAAAGCAAACAAAGGGCTTGGAATTACCTTGGAATTGAAAAATGAGTATATTTAAAGTAAAACAAGCATGTTTAGAGTAAAGTGAGTACAAGAAAAGTATAATGGAGATGAAAAGAGACTTAACGAGCAAAACAAATATAATAAAGGGCAAAAAGGGCACATTAAGCATACATAAAGCAAGACGACTACATGTTTTTGGCAAATTAGTGTGTTTTGGCATTAATTACTTTTCACATTGATTGAAGCTATTCAGGGCATAACTAGAGTTATTCAAAGTATCTCAAAGTGTGTAAAAGTACTTATAGTGTGTGCTTATTACTGTGCATTTATTCCAAAGAGTTTATTTGTGTGTGAAGTACAACTATTTTGTAAAGTGCAGTCAAAATAGAGCCATTTCAAAAAGTTTCTCATGCTGGGTATGTCTATTCAGAGTGCCACTATTACAGAGTGTTCCTTGGACTGTAAAGAGCTATTTAGCAAAGTACAACCATTTTGGGAAAGTTTCAGTGTGCTGTGTACTGTTTATTCACAAAGTGAAGTTACTTCAAAATGTTTTTTACTCTGAGCTTCTTTTGCCCAGTTTATTCACACAGTGCAGTTATTTTGAAATGTTTCTGAAACTGATGAGGTGATTTCTTATAGTACAGTGATTTCAAGAGTATTCTTGTGTCTGGGAGACTTATTCTGCAAAGTTCAGTTATTCAGAGGCTTGTTGTGCAATTGGGCATAGTTACAAGTACTGGCATAAATTTCTGGCATATGTATATGTGTGTGTTCGTGCATAACTGCAAAAGCCTTCACTAGTATGTGTTAATATAGCAGAGGCATTTTGCAGACCAAGTCCAGTTTTATTTGATCGGAATATTGCAGAGAACTGGAAAATATTTTAGCAAGAGTACGATATTTTTATACAAGCAGCTTATTCTGACAAAGATGCATACACTAGGGCATTCATTTTGCTAAACCTAGCTGGGTCAGAAGTCATTGAAAGAGATCGTTCATTTGTGTATGCACCAGCAGTATATGAAGGAGAAGGGGAAAATCATCATATTGTTATACAGGCTGAATCAAGGGAGGAACCTGAGTGTTTTTAACTGAAATTCAGGGAATTGTGTAACCCCCAGACAAATGTTACATTAGAGAGGCATTTGTTTTATATAAGAGATCAAAAGCCAGGAAAAAGCATTATTACTGACCTGAGAAATAAAGCAAAAATGTGTAGGTTTGGTGACTTAAAAGATGAGTTAATAAAGGATGTTTTGTGTGGGGTACTCATAGTGCCATAGTGAGAAAGATTTTGTTTCATGACAGTGATTTAATGCTGAACAAACCTATTGAGATTTGCCAAATCCATGAAGTTACAGAAAGGCACACAAGTATGCTTGCAAGTGATAAGAGCATGGTTTCAGCAGGCTCCAGAGCAAATGTAGACAGCATACAACATGTGGCTAGCAGAAGGAGGCTTATGCACATGGCTGCTGTAACCCACGTGTGTGTGTGTGTGTGTGTGTGTGTGTGTGTGTGTGTGTGTGTGTGTGTGTGTGTGTGTGTGTGTGTGTGGCAGGTAAAACCCATAGTTTTCCAGCAAGTTCTAAAACTAGTTCAATAAGAAGGACATGCTCAGTGTAGTACAAGGGTGAGTCAGCAAAACCAAAATCAAGCTTTACTATTAACTGTCACATTTGTGGTGCCAGTCATGTGTCTAAAAGAGAAAATTGTAGTATTTGGTCAGTAATGCCACAAGTGTAAAAAATAGAACCATTTTCAAAGGTTTTGCAAATAAGGTAAACCTCATACAGTTATAAAGAAGGACCATTTAAAAAAAGCAAGTTGATCATATGTAGAAAGCTGCAACCGTACTTTCTACTTGGATGGTGTATCAGTAATTGTGAAAGGGTTGATGCAGTAGATTTATTGGCAAAGAATGACGTGTTTTGTACTGTCCAGATCAATGTTAAATGCACCAAGCTCAAAGTAGACACTGGTTCAAAGTGTAACGTTATGTCAGCAGACACATTTGCTAAGGTGAGAGCTGGTGAGCAACTTAATGTGGCTAGTTGTGCAAAACTTGTTGCTTATAGAGGTGAAGAAATTCAAACCAAAGGCTCAGTAGTGCTGTCATGTTATTTGGCTAGGAACTGCTACAGCTTATGTAGTCTGAAGATCTGGGCAGTCACTGTTGGGACTCAGAGACAGTTTGAGAATGAATCAGCTTTCCTTTACCAAAGAAGTTCATCATATAAGCACATATCCTAGTTCCAATTTTACTGAAGCTATTTTCTCAGAGTATGCTGATGTTTTCGATGACAAGTTAGGCAAACTTCCAGTTGTGTAGTCTATGAAGGTAGACCCAGAGGTCAGTCCAGTGGTCAGACTAGCAAAAAAAGTTCTGATAGCTATGCAGAATAAGGTCAAAGCTCAGTTGGATACAATGGTACAGCAAAGTGTAATTTGTCCAGTCACAGAACCAACTGAATGAGTGTCGTCTGTGGTAGCAGCCCACAAAAAAGGCAAAACCAGAATATGCATTGACCCAAGATAATTGAACAAAGCATTAAAGAGACCACCTCATCCTACAGTTGAGGAAGTTGCAGATCTAATACTGAATGCCACTGTTTTTTCTGTCTTGGATGCAAAAAGTTCATTTTGGCAACTGATGCTTGATCGCAAATCTTCACTGCTGACTACTTTCAGTACCCTATTTGTAAGGCATAGATTCCTCAGGATGCCATTTGGAAAAAATTCTGCAAGTGAAGTCTTTAAGCATGCAATGAAGCAAATTTCTTTGAGTTATTCTTGTGCTATAATAGTAGATTATTTTTTTTTTGGAGGCAATGGTAAAGCAGAGCATGACAGGAGCCTTAAGAAAGTTCTAGACAGAGCACGTGAAGTGAACCTGAAGCTCAATCTTCTAAAGTGCAAATTCAGACTACACAAAGTTACATATGTAGGTCATTTATTTACTAGCACTGGCTTGTGACCAGACCTGTCCAAGCAAGCAGCCGTTCTAGAGATGCCAGCACTGGATAATGTTCAAGCTCTACAACATTTTCTTAGTATGGTCAGCTCTTTAGGCAAGTTTATATTATACTAGACTTCAGTGAGTTGACAGCATCTTTGAGATAGCTAATGCGCAAAAATGTTACATGGTCTTGGTTAGAACAGTACCAGAGAGCATTTGAAGACCTTAAGCAGAAAATTGCCACCCCACCTACATTTAGATACTATGATGTCAATAAACCAGTCATTCTTTCATGTGATGCTTCAAAATCTGGTCTTGGTGCAGTTGCTCTTCAAGAAGGCAGACCTAGTGTGAAATTCACAGTGACCTGGACATAATTGACTATATGTATTTAGTTCTGTATAATTTCATGGCAAAGAATTATTTTGTATCAATTGCATTTCAATTAATATCATCAATAATGCATGACTCATTTCTCAAAGAGGGGGAATGTAGAATAGTGTGTGTGTGTGTGTGTGTGTGTGTGTGTGTGTGTGTGTGTGTGTGTGTGTGTGTGTGTGTGTGTGTGTGTGTGTGTTGTACTTTTAAGAAGTGTTTCAAGGACAGCACGTGCTAGCTTCAGTGCTATTTTGAGAGTGCAGCCGGAGAGTGAGCATGTATGAGTGTGATATCTAGTTTGTTTATAGTTTATCTAAGTTAAAGTTATTAACCCTCAATCCTGATGTGTTTATACATAATAAAGCTGCTTGAACAGAACCCGTAGATGTTCGTCTGTTTTATCTTGACCAGATGAGTGACACATGGGATTTATTTTGCAGACATCTAAGCCAATATTTCAGAAGAGTGGTCGACCACATTTGCTGATGACTGTAAGCTGAGCACTGTTATCTGCTATCTACTCATACTAAACTGCTCTGACAAGGGTTAACATATGAACATGCATGACTTATTGAAACTGGTCTCAAACTTAATGCAAAAAAGTGCAGCATTGTAATGTTTTGTAAAAAAGCTACTCTCACTTCGTATATTATAAGTGGCACTCCTCTTCATACCCTGTGGTCATATGAGACTAGGGCACTTTTGTAGACAACTCTCTCTCTCTCTCTCTCATTCGAGAATCATCTTTCCATCATAGTCAGAAAAGCCTTCTATCTGGCCCAGTTAATTTCAAGGGAATATCTTCAAAATCCAAAGAAGTCATCTTAGCTCTCCCCTTGTCAGACCAGTCATCAGTCATGTGGAAAGATCCCAATCATTTTTAACCTAGACAACTAAAGTTCTAAATTCTACAACTATCCCGACAGAGTAACACAATTTTATATTAAGCATCCTCCCTGTTGCTCTGAGGTGACCTGTGTCTTTTTTTCTGAGCCATAAAAAAACACATACTAACACCTTTCTTTGCTAACCAAGTGGTCTTACAACACCCATACTAGTGACCTAAACCTACACCAGCAATAAAAAAGACTCATTGGAGGGATGGGTTTCTAATTCAAAATATTCTCAACCTACTGAATAAGTTACAAGCACAGATCATGCAAAACACTACTTCATCTGCCTTTAAGACTAGTCTTGAAGATTGGATGCTTAGACACAAATTTACAGTAGTTTTTTTTTTTTTTTACTTTTCTGACTGCTCTTAGTAAGGCATACTAAAGTGTTCTTTATTGAAATTGTTCAAAAGGTAAGTATGCAATTTCAAAAGCACTATTTTTATACAGCAGACATAGCAATAAACATCTTACTATCTCATGATCCCCTTTTACTCTATATATACTAACAACAGCAGTTTTTTGCAAGGCAGATATTAGCACATCATGATGTGAAACAAATTCATAGTAATTTCCAAAGTGAATATCTGAGAATGTACTTCAAGTTTTTACTTTGTATATTATCATGAGGGAAAAACAATGTACAACACTATGAAATGTCTGCCTAAAACATTATTTCACACTGTACTACTGAATAAAAAGAAATGTTCCTGACTGCATTTAGAACACCATGACTGAGGTTCAGGAAGGCTATGGTAAGGGTTAAGCCCAATTTACCCTTCTTGGTAACCATTTCTTATTCAGATATAGCCCTACAATAATGATTTAACTAAGGAGGTGCAGTAGTGTGGTGGGCTGTCTTGGTGGCTTTCCACAAATGCTAATGATGCATTTGGGAGAGTAGACTATGCTTATAGGGTTATATGCTGCAGTCCTCTTGGCTGCTGAGGTAAAACAGTACATAATTGGAAAGTCAGAGGGGTGCATATAGGAATGTATCATTTGAAGTGGGGGAAGTCCTTATATGCACAGCCATGGAACATACCATAGAGCTATGTGCTCTCTCATGGAAATGCCTGCTGAAATCCAAAGGCTGAGACTGAAATATGTCCAATGGGATCAGTGCTCTATCCTGGTTAACAAATTCAAAATAAAATGTATGCAGCCATAGTGCATACGTTAGATTGGATAACTGTGTTCATGAACATGACCAAATGTTTGCATTTACCTATTAATTACAGTGGGTGAGATGACTTCAATGGCAAGTGCTGAGGAGTTTAGCTGGCAGGAAGTGGTGGTGTGTGTGTGTGTGTGCATGTGTTTATGTGTGTGGCTGCATGCATGAGTGTATGCAGAGGGCTGAGTGACCTCAGGTGAATGTATGTGTGTGCATATGTTTTTATGTGTGTGTGTGTGTGTGTGTGTGTGTGTGTGTGTGTGTGTATGAGAGAATGGCTTACTATGTCCATGAGTGTGATCAGATGGGGAGGGTACGTGTGTATATGTGTATGTATGTGGAAGGGGTTATCAAGAAAGGCATGGGTGGGGAGGAACACTAGACACCAGGGATATAGAAATAATCTACAAAAAATTTTGAATCCTGCAATCTCAGCACATAAATCAGCTCTTTAGCAGAAGTTTAATCCTCTGTGCTACCAATATACACCAGGGATACTCTTCTCATTAAAAAAGACTTAAAGGAAAAAGTTTAGTACTCCTGCAGCCTTCACACAGAAAGCATCTTGCTAGCAGGGATGAGTGCTAGCTCTCTATACTAAAAGTGAAGGACTCATTCTGCAGATTATTTTGTCAGCTATAAACAATATGTAACCCTACTGTCTAGCATTATTGACTAATTGCAATAATTCAGGAGTTGCGAGGAAAAGGACATGTATAAGAGGCTAAGTCAGGCTTGTTCTATAAAATCAGAGAGTTGAGAGGGATGGTGGAAGTGCCCATGGGGACAGGGGACTGCTATACCTTGTCTGTATTAAGGTTTTTGTGATAAAGCCAGGAGCAAGACTAGATGACACCAGGGACAAGCTTTAAATTATTATTTCCATGCTCTTAAAAGCTCAGTGAGCAGCAGGTCTAGCATCACAATGCACTTTTCAAACAGTTTACAAGAATGAAACTCTAATGTCTGGCATTGTTGACTTACTGTAAGGATCTATGATTCACGAGAGCAGGGGCAAAAACAAGAGGATACATTAGAGGTATTCTGTCAACTAAGGGACAGGTAAGATGTGTGTGCATGTTTGAATGTGTGTGTTGGGCAGAGTGAATGGTCGAGTGTTTGTACCAATAAATCAGTGAGATGCATAGGCCACCAGTGGTGACTACTGCAGGAAAGTGCTGATTTACACTAGCAGTAACTACCAGTGATGCAGAGCCATGCAAATTAGCCAATAATGAGGTCTGTCCTCATTGCAAATAACATGCCTCTGCATTATATTTTCTGCAGTCACAGAAAAAGACCCTTTTGGCCACAGCTCTTACAGGACACGGTGGAGGTTTTTCTGAATCTCTAGTTCACTGTTTGTATATACATAGCCTCTTACTATTATTTTGTACTCTTAACTCACCAATCTACAAGTGCCAATTTACAACATGCTAGAATGGCAGAGTTGTGTTGATAGATCTGCTACAGGTTACCATTTTACAGTACACCATTGCTTTTCTCTTTATAGAGTAAATTGACTAGAATTCAAAAAACAAGTCATTTATCTATGTACATTTCACCAGTAAATGAATGAACTGCTCTGACTGCACTTCATTTTAAGGCATCCTTGACTGGTACTACACAACTTTCAGTGTAATCTCTGGACCTCACCTGCTAGTGGCATATATGTCACTATATCCAAAAATTGTCTATGTGTTGCCAAATATTCAATCTTTATTAGTAGGCTGTTGAATTTCCTCTTCTCTGGCAGATAACTGGTAAACAACTGTTTACATATGATTTTTTAAGAAAACACCTTAGCACCTATCAGTCATGTATTTTTAGAACCAGTTGAATATGGTAGCTGAAATTATCAATGTTCTCAATACTTTTATGACCTGTATAAGGATTCTTGGTAATAATTTGTTTGGTTAACTTTTTGCTATATTACTGTGGTGTTAAATCTCTAAAAACACCTGCACTTGAGATCTAAATCTACAACAAAACATAAATAAAGCTTGCTGGGGGATAGGTTCCTAACACAGTGCATTCCCAGCTGTTGGAGCAAGTTGTATCTATAGATCAAACAAAATGCTGCCTAGCTACCTTTAAAGTTAGTCTTGATGACTGAATGGGTAGACACTAATTTACACCAAGCTTTTTATGTAAGGCTCTGTTCAATTTGTGAGGTAGGAAGTATTAGTGCTTGACAAGGGTGGCAAGAACTTTGTTTGTCTCTGCAAAGGTGTATACTACTAGAATCTTATGGTTCTTGTGATCTATGTAGTACAGGCAAATGAGACTTAAACTATTTATATCAAACACCAGCATACTAACACAGGATATGCTACTTCTAGATGTGGCCACAGTAATAAGACAGTTGGAGAGGTGTCTGGCTTTAGCTGTGACTAGTTTACCCCAACCATATTTATACAAAGCCACTGTTCATATAAAATACAGAGATGTAGAGTTTACCATAGTTACTGCTAATAGCACATACCTAAATAAATGCTGCAAGTACTCTCAGCCAGAGCATGTCTGCTGAAAGACACAGTTAACCAGAATTCATAGGTTCATAGGTGATTACTAGGCTAATGGTGCAACAGCCTTTACAAACCAAGCCAAAAATACCCAAGATATGACAATATTATATCTTAATTCCCCAGATGTGGAATGGGAAGTATAGGGAGTCTTTGGGTGTTGGAGCCCTGAGTCATTTTACAGGCCACCTCTGCCTATAAGGGAGATGGGCAGTAACCTGGGAGTGAATTTACAGTTCCCCAAACATTTATCCAAATTCTTTTTAAAGAGAATGAGGGATGGGCTTTGTCTTCCATTGATGAGGTAGCTTTTGGGATACAAATCTGTCTCTTCAGCAACCTTTGTTAAAGTCACAAATAAGGTTTGGGTCCATGGAATGCGTAACCCTTGTATATTTTTTCTTGCAAATATGTAACAATTTCATCAAGGCTGGGTCAGAACATGCTTTGTAGGACAGGCATAAGCTACCTCTCAATAAACAATATCAGATAGAGTAAAGGGAAAGGGCCATTAGTTGGTCCACATAAGACATGCGTTTTACTCTTTGTATTTTTTAGTGAGAAACCTCTGGAGCCACTCCAACTGGTGTAAGGCCTGGTTAGGTGCAGGCAGAAGGGAGCAAATGTGCTCAATTATGGGCCTGATGAGGGCTGAGTACAATGGCACTATGACTTTCTTTGACCTTGATGCTATGCCTTTAATTATAAGTTGATCCATATGTATGGATTTCCTCACTACCATAGGTGGTCAAAGTGTAGGTTACTATCTATCTGTGTTCCTAGGTCCCTCTCCACTGAGTTTACTTTTAGGGGTGTGCTATCAATATTCTAATTTTCAAGGATATCTGATTTACCAAAGGGTATGATTATGCATGTTTTAGCATTTAGTCTCAGACCATGGTTTTGGCACCAGTCATTTGTCCTTTTAGGCCTATTTTGCAAGATGACAACATTGTCTGGGGATTCAATAATTGCTCCCAGCTTTCAGTTGTCAATGAACTTGGTGTACCAAAGGTCCCAACATTGGCCTTCGCTTCAAAGAATTATATACCAAACAGGAGGAGCCTCAATATTGAGCCCTATGGGACACTGCTAGTAGCTGGTTTCTTATCGAAGTGGACTCACCTATCTGGACAACATCTGTCTTGTCAGTGAGCCAGTATGCTAGCTACCTAATGATGTAAGGATTTATGCCTAACATAGTAAGTTTATCAATGATCACTGAGTGGGGGATTGTGTTGAAAGCTTTGGCCAGGTCTAGATAAGAGGTCTGTACCTTTGTACCCTAATCCATGGCCCTGGTGGCTTTCTTGAAAGGTCCAGCAGATTGAACAGGCAAAACCTCCCTTTGACAAAGCAAAATTTGGTCTGGTCCGGTGTTTGGAGATTTCCTATGTCATTATTGATCAGGTCCATGATAATTCTCTCCATGGCCTTGCAGATAAGACTGCTCAAGCTTATGGGTCTGTAGTTCTAGGTTAGATGATAGATCCCACCTTGTGAAATGGGACAACTGTTGCTATTCTCCAATCCTCAAGAGCAAAGCCCGTCCAGAGGCTGTGGTTAAAGAGGGTTTCTAGTGATCCTGATATATCCTGTTTTATGCTATTTAAGAAGCATCCTGGAATGCTGCTGAAACCAATGGAAGCTGTGTTTATGGCTTTAACGAGTGCAGTAAGGATCTGTTCCCTGATAATTACCAATGGAATGATTGTTACAAATATTTTTATGAGTGTGGGATGTAGAAATTTGAAATAAACTTGTCGGACAGCAGGTTTGCTTTAGTTTTAGGCTGGGTGTAAGTGTGTATTGCTGAGTGTTTCCTCTGAGTTTGTGAACATAATTACAAAAAATCCTTATGGTTATCTTTCACCTGGGAGGCTATCTTTTCCTCATAGTTTTCATTGGCAGATTTGACCAGCTCGCTAATTTGATTAGACCTGTGAGAGTCTTTTTGCACTGTTTTGTCTGTTCTTTCTTAGCTTTGGAGAGGATTTTTTTACTTTTGTTGAACAGCCTATTTATGCTAGAGGTCCACCAGGATGGTTTATTTTTGCTAGTAATCACAGACTTGACTTGGACAGGAACCACTGCCTCTATGCAGTTATGAATGTGGTTATACATTGCTTTTGTATACAGCACAGAGTAGGCCTCAGTGTCATTTGGGTTTGGAGGGGCTTGGAAGTCTAATAAGCTGTCACTTAGTTTGAGGTAACTGGTCTTAGGACAGTTCTCAACAGGTGTGGAGTTTGAAGGGGGTTCTAGGTCAGATTTAAAACTAAAGAGGATCATTTTATGGTCAGATCATAACAGGTAAGAGTTAATGCATGGGAAGGAGCAACATCCCTCCATGATGTTCTTTGTGTTTCATCGTTGCAGTCATTATATTTGGGTAATCTGCTGGCAGGTTGCCCTCAATTGGCCTGAATTCCAAAGTCTTGGGTCCTGCATCGGTTGCTGTCTCCTCTTCCATGATGTCAGGTCATCAGGGGTATAAAACAAGCAGCCGATGCCATTTCTTTAGTCTTTCTTGCCACGCGGTGCCCATAGCAGAAGCATTTTGCAAGTGCCGGTAGGCCGACTCCTGAAATTTTCGAGTTCGAGTTTCAGAACCGAAGTCTTCACTAAAGCAAAGTACCCCATTGAGGAAGCTTTTTTCTTGCTCCATACTGATGTCAGAAAAAGTTAATAATTGTATTACTTGTGGGAAGCAAATACCTCATAAGGATTTCCATTTATACTGTATTTCTTGCCTAGGCCTGATCACAACGTGCCTGGATGTCGGTTTTGTGCTAGATTTAACCAACGCCCTATTAAGCGTCGATATATTTTTGCTTCAAAATATTTTGGAAACAGATTTAACTAGCAACATCCCTCCATGTTCATAAGTACTAGATCTAGGATATTTGTACCTCTATTTGGGGAGCTAACAAATTGCTCCAGGATGTTTGAATTGACAAAGTCCAAAAACCTCCAAGCAAGTGAATTTTGTGTCATATAAGTCTCACATTTTATAGAGGATTAGTTGAAGTCACCCATAAGTATGGTGTTACAATGAATGTTAAGAAATTCCAGTAGGTGTAGGAGGGAGGTGTGATTTTTCAGATCCATGTTGGGGGATCTGCAGCTAGCAAAGAAATGATAGGAGGTCACGCCTATGGTTAGTTGGGCATGGATCAGCTCAAATGAGTTATGGTATTGTTGGACCAGTCTAGCAGTGGACTTGTCCTTTATGAATACTGAGACACCTCCTCCCTTTGTTTTATCCTGAGATGAGGGAATCAAAATGCAAGAAAGGCATTGTACCTGATGTGCTTTCCACAGTTCTGAAACATGCTTCCGTGATTGCACATATGTCTGTGCCCTCCAGGGTGATCAGTGCTTCCAGTGAGTGCAGATTTTTATTTAAACTCCTAGCACTGAGCAGCAGTACCTTTAGGTAATCATTGATAGGTTCATATGTGTTTACTAGACTAATGACCACAAGGGCCTTTTTAAGCCTAGCCATGCATCCCAAATCTCTGACAAGTTCTGGTACAATTGATAAGTGTAAGCAGGGCCTTGGGAGATGAAACATTTACAAGTAGGGGCTTGGGAGATGAACCATTTATAGGTTGCCTATGTCTATTAGAGACATAGATGCAAAGCCAGGGATGAATTTCCTGTTCCCCATCCAATTGTCCAAGTTACACTTGAATTGGGTTAGGGAGAAACTCTGCTTAATATGAATGGGTGCCTGTTCCAGAAATGGGGTAGTCTCTGGGATACATACCTGTCTCTCCAGCAGGTCCTGTTTGTATCATAGGCAAGGTTTAAGTCTTTACAATGGGTAATTCTGGTGTTGATTGTTTTGTGGATATGCAGGAGGTCCATCAGAGTGGGGTCTAAAATGCCCTGTATGCCAGTCATAGATTTCTCCTCAAAAGCCTGTATGAGACAGAGTACACAGATAGGGCCTTGAGGCAGTCTGCATAGGACATTTTACTTACCCCCTGTATTTTTTTAGTGAGGAACCTCTGCGGCCATTCTGATTGTTGGAGATGCCTGGTTAGGTACATACCAAAGGGGGCACTGTACTCAGTGTTAGGTCTGATGAATGGCAAATACAGTGGAACAATGACTTCCTTGGACCTAGACACCATACTGTTGTTTATAAGTTGTGCAATATAGAATGATTTCCTCACTACTGTAGACATGTGATGGTCAAAGGCTAGATTATTGTCAATGTATGTCCCTAAGTCCCTGACTACTGGGTTAACTCTAAGGGATGTGTTGTCAATATGATAGTTACCAGGTGTGGATGACTTTGCAAAGGATACTATTATGCATTTCTTGGCTTTTAGTTTTAGTCCATGGCTCTGACACCAGTTATTTACCTGTGTCAGCCCTTCCTGGAGAACATTTGAGTCAGTGTGAGATACTTCGACAACTCCTAATTTGCAATCGTCTGCAAATTTAGTCAGCCAGAGACCATTGACATTGGCCTTGATTTCAGAGAAGCAAATGCCAAAAAGGAGCTGTCCAAGGACCAATCCCAGAGGGAATCCACTTGTGATTGGCCACTTTGTAGAGGTGGACTCCCCAGTTCTAACTTCCTGAGTCCTGTCCGTGAGCCAGTTGGCTATCCACATGGTGACATATGGGTTTGAACTTAACCTCTAAAGTTTGTCAACAATGCCCAAGTGAGGTATTGTGTCAAATGCCTTGGCCGGTTCAAGGTAGGCAGTGTGAACAGTTTTGCCCTCATACATTGCTTTGGTGACCTACTCACAGAGGTCTACCAGGTTGAGTAAGCATGATCTGCCCTTGATGAACCAAAATGGGTTGGGTCCAGTGTCTGGAGGTTTACTATATCGCCATTGATCATTTCCATGATAATTCTTTCCATGGCTTTATATATAAAACTAGTGAGACTTCTGGGTCTGTAGTTTACAGGGTCTGTAGATGGTCCACTTTTGTGCAGAGGGATGGCTGTTGCTGTTCTCCATTCATGAGGCACAAAGCCAGTTTGGAGGCTACAGTTAAATAGAAATTTTGGAGAGCCTGATAGGTCATGTTTCATGCTATCTGGAAGACATCCTGGGATATTGTCTGGGCCCATTGATGCAGCATTCTTGGCCTTAGAGAAAGCATTAAGGACCTTTTCCCTAGTGATAGCAGCCTCTCTCCCTTTCCCTCTTATGCACCATGTGGTACATTGGGCAATAAGTACCTTTCAGCGCTCATTGTTTCTGTAGCAGTTATAGGTTCTATGGGCTCAGGTTGTTAGCTTAAGACCCAACCCTCCATGGAGGGTGCACCACACACATCTGGACATACACACACACCTAGGGCCAGTTTAGAGTATCGAATCCACCTACTACATGTCTTTGGAATGTGGGAGGAAACTGGAGCACCCAGAGGAAACCCATGTGAATGCAGGAAGGACATGCAGACTCCACATAGAAAGAACCCAGCAAACAATCAGACTGGAGGACCTCTTGCTGTGAGGTGACAATTCTAACCACTACATCACTGCACTGCCACTAGTGATAGCACAGGGAGTTATATTTGAACGTATTTCCTGAGGTAAGGTTGAGGGGGAGAGAGGGGGAAAGTTGGAGCTGAGTTTATTGGCCAGTAGGTTTGCTATGTGTTCTGGCTCAGTATAGGTGGCTCCACTTACAATGAGCTCTGCACACGATTGTGTATTGCCTTTGAAGATGCAGACATAGGTAAATAATGCCTTGTGGTTGTCCCTGGCCTGGGAGGCCAACTTGACATCAAAATTGGGTTTGGTAGACTTTATTTGTCCTCTGAGTTGTTTGTTTAGTTTGATGAGAGTGCTTTTATCCTGCTGGGTGCTGTACCTCCTCCTAATTTTTGCAGTGATTTTCTTCCTTCTGATATCCAGCCTAGTGATTTTGTGATTCCAGTAGGGTGGCTTGTTTTCTGAGTTAATTCTGTACTTCTTACTGGTGGGTACAACTGCCTCTATGCAGCCATTATCATGCTTGTATAAAAAATCGACCATTGCTGGTTTTCCTTTAGGACCCTTTGATTACTTTTATATGAAAGTAAAGTTGCCTATGTCACAACTGATAATTCAATAAAGGTGTTTGAAAAAAAATGCTTACATGCTTGTATAGGGTTCTGTGAACAATTCTGCATACGCAGCAGCGTTCTCAGGGTTTATGGGGGTTTGAAAATTTTCCAGGTTATCATTTAGTAGCAGGAAGTTAGCCTTGGAGTAGTTCCTGAATATTCCAGGTTTAGCTGGGGGTCCAGGTTTTATTTTTACTTCAAAGGAGACCATTTTGTAGTCTGACTTAAACGGGGATGACATTACAGTAGGGGGTGTGCAGCACTCTCCCATATCAGTGAGGACCAGATCCAGTATGGTTGCACCCCTGGTTGGTTTATTGACAATCTGGTCCAGGGAGTTTTGTGTTTATGAATTTCAGGAATCTCTGTGCCTGTATGTTTGGTGTCATAAAGGATTCCCAGTTAATAGTGAAGTAATTAAAGTCACGCATGAATATGGTTTTGTGATGTATGGGGAGTGTTTCCAGTAAGTTTAAATACATGGTATGGGATTCCTGGGTCATACAGGGAACCTATAGCTTGCAAGAAAGTGATATTGGATTTTGCCTGTGGTGATGTGAACATAGAGCAGCTCAAGTGCATTGTCCTGTATGACCAGACACGAGGTATATTTATTTTTTATGTAAATTGAGAGACCTCCACATTTAGTCTCTGTCTGTGTAGTAGCTGGTTTAAATGTGTGGAAGGCATTATAACGTGGCACTGTCAGTGTATTCTCTGTGGCTTTAACTGTGACCGCACAGATGTCAGCATTCTCTAGGGCAAAGAGAGCTTCTAGGGAGTGGAGTTTTTTTTTAGTTTAGACTCCTAGCATTGAACAGTAATACATTTAAATTTTCTTGGTTTTGATTTGCTATGTCAAAAGTACTTTCAGTTTGGCATTGCCTAAAAAAGGCACTATGAACGAAGAAATAGTTTTAGATAATATTCAAAAGCCTAGAGAGGAGAGGTGCAGACCATCCCTGGCAAAGCAGCATGGCCTGTTGACCATCTCCTTCCATGCTGACAAATAATGCCTCCCCTTAGAATGACCCCAGAAACTAAGCCAATTATTAGTCCATCATCATTTGTTTGTATTGTGACATCATCCTTGGAAAAGGTAAAATGTTGCTCATTGTTAGGCTCATACCAGCCTGAAACACATATTCCGAGAGCTCCATGATATCTCTCTTCATATAGTCTAGAGAGGTACATCTCAGGTCACTTACACCCACATGGACTGTGTCTGAGTCATGCTAGTATTTGTTGCCCAGTGACCTCAGTGCATGCATAATGTGGCAGATCCTAGCCCCTGATAAGCACTTGACCGTGACTTTCTCCTTACTCAACCTGGTAAGAGGGACTTAATTGTGTCTCACAATACAGTCTCCAATGACCAGAATGTTGGATTGTGTGGTGACTTGCCTTATGGGCTTAAAAGTAAAGGCTCTATGAGATTTGACTCTGTGTGTTGATGTGGGTGTTGTTTTGAGAGTGCATTTGGGGCTGCTCAGGGTATTCGTTATGTGCACTTCAACTAGGAGGTCTTTGGGGTTTAGGAAAGTTACATTTAAATGCCTCAGCATATGTGGGTCTCTATGTCAGCTTTCAATTGTGTGTGTGTTGGGTGCACAGTGTGTACTACTGACAAACTTATGGACATTAGGAATACTTTTGTGTGAGATCATTGCCTCCAGTGACAGTGTGTAAATACATCTCTCACATACCATATCAGTTTGTTTGAGAATTAACTGGTTGTCATTAAACATGAGGCAAATTCTACATTGCCTCAGGATGCCCATATCCACCAAGCTGGTAAAGGAGATATTAGAAAAGTTCAAATCCATGGCAACAGATCCTTTTTTTATTGATTAGACAGTTGAAGTGAGAATATGAAGCAATGCCAGGAGTACACCGTTTGCAACTTTGGGACAGTGCTTGTCTCTGAAAACTAGTTGTCATGTGTGTAATTAGGTATTGGTGAAATTTCAGTCATGCTTTTACAGGAAAAAATGTCACTCGTGGTGTCTGTGTCGATACAGGGCACTACGAAACACTTGAGGGGAAACTAATACATAGATGCTGAAAATTTAAGGATGAAGTATTTGGGCAAATATTCAGAAGTTAGAAACAAATCAAGCAATACTTACTTAAAACAAAGAATTTGCTTGTCAAAAATGACGAAAAGAGGGGAGTCACATGAATTGCTACTGCCTGGTTACTACTAGTGCTGGTCTTACCACAGTGTCACCCTGCTGGCATACAAAGCTGCTTTGCTTCTTCTCTCACCAAAACCAAACATTATCACCAATCCCAACATGAGAAGCAGGCAACAGCCTGTTTGGTGATCCACAGTCTTGTCCCAGACGATGCAAGGGCCTGTAGGCTTATTGTAGCCTTTTCCTGGTAGATGCCGTGAATATCAACCAGACAAATCAGGAACATCAAGCACAGACACTCACTGCCCAACCATAAACAGTCTGGAATCAATGCACTCTGCCCCTTCTCTCACCAGGAGTAGAATATAAGCACAAATTCCAAGCCATCACCTATGAAACAGTTATTAGGCTTTCTGGTGGTCAGCAATTTCCAGGAAATAATGTCCTTGTGTTCCTTTTCTCACCATGAGATAACAGAAGCAGTAATCCCAAGATGACTACTTAGAGGAAGTAATGCAATTAAAAGCAGAATACAAGTAAAACACAGTATAAAGAAAACAAATCATGGTATACAAAATAGAAGAAGGCAATAAAGTAATACAAAATACAGGAAAGCAAAAGCAAAATAACCTTTTCCTCACAGAAAGTTGTGGCAGCATCTGGATGAACTTTTCCAGTAAAGCTTTGAAATGTTTTATTTTACTCCTTAAATAGAAGGTTACATTCTAGCTCCACTCCCTCAGTTCACAGATAATTAACCTTAATTAACCTATTCTAATTTTTGTGTGACTCACAAGAGACACAGCTGTGGTCTCTTTCCTAGTTGTAATACGCAATTAAAAGCAGAATACAAGTAAAACCATGTGTAAAGAAAACAAATCACAGTATACAAAATAGAAGAAGGCAATAACATAATACAAAGAGTGTATGATTTTGTGAATGATTTTTGTCATTTTAAAGGGTTTAACAAATTGGCATGGCCTATAAAAGGCACTATGGGGATAGATAAAGTTTTTGCCAGTATTTGGAAACCAGGTGGTGACAAGTGCAATCCATCACTGACAAAACATTATAGTTTGTCGATCATGTCTCCCCAGGCTGACAGATTTTGGATCCCCTTGTTATGACACCAGAAACGAAGCCACTTGTTGAAGTAAATTGTTTTTTGCTGGTACTACGGCATCATCATTGGTGAGCACAGGATGCTACTCTAGGCCAGATGCATACCCACCTGGGACACATATTCAGAGAGATCCATCATGTCTCTCTTTATATAGTCCAGCTAGGTACATCTTAGGTCATTTATGCCCACACTATGAGTGTGTCATTCTGGTACTTGGGGTTTAAAGACTTAAGTGCATGCATGATCTCGTGGATCCTGGCTACAGACAGGCAGCTCACTTTGATCTTCTCCTTGTTTAGCCTGGTAAGGGGTATATCAGTATATCTTACAGTGGAGTTCCCAATAACTAGAATGTTTGGTTGTTTGGTGTGTTGCCTTATGGGGTTGGAAGCAGGGCTACTATGATTTTCAGAGTTATGTGTTGTGTGAGGCACATTCCTTTATTGAGTGTGAATGAGGCCACTGAGAGATGTTTTTAGGAGAACTTGGAGGTACAGGTAGATTACATGTGAGTACCTTAACATTTATGGGTCTATGTGTTAGTTACTTACTCTTGGTAGTGAGTGTTTTGTGTGTAACACTGACAACCTGGTTTGCATTTTTCATGTGTACATGTGAGAGATTTGTCTCCAGTGACATTATGTATCTACATCTCTCACATACTGTGTTTGTCTGTTCTATAATTAAGTGGTTGTCAATGAATGAGGCAGTGACTACACTGCCTCAGGATGCCCATATCCACCAGGTCACAAACAGAGATGACAGGGAAGCACCTATCCATTACACCAGATGCTTCGTCGATGGGAAAGAGCAGAGGAGAGTCAGTTAAAGGTCTAAGAGTTTAGTAGTATACTATAGGATGACCTGCGGTGGTGCTGCTCTCTGCACAAATCAGCAGCTCTTCGAGGAGCTATGAATAGTGGGTGACTATGGAGTGCTTCCTATAGAAGATTTTACACTGGAGAGGTTTGCATGTATACAAGACTTTTATACCAGCAGGAGGAAAGACTTTTAGACAGTTAAGCCCTCAGGCCAATCAGATAAGCAAACAATAAGCCGTCTGCCAGCAGTTCTGAACTTGGATGGGTTGAATCAGCCCTCTGTTCCCACCAGAGTGCAGAATAAAACCCTCTTAATGAAAAGCAAACTGTTTTTGAGCTCAACTGCAGTAACAAATGTTTTTCAACAAAAGGCAGAATTCCTGTACTATAAGGAATCCTTGCAAATAAGTTCACACACCTTGAGAAATGTCCCTAAATACAGAAAATACAGAAAAATGTGCACAAACATAGGGAAGCTTCTACAAACAGAAACACCTTGCAAAACTTAGAGAAATATTTTAGCAAACTCAAGAAAACTTTGGCAAAGTCAGAGCAGCTTTTGCAGTATCAGAGGAGATTAGGAAATATCAGGATATTGTTAAAATGACCTAAGAGCAGTACAGTAGCAAACAAATGGCATTTCTATAACAAATGCAGGATGAAAAACAGTGATAAATTCAAATAATTCAATAAATGCAGCACTAATGAAGAGGTTGCTGCTGGCAAAGAGTTTGCATTTCAGTGCTTCATCTACTAAATTCAATGTCTGCTGCCCTTGAAGAATACATTGCCTATGTTTCATTACAAAAAAATAGTTGTTAAGTATCGCGTCCAAAGGAGGACACCCACTCATTGATTCCTGCTGATCACAGCTGGATAAGTTGTAGCTCACTGACCACTATTTTACATTGAAAATAATTACTGGCAATGGATCTAGTACATCAACTGCACTGATTCACAGTTTTGCTGTTTTTCCCTTTTCTCCACTGTTGTGTAACTGTGGAGTTAGTTGGGGCAATGCAGTTGGACTTACCCTCCTTTATGTCTGACTAATGCTTTGACTGGTTGTGTTCAACCACTGATAGCTTTGTTCTAAAGTAACTTGACAAGTCACTGCGTGCTTGTCCATTACTTCTTTAATGTGTAAGGTTTCTCTCAGGTTATTAAGTGAAAAGGGATTATCATCAGTGAGACCTAGTTGATTAAAATATGTAACAAGAAAAGCATACATTTGGCTTTTGTCCATTATTGCTTATTTTATTTTACCAGTAAACTGTCTACACAAGTGGTCACAAACATTTCTGTTGCACTAACATTTTTAGAATGCATTTACAATCCATGGTTCTGTAATATTTTACTTTATTTGAGTGCATGCTTGTCCTATAAAACAACCAGATCCAGCAGAAGAGGATTACATCTTGTTTTGTACTGATCTTTTGCAGATTTTACAGGTTATATAATTAAGTGTGTAGATGGAAAGTAAATAGTATGATCCTAGCTGCCATCCTTAAATCTCTAAAATATGAGATGCTAACTCTAATATTGTGGAAAAAATAGACAAAAATGTAGAACACTTAATAACAACTTCAACATGGGCACTCATGGCATGGTTATTAATTTCTTCAAATTGAAAAAAAAGAGTTGTTTCAATGAATTAATATGATTCAGTATTATTCAATATTATTTACCATGGACACTTGTTCAGGATGAGTAAAATTCAAGAGAAGGCAGGACTGAGCAATTTATGTAATACTAGAATGAATGATGATTATTAAAAAAGAAAACATATATGAATAATGCATTAAAATAATGAAAATATATTTACAAAACTTTATTTTCTTTAATTTAACTGCATGTGTACCCATAAAGTAAAACAAAAAACAGGCAGGTGTTTTCTCCAGAAAACTGTTTATAACACCCAAAACTGAAGTAACATCACGATTCAAATCACAATTAGCGCTTTCATACACAACAGTGTGTGAACTTCTTCAGACAACCATAAAGGCAAACTAACTGCTTTTAAACAAAAAGCAATTAATGACATCATCATTAACCCTATTCACACTTAAAGGACTAATACAAGTATTTGGTCACAACCATAAAGTAAAAATCAAAATCAGCAGGGTACAAAACCACCCACATATAAATATATTATAACATTAAAAAAAATATATGTAAAAACATTTATCTTTCCTTAGATTTCGATTTTAAAATGCTTTTAAGAGAACATTGGTCATTTAATCCTGATAAACAAATGCATTTAACCTAAGTTGCCAACAAAGTTCTTTTCCTTCCAATAATAATGGCTAAGGACCACCCCTAATGTCTTTTTTATCATGATCAATAGCACAATAAAGAAAATGATGTCCAACATTTTCAAGGGCATGTTTGGCCAAGGCATTAGTCAAAGTTTCTTTACTAATGTTATATTGATGTTCATAAACTCTTTGTTTGAAATGCCTCTCTGTCTTTCCAATATAAAAAACAGGGCAAAGTTGGCACTTGGCAAGATGAATCACCCCGACCCTTTCACAATTATACTTGTCCCTTATTTTATAACTGCAGTTGTTGCAAATTTATGAAGGTAACTGACTCATTTTTAATAAATGGTAGCAGTTATAAAATAAGGGACAAGTATAACTGTGAAAGTGGCGGGGTGGTTTATCTTGTCAAATGTCAGTTTTGCCCTGGTTTTTATATTGGAAAGACTGAGAGGCATTTCAAAGAAAGAGTTTATGAACATCAATATAACATTAATAAACAGACTTTGATTAATGCCTTGGCCAAACTTGCCCTTGAAAATGGTGGACATCATTTTCTTTATTGTGCTATTGATCATGTTAAAAAAGACATTAGGGGTGGTCCTTAGCCATTATTATTGGAAGGAAAAGAACTTTGTTGGCAACTTAGGTTAAATGCATTTGTTTACCCAGGATTAAATGACCAATGTTCTCTTAAAAGCATTTTAAAATTAAAATCTATGGAAAGATAAATGCTTTTACATATATATTTTTTATAATGTTATATGTATATATGGGTGGTTTTGTACCCTTCTGATTTAAATTTTTATTTTATGGTTGTGATCAAATACTTGTATTAGTCTAAGTATGAATGGAGTTAATGATGATGTCATTAACTGCCTTTTGATTAAAAGCAGTTAGTTTGCCTTTATGGTTTGTCTGAAGAATTTCACACACTGTTGTGTATGAAAGCGCTAACTTTATTTGCGATTTGAACTGTGATTTTACTTCAGTTTTGGGTGTTCTAAACAGTTTTATGGAAAAGACACTTGCCTGTTTTTTGTTTTATTTAGTGTGTCATTGTTTTTGGTGGTTGTATGTTTACCCGTGTCATTGTTCAAAGGGTTTGAATTTAATAAAGGTGTTTAAAAAATTCCTTAGCACTGAATGTGGATCAAACTTTGTCAGTGTAGAACAACATGGATCATAGAATTTTTAAGACACAGAATAAGGAATGTTCCTCATAATGGGGTATAGCTGAGAGGTGTGGGTATGATCATTTCTGTTTGAAACAGGTATTTGTAGTGTTCCTCTATGAGGATGTACATACTATATTATTTTGTATGCGGGTAATGCAGAGGAGCATTTCATAGATTTTTTTTTCTTTAAGTTGTCTGGAACTCACTGAAGTTAAGTATAATCTACTATTTATTTCAGTCAATCTAGTCATTCCTGCATGGGCACATGCCAAGGAAAAACAGTGTACATCTTATCACACTGCTGTTCCATAATTTTTATTCAGTGCATTGCATCAGAGAAATGGGAAAGGAATGACCCCTTTATACTGCATGATACCAGAGCAGTTAGTATGTAGACAATTTTGTTTATGCTGGATTTACCTATGTCCTTAATGTTATTTTTACAAAATGTCAATTCACTGGAAATAGGGGCAAAGCAATTTCTCAAGCCCCAGTGAGCACCAGACTCCATAAGAAATTGTTTACACTTTGTGACTTCTGAGAAAAATGAGCATGTATTTTCATTTTTCTTTTTATACAAAACGTTCTGTTTCAGCACACTATTCTTTAATGTATTAATATTCTCTTGAAATAGAAACAGGACTTGTGAGTTGTATAATTCCTTTCATATTTTCTATCTCATCATGTTTAATTTCTCAACTACTTTTTTCCCTAAGACGTTTTTCTGCTGACATTTACTCACTATACATTTTACATTCCTTCTGATTTAGCACCGCCTGCCAACTTTTCCAAAAAGTATAAAATGCCCTAAAGTATGAATAAATTTGGAAGAAAAGTTTTAAATTCTTCCATTTCAAGATTTCTCCAAAACACTTTACAATACCTTTCCCAGTAAAAACATTATTCTGACACTCCCCAAATTTCATCTTCAAAATCATGTGACCAAAAAATCTTACCTGATAGGTGAGAAATTATTGAAGGCCTAGATCATTTCTAACAGAAAAACAGTCTGATTTATTTACTAACATCCATCTAACATGTAGAACATGCTCTTTTGCAGCTCTTTCCTAAATGTCCCCCTTTTCCCATATTTTACTGACATAATCCTAAGCCCCACAGACAAAATATTTGTTTTCTGTCCTGCATGTAATACAATGCCTCTATCTTCCCAGTATTTACCGTGTCTGGGAAGTGAAAAATTTGTCATTTCTATATGACAAAAGGCACTTCAGTTTCCTATTCCTGGTCAGTACTGGGTGTTTTTATAAAGAAACGATCAGTTTTGCAAAAAATTGTAATTTCCATTTTATATCTGTTTTACCACATTATTGTGTATATTCTTCAGAGCAGCTTTGTTAAGCTTCTCAACTCCTTGTTAATAGTTTAAGTAAATCATTTAATTTTCCAAACTCACATTATGAAATGTTTAGAATTCATATCAATTCCAACACTTAACTCAGGTATACTAAGGCTCAAAGAAGCAGTAAGATGCTCTTTCACAGTGCATCTGTTGTATAACTCTTGTTGCCATCATGTACAGTAAATGCAGGCAAATTCATAGGTTCATAGGTAGGTACTAGGCTATTGACCCTAGGGCCTATATAAGCCTAGCCAAAAGGTGCCCTGGCTTTCGCCACCCAAGAAAATTATTTTCCTGTGCCCCTGTCAAGCAGAGCCACAGAAGTGATCCCCAGGGTGAATTTCCTATCTCCCATCCAAGCATCAAGATTTTTCTTGAA
The DNA here is from genome assembly GCF_019279795.1 of Protopterus annectens. Classification (NCBI taxonomy): domain Eukaryota; kingdom Metazoa; phylum Chordata; order Ceratodontiformes; family Protopteridae; genus Protopterus; species Protopterus annectens. The sequence continues at coordinate 1,541,204,992 of NC_056733.1, forward strand.
GAGTGCTAATGAGGAGCTTTGTTTTATATAGACAGGTAGTTTGTTCCAGAGTATGGGAAGTCTCTGGGACAGCAATCTATCTCTCCAGCATGTTCTGTTTATTGTGGTGACAAGGTTTAGGTCCCTAGAGTGTGTAGCTCGGAGGGATTGGGATTTCTTTAAGTGGAGCATGTCCAACAGTTCTGGGTTTGGCATAGCTTTGTATGTTAAGCAGAGATCACCTCCGAGTAGGCAATACGCGATGGAGTAAAGCTGGAGTTTTTTGAGATGGTCTGCGTAGGGCATCTGTTTGAGGCCAGTAATCCTATTTGTGAGGTATTTCTGCAGCCTTTACAGTTGTTGTAGATGTCTTGTGAGGTACATACCAAAAGGGACAAACTGTTTGTCTAATAAGAGTCCTCCATTCTATTTTACTGCTACACACTACTGCAGCATATGAAATTTAACCTGCTAAAGCCCAGGCAGTTGAAGTGACCTCTCATTTTACCATCTAGCATTCATTTTCTCAAAACCATATCTAAAAACTGACTTTTCTAATGTTTGTCAGGCAAAGCATGTGCTTGTCCTTGAATACATGCTTTCTCTTTTGTCTTGGTAAAGTTGAAGTAATGGTGATTTCATCTCCAAAATCTCTTCATTCCACTGGCTGATTAGGTCTGGATAGCACCTCCTCTAATTACTATATTTGTGCCCTCTCTGCTTGACAAAGTGTGTCATGCCAGCAGCTTCACTCACCACCCCAGCAAACTTGGAGCAGTCAACTACATTTTAAAGGGGACCCTCATGGTCTCCCTCAAAGTGAGGAAAGATTCTACAGTCCTTTCTGCATTAAGTGGGATCCCTGCTAGAGCATATGCCTGCTGATGCCATGACTACCCATTAGGTATAATCAAGGGGAAAAATAGTAGATGAATGCAAATGCCCCAATGTGGCAGACATCAAAGGATAATTATTAATGGGCAGCAGGGGAGAGAGATGCCCATCAAGAATAATATGATGTACATTGTCAGTAGCATAATGCATAGTGACAGCAGTGTTGTCAGGCTTCACATGTGTACCCCTACATGACCTTCTAGCTGCAGAATGAGCAGGAATGAGCTGTGCTGCATGCGCCAAGGCTGATAATGCATTTCATTATATGTCCACATTAGCATAATTACCACACTATGAGCCCCGTTTTAGCTTGGTAAAACTATTATCATCCTTTTGTAGGAAATTACATTGTGACAATTACACAGAGATTCTGAATATAGTGGGTATCAAAGTATACTGACATATAGGCAAACTGACAGCAGAAAGAACAAACTGGAAATGCTGTAATTACTCCAGGGTACATGGAAAAAACAGACATTCTCACAGAACAGTGGAGTATATGGGATGATATTGCACAGGGCATGACAAGGGAAGACAGGCTAGGGTGAGCAACATGACAAGGCACAGGGGACAGGTAGGACAGGTTGCAATCCTTTTGGGTGAGCTCATCTTGACAAGACATATGGGACAGGCATGCCAAGTTGCAGTCCTGTAAGGAGACCCCAGCGTGACAGACAACAGGGAACAGGGCCATTTCAGTCATTGTCCAACACTGTTTGATATGGAAATTGATGATATGATATGGTATAGGCAATAATGGGCCTCTGGTACACCAGGCACAGACTACTCTATCTACTCGTATCCAATGGGCAGCAAGCATTGCTATCATTTGCACAACTGCTACCCTACAGCACAGTGTAAGAACAGTTGCACTATACCACAACACAGGGCTGTTGCTATCATAAGGGCAATGAGGGCAGCAAGGAGTCAGTTATTGGCTGGAGTGGACAGAAATGCATAAACACATTGATCCACATGAGAAATCCAGAGGCGTACAGGATTGTCATGGGAGCAAAGGAATGTCAATGGCTGGAAAATTTCAAGACAGGACAATGAGGTGCTGCTATAGGCCTTGTGCAGAAATGACATGCAGATCCTTGAGAATTGTAAAGCAGATAGGGCCTTCTGGGACCAAGTGTGGCAAGGACTGGTACTAGTGAAAGACATCAATGCAGTAAGTGTCCCTAAAAGGAGAGTAGAACTGATGCATCACATGAAATTACCAGGGACAAGCTGACCACTGGGGTAGGCAATCACAGATTTACTGGCATTTACCAATGAAGACAGTGAGAAAATCCTCATAGCTGGCACTGGATGGGATATGGGAGCTGAGTTGTTGATGACTGAGAGTCTGTAGGGAATGTTTATGTCTATAGAATAGTGACTTGCAACTATGAATGATTTATTCAGACAGACATATATGAATGTAAGATGTCCAGGTACATGGAGCTGTAACAGCAGCAACCTTCACCACAAAGTATGTTTATATCAATAGGCTTTGACAGACCTAGGTGTCACTCTTGGAATGAGACAGTTGATGTGCAAGTCATTGATCCAGGCACAGGCAGGCACTACTCACACCCTGTCAGAGATGTTGAGTGTGCTACATGGTCTACCTGAGGAACTGCTTGTCCTGCAGGAACTGATGAACATTTTGCTTCACGTACAGAGAGACATTGTGTTAGGGACCTGACTTCCCCATTCTAGCAAGTTCTTCCTTTTCTGCCATAGGTATCTCAGACAGTGTTACAGTGCCCCAAGATGTAACTGTTTCCATAGCAGCATGTAGTACAGTATGGTGAGGCCACAAATATTTTGCTGCAAGTCTCTGAAGCATACCACAGATTGCTACCAATAGTATCCATGCAGTAGAAGTAAGCCTTCAGAATTCTGAGCAAATGCTCACTGATGTTATGTTTGTATAAATCATTTCATTGTATAAATTGTATGTTATATGGTAAAGCATTTTTCAATTATTGTATGTGATACAGATACTAAAGTAGACAAGTGCCTTTTTCTCTTCTTTTTTAGACTAAAGAGATGTAGACATTACAGTGTAAAAAAAAACAAAGTTGGGACAAACGCATGTTTAAGTTAATAGGCTGTAATCTTGGGTTGTTGAGGTGGGGGTGGGGTGTAAAACTGCATATGTTATACTATGCACACACACACACACACACACACACACACACACACACACACACACACACACACACACACACACGCACGCACGCATGCACGCATACACACACACACACACACACACACACACACACATGCACGCATGCACGCGCACACACACACACACACACACACACACACACACACACACACACACACACACACACACACACACACACACACACACTCTCTCACACACATACCATAACTCTCAACCACAAATAATGGAGGTGGTGGCAAAGAAACAAAATCAGAGCCAAATTGCTAGAATATCAGGGTTTGAAGCAGCAAAAGTTATCTGAAGAATATGAATTCTGAAACTCAGATGACTATAATTAATTAGAGGCTGTATTATAGAGTTATAGTTGCATAGGAGGTTACTAGGCTAATGGCCCTAGTGCCCTTACAAGCCTAGTGATATTTATCCCAAGTAGTCTCAATTGTCTGTTGTTAGGTTAGTGAAGTTCACAGAGGTAAGGGTCAATGACTTCCTCTGTCCAGGAGGGACATGGGTGTCACCCCAGAAGTGAATTTGCAGTCACCCATCCACTGATCAAGGTTGCGTTTGACGAGGGTCAGGGAGGAGTTCTGTTTCACATCAATTGGAAGCTTGCTCCAGAGAAGTGGCAGTCTCTGGGAGGTGTATCTATTTCTTCAGTATGACCTGTTCATGTCAAAGGCTAGATTAAGATCCCTGGAGTGAGCAACCATCTTGCAGTTTGATTTAAGAATGTGTAGCATTTCCATCAGGGCTGGGTCATAGAGTGCCTTGTAAGCCAGGCACAGGTCACCTCTTAGCAACCTTAGGAGACAGAATACAATGACAGGGCTTTTTGTCTTTCTGCATCAAAATTGTTTTGCATACCCTGTAATTTCTTGATGAGAAACCTCTGTGGTCTCTCCAATTGTTGCAATTGTCTGCTGAGTTACATGCAAAGGGGAGCATTGTTCTTAATTATTGGTCTAATTAGGTCTAAGTATAATGGAATTATAACATCCTTAGATCCAGATGTGATGTCTTTACTTATAGGATGTGCCACATAGAAGGATTTCTTTACTACTGTGGATAGGTGGTGGTCAAAGTTTAGGTTGCTATCAACCTGAATACCTGGATCATGTACCACCAGGTCTACACTTAGGGGAGTGCTGTCTATAATGTAATTAGCAGGGATGTCAGATTTCCCAAAGGGAATAATAATTAATTTTTTGCATTTAACTTTAATCCATGGCTTTGGCACCAAACATTTTTCTATGTTAACCCTGTCTGCAGTATATCAACATCGTTGGGGGACTCAATGATTGCTCCCAATTTGCAATCATCAATGAACTTGGTCAGCCACAGGCCATCCAGGTTTGCCTGGATTTCTGAGCAGTAAATTTTGAACAATAAGGGGCCCAGCACAGAACCCTGTGGTATGCCACTGGTGAATGGTCTTTTGCCAGAGGTGAAGTCATCCACTTTGAAAGTATGTATCCTGTCGGTGAGCCAGTTGGCTACTCATCTGGTAATGTAGTGGTTAATTCCCAATTGCGAGAGTTGTTCTATAATACCTGAGTAGGGGATTCTGTTAAATGCCCTGGCTAGGGCAAGATAGGTGGTATGCACTGTCTTTCCCTCATCCAGGGCCTTGTTGACTGTTGCTCATTCCTCTCTAACACAAATAATAAGAAGCGTTGGGGTTTTGTTCAGATGCTTTAATTCATAGAAGTACATCAGGATGGATAGCAGCGTCTTTAAATACAAACAAACTAACTAACAGACAGAGATTACATCTTCACATCTCAACAGTGAACTTACAAAATGGCAGTCAGGCTCGCATGTGCTCAGTATTTATATTCTAGTGCAAGCCGTTGGATAGCATCTTAAAGGTATATACACACTCATTAGTCTACATCAGCCCTCTTAAAAAAATTGCCCTTTATGCAAAACAACAGCAGAGATAGGCATGCATTACTATACACATCAGAAACAAAATACAATGTTCATGTCCACTTTGCTTCATATCTGTTACAGGGTGTAGAGATTCGACCATGTCTGGTAACAGAACAGTTGGGACTAAAATTACCAACAGGGGTCAGTCTGCAGTGTACAACTTGTGTCAGGAATGACTTGAATCATTACATGAACAGAAATGTCCTCTGGAACCTCCTCTGGAATTGGAACACTAGACAACTCACTCTGAGATAGAGTCTCTGTCACATTCTATTTGCTCTGGTGAAGGATAAACCATTTTTTTCATCTTACCTTTAAGCATCTATTACAAGACCACCAGTTATTGGGGAGCCCACATTCTGACTCTCAGTAGTCATCTTGGGATTAGTGCTTCTGTTTTCTCTGGGTGGGAGAAGGAGTGCAATTACATTATTTCCTGGAGACTGCTGATCACCAGAAAGCTTAATAACTGCTTTATAGGTGACAGCTTGGAATCTTTGCTTATATTCTGAACCTGGTGAGAGTAGGAGCAGAGTGCATTGATTCCTGACTCTTTCTGGTTAGAGAGTGAGGGTCTGTGCTTAATGTACCTGATTGGTCTGGTTGCAATTTGAGACATCTACCAGAAAAAGGCTATAAACCTGCTGACACTTGCATCATCTGGGAAAAGACTGTGGATCACCAAACAGGCAGTGGCCTGCTTCTCTTCCTGGGATTGGTGCTAACATTTTGCTTCTGGTGAGGGAAGAAGCAAAGGAGTATTGTATCCCAACAGAGTGAAGCTGTGCTGAGACCAGCATTAGTAGTAACCAGGCAGTAGCCATTCATGCAACTCTCCTTTTTTCATAATTCTTGACAAGCTAATTCTTTATTTTTCAGTAAGTACTGCTTGATTTCTTTCTAACTTCAGAATATCTGCCTAAATACTTCATCCTTAAATTTTCAGGGTCTATGTTTTAGTTTCGCCTCAAGTGTTTAGCAGTGCTCTGTACAGACTGAGACACCTTGAGTGACATTTTTCCTATAAAAGGAATATATAAGGAAAAGGCTCCAGTACTTATTAATAATGACCTTCCCACCTGGCATGTTGAAAGGTCAGGTCCCTGTGCTTTCTCCTATTAACCTGTGAATTTGGACATTCTGAGGCAGTGTAGCAACTGCCTCATGTACACAGACAACCCTCTCCTCTTACCTCCCAACACTCAGACTTGTGAGAGATGAACTTATATATATCCAAATTGGAAGCCATTCACTCTCAAGCCAAGACCTGAATAGCTGGCCAAGAGAAGGTTAACACCTGCACCACACTGCATACAACACATAGCCCTCCAGAAGACCCATCACCACAGCTCTCACATAAAGCCACAAATCACACAACCACCTTCGTGGAGGCTCTCAATAGAAATCTACCCAAACAGCAGAGACCTCCAAGGCAGAATGCACTCGACCACTACAACACAGCACAAACCACAAGACATATAGCTCACCTTTACAGTGTGCACCTCAACCTAAGCCCCTAAGGCAAAACACCTTGCCCAATACACTAATCATAGGTGACTCCTTAGTGAGGCACACTGATGTCCCACACACTAGGTTGAATAAAGAGAAGGAAACAGTCAGCTATCAGGAGCCAGAATCCGACAAATAACACATGCACTCAGGTCACTCCACAACAAGTACAAGTATGACTCTGTCACTGTCCATGTGGGTGTGAATGACCTGAGATGCACCTCCATGGACTACATGAAAAGAGACATGGAGGAGCTCTCAGATTATGTGGCCAGGCAGGTATAACCCTAGCCCTAAACAGCATCCTACCATTGCCCAGAATGATACTGCAGTAGAAGCAGAAAATGATTGACTTCAACAACTGGCTAAGTTTCTGGTGTCCTTCTAAATGGATCCAGTATATGTCTGCTTGGGATAACATGATTGACAGACCTTGATGCTTTGCCAGAGATGGCCTGCATCTGTCAACACTGGGTTTCTGGATACTGACTAAGGCACTTGCCACCCTTATAGTGCTTTTTTTCGGCGATGTTCCAAAGACCAAATTACCACCATAACAACTATAAATAAATGCAATCTGAGGGTCATGCTGCTCAATGCTAGAAGTCTAAATATCAAGATGCACTTGCTCGAAGCACTCCTCAAAATGGAGAACATTGACATTTGTGCTGTAATGGAGACCTGATTTAAAGTAGCAGAAAGCACCCCTGTGCTACCAGACTATAACTCATTCTACACCTTTTGGCCCCAGAACATGGATCGAAGCTCCAAAGGTGATGGTGTCTCCATATTCATTAAGGATATGCACACCTCCAGACTAGTAGCCCAGCATAACGCATCTGAGATACTTCAGGTACAACTAACATTGGATAAGACGGTGAGTCAGGTTGTAGCCTGCTATAGGTCCCCAACAATGTGCCAAGACTCTCACTCCATGTTCCTAAGCACCCTGGAAACTATTAGGATCCAACCCAACACTCTCATACTAGGTGACTTTAACTACCCCTCCATCAACTGGGAAACATACTCATGCACCAATACACTGGCCCAACGCTTCCTGGAATTCATCAATTCCAATGCCCTGGACCAGCTTATTCTTACTCCCACTAGAGGAAGCAACATCCTTGACCTGGTTATTACTAACATGGGCAACCGTTGCTCTCCACCACTAGTCAGTTCCTCCCTGGTTTGATCTGACCATGAACTAATCACCATGGAAATCCACATCTCACCCACACACGTCCGCAAAGGTAACCACCATTCAAAACTTCTCCAAAGCTGACTTTGGGCTCCTAGAAACAGAGGTGACTAACTTCACAGCACCCATGTCAATGGAAAATAGATGAATGACTGCTGAATCATACACCAATGCACTGTACGAACATGTACATAAATGCATGGAACTAGCCATACCCAAAGAACCAAGACACTTTTCTCCAAAAAAAGAAAACCAATCTGGTGGTCCCCTGCCATTAATAAACTCTACAACAGAAGGAAGAAGCTGTTGCAGAAAAAGGTGAAGTTCAAAGACTGGAAAAACTCCCTTATTAGCCCCAACAAAAAGTTGAAATCCATCATCAAAACCTCTAAAGCCAGCTATGAAGGCAGAATTGCAGCAGACACTAAAAACAGCCACAAAGACTTCTATAGGTATATCAAGAATCTCTATGGCAATACCCAGGTTTCCTCTGAGTTACTGTACAATGATACATCCTATACTGAGCCAACAGATATTGCCAACATACTGACCAAAAGATTCAGTGCCAACTTTACTCCTCCTTCCCCCTCTAAAGGACCAATCACAATACCGGAGGAATGCCAGGCACCCAGCATTACTGCAGCACAGGTTAAAGCTGCATTGTCCAAGGCCAAGAATGCAGCTTCTATGGGACGTGACAATATCCCTGGATGTGTTCTACATGAACTACAAAGTGAACTGGCACCACATCTGTGTGCCCTGTTCAACCACAGCCTCACTTCAAGCTTTGTCCCTACTGAATGGCATACTGCTACAGTCATCCCTCTCCATAAAGGGTGAGCAGCTACAGACCCAGGGAATTATCACCCCTTTAGCTTGACGAGTATGATTCTAAAGAAGTCATCTACCAGACGAAAGCGCTTAATACTGCTGTGTATTGTTTTATTTTGGATGAATATTGTTTGTATTACTATTGGATTTGGGAGTTTTCTGCTTATAAATGAATTACTATTCATCAAGTGTCGCTTTTGTCTTGCAACAGCTGCCTTTTACCTTTCACCCCTTTAGCTTGATGAGTATGATATGTAAGGCTATGGAGTGCATTATCATGGACCTAATTAACAAGGACACAGGAAATCACCAAACTTTAGATCCCACGCAATTTGGTTTTGTGAAAGGTAGATCATGCCTGCTCAACCTGGTTGACGTCTTTGAGTCAGCCAACAGAGCTGTGGATGAGGGCAAGGCAGTTCATACAGCCGACCTCAATCTGGCCAAGCCATTTGATACCATTCCCCACTCAAGAATTATTGATAAACTTACCAAACTAGGCATCAACCCCTATATCACTAGGTGGATTGCAAATTGGCTCACAGATAGAACCCACAGTGTGAAAGTAGTGGACTCCAAGACAGACTGCCAACCAGTCATGAGTGGAGTCCCACAGGGATCAGTCCTGGGTCCTCTCCTGTTTGGCATCTACTTCTCAGAAGTCCAGGCCAACACAGAGGGACTCTGGCTGGCCAAGTTCACAGACAACTGCAAGCTGGGAGCCATTATTAACTCCCCAAGTGAAGTAGACATCCTACAGAAAGGCCTTACTGAGACCAATGACTGGTGTTGAATCCATGGCCTTACGCTTAATGCCAAAAAATGTGTCATCATCCCCTTTGGGAAAAACTCATTTCCCACTAATTACCACATCAATGGGAGCCCACTGAAGACTGAAAGTGTTATAAGAGATCTGGGGACACAGGCTGACAGCAAACTCTCCTTTGACTACCAGATTGCAACTCTGGTCAGAAAATCCTTCTATGTGGCTCATCTCATTACCAAGGGTTTTGCATCCAGGAAGAAAGACGTCATCATCTCTCTATACTCTTTCCTCATTAGGCCAATCATCGAGTATAATGCCCCATTTGGCATGTACCCCACTAGACACATGCAACAGCTGGAAATGCCACAAAACTACCTCATGAAGAGGATCTTAGGCCTTAAACACATGTCCTACATGGACAGGCTCAAAAAACTCAAGCTATTCTCTGTCTCATATCATCTACTAAGAGGCGATCTCTGCTTCAGTTGCAAAGTCATGTCTGACCCAGCTCTGTTAGAAATGCTACAGCTAAAGAAATCCCAATCACTCCACACCACACACTCCACAGACCTCAACCTCATTGCCACAATCAACAAATCATGCTGGAGGGACAGGTTCATAACCCAGAGACTACCCATGCTCTGGAATAGTCTTCCTATACATGTCAAGCAGAGCACTTTACTGGCCCTCTTCAAGAGGAATCTTGATGAGTGGATTGGAAATAGAAAGTTCACCCTGGGGACCACTCCAGTGGCTCTACCTGATAGAGATATTGGGAACTAACGTCGGGCGGCATTATGCCAGTGCCCTTCTATGGGCTAGGCTTGTAAAGGCTCCAGGGTCATTAGCCTAGTACACACCTATGAACCTCTGAACCTAAATGTTTCCAGTTCCACCTAAAAATTCCTTCTTTTGTTTTCAAAATGTATGATCTTGGCTCTGGACAAGTATTCTTCACAACACCAATCCGATTGTAACCTCTGGACATTTGCATCCTTACCACCTCTCCTTTTAGTAATGGATTGAGTCTTCTTCTAGTCTTATCATAGTAGGACTTCTGGCATAGGCATTTCCTCAACAGAATGGCGTTTACTGATCTGATGTTTTTGATACATGGAACCAATAATTCACAACTGAGTGGTAATGTGGTTCTGGCTTGTCTCGACAGAAGTCTCTGAGCAGGTGAACCAAGATGTTTATCATGAGGAACATTTCTGAGATTCAAGAGATTCAGGAAACATCAGTATTATCTTGTTTTGACTTGTCAAGTAACTGTTTTGCACTTTGCACGGTGTGTTCTGCCAAACCATTTGACTGCAGGTACTCTGGAGTACATGTAACATGAGTAAAGTCCCATTCCTCTATAAATCTCTTGAATTGTTGACTTGTAAACTGTGTGCCATTGTCTGAAATAACTTTGTGTGGACTACCATGTACACCAAAATGATGTGTCATCTTAGTAATGACTGTCGACTAAGGTAGTGCCGGAATCTGGTTAAGCTGAAGTGTTTTTTTCTGTTGATGAGGCTTTGTACTATTACATACAGAAAAAGAAGAAAGCACTCTCTCAATAGTTTGTGACATAGAAGGCCAAAATGCTATCTCTCTAACCCTTCTTTTAGTAAATTCAGTTCCTGGGTAACCATGGTGCAAGATGGTAATTGTAGTGTACTGTGTGTGTGTGTGTGTGTGTGTGTGTGTGTGTGTGTGTGTGTGTGTGTGTGTGTGTGTGTGTGTGTGTGTGTGTGTGTGTGTGTGTGTGTGTGTGTGTGTGTGTGTGTGTGTGTGTGTGTGTGTGTGTGTGTGTGTGTGTGTTGTACCTTTAAGAAGCATTTCAAGGACAGTATCTGCATATACATAGCAAGCACGTGCTAGCTTCAGTGCCATTTTGAGACTGCAGCCAGACAGTGAGCATGTATGAATCTGATAGCTAGTTTGCTTATAAAGTTATCTAAGTTAAAGTTATTAAGCCTCAATCCTGATGTGTTTGTACATAATAAAGCTGCTTGAGCAGAAACCACAGATATTCATCTGTTTTATCCTGACCAGACGCACCACATGGTGTCAGAACTAGAATTCCAGAGACTGCTTTTCAGAGCTATGATGTGCAGAGTTAACAGTGAAGGTAAACTAAGTGAACCGAGTACAAAAAAAGGGCCGGAAACAAACTAAAGGTAATGAAAACTTGCACAAAAATTTATTTTATCAAAAAGATAAAACTGAGCATTACAAGGGCACAGATCACATTATTAAGCAAGTGAGAGACACAAACATTTTTTTAATTAAACAAAATGTTTGAAATTACAATATTTCATGAAACGATTATCAGAAAAGCATATAAGGGGTTTGGAATTACCTCAGAATTGCAAATCTAGTATGTTTAAAGTAAAACGAGCATGTTTAGAGTAAAATGAGCTTATTATTATGCATTTATTTCAAAGAGTTCATTTGTGTGCAAAGTGCAACTATTTTGTAAAGTGCAGTCAAAATACGGCCATTTTAAAAAGTTTCTTGTGCTGTGTGTGTCTATTCACAGAATGCCACCACTACAGAGTGTTTCTTGCACTGTGCAGAGTTATTTAGCAAAGTACAGCCATTTTGGGAAAGTTTCAATGTGTTGTGTATTGTTTATTCGCAAAGTCCAGTTACTTTGAAATGCTTTTTATACTAAGCTTCTTCTGCCCAGTTTATTTGCTCAGTGCAGTTATTTTGAAATGTTTCTGAAACTGAAGAGGTGATTGCTTACAATACAACAATTTCAATGTAATGCTAAGCAAAGCTATTGAGATTTGTCAAATCCATGAAGTTACAGAAAGGCACACAGATATGCCTGCAAGTGATAAGAACATGGTTTCAACAGGCTCCAGAGAAAATGTAGACAGCATGCAACACATGGCTAGCAGAAGCAGGCCTAAGCACATGGAAGCAGTAACCCCTGCAGATGTGTCAGGTAAAACCTGCAAGTTCTAATACTAGTTCAGTGAGAAGGCCATATTCAGTGCAGTACAAGGGTGAGTCAGCAAAACCCAAATCAAGCTTTATAGTTAACTGTCACAATTTTGGTGCCAATCATGAGTCTAAACGAGAAAGGTGCTTAGCATTTGGTCAGCAATGCCACAAGTGTAAAAAATGGAAGCATTTTCAAAAGTTTTGGAAATCAAGTAAACCTCACACAGTTATAAAGAAGGGTCACTTAAAAAAGCAAGTTAATGATATAGAGAGCTGCAACTCTACTTTATATATAGATAGTGTATCAGTAATTGATAAAAAGGCTGATGCAGTAGATTTGCTGGCAAACAATGATGTGTTTTGTACTATCCAGATCAATGGTAAATCCAATGAGCTCAAAGTAGGCACTGGTTCAAAGTGTAATTGCTAAGGTGAGAGCTGGTGAGCAACTTAATGGTGGCCAGTTATGTGAAACTTGTTGCTTATGGAGGTGAAGAGATTCAAACCAAAGGCTCAGTAGTGCTTTCATGTTATTTGGATAGGAACTGCTACAGCTTATGTAGTCTGAAGACCTGTGCAGCCATTGTTGTGTCTCAGAGACAGTTTGAGAATGAATCTGCTTTCCTTTACCAAAGAAGTTCATCATATAAGCACACGTCTAAATTCCAGTTTTACTGAAGCTGTTTTCTCAGAATATGCTGATGTTTTCGATGAAAAGTTAGGCAAATGTCCAGTTGTGTATTCTGTGAAGTTAGACCCAGAGGTCAGTCCCGTGGTCAGACTGGCAAGAAAAGTTCCGATAGCTATGCAGGATAAGGTCAAAGCTCAGGTGGATAAAATGGTGCTGCAAGGTGTAATTTGTCCAGTTACAGAACCAACTGAATGGGTGTCGTCCATGGTAGCAGCCCACAAAAAAGGGTCAGACAAAATCAGAATATGCATTGACCCAAGAGATTTGAACAAAGCATTAAAGAGACCACATCATCTTATGTGTACAGTTGAGGAAGTCGCAGCCCTATTACCGAATGCCACTGATATTTCTGTATTGGATACAAAAAGTATTCGCCAATCTTCACTACTGACTTTCAGTACCTCATATAGAAGATATAGATTCCTCAGGATGCCATTTGGAATGAATTCTGCAAGTGACATCTTTCAGCATGCAATGGTACACATTTTTTTCAGATTATCCTTGTGTCATAATAGTAGATGATTTATTGGTTGGATGCAATGGTTTGGCCGAGGATGACAGAAACCTTAGGAAAGTTCTAAACAGAACATGTGAAGTGAACTTGAAGCTCAATCTCTGACGTGCAAATTCAGACTACCAGAAGTTACATATGTAGGTCATTTGTTTACTAGCACTGGCTTGCACCAGACCTGTCCAAGGAAGCAGCCATTCTAGAGGTGCCAGCACCAGATATTGTTCAAGCTCTATGTTTTCTTGGTATGGTCAACTATTTAGTCAAGTTTATACAAGACCAGTGAGATGACAGCACCTTTGAGAAAGCTAACATGCAAAAATGGTATATGGTCTTGGCTGGAACAGCACCAGGGAAGACTTGAAGACCTTAAGCAGAAAATTGCCACCCCATCTACATTAAGATACTATGATGTCCATAAACCAGTCACTCTTTCCTGTGATTCTTCAAAATTTGGTCTTGGAGCAGTTATTCTTCAAGAGGGCAGACCAGTAGACTGTGCATCTAGAACTCTTACCCAAACTGAAATGCAATATGCTCAAATTGAGAAAGAAGTTTTGCCAATAGTATTTGCATATTCAAAGTTTCATGATTATATTTATGGTCGAGCTATTCAGACTGAAACTGATCACCAACATCTAGTCACTATTTTAAAGTAGCCTATGCATTCAACTCCAGTGAGATTACAAAGAATGATGCTCAAATTGCAAAAGTACAACTTCAAAATGGTCTATACAAAAGGCAAACTTCTTTATTTGGCTGATACCTTATCCAGATCACCCAGAAATGGAACAGAACAGTTTAATGCAGAGAATTTTGACTTTGATGTCATGGAAGTGTGTAATTTTTCTACAACAAGACTTGATGAGCTGAGAGATCATACAAAGACTGATACAGTTTTGCAAAAGCTCAACCACTTCATTAATGTTGGATGGCCGTCAAAGCAACCTAGTGTACCACCTGAAGTGCAAACTTATTTTCCTTACAGAGATGAGATGTTGAAGGAAGATGGCATTATTTTCAAAGGTCCTAAAATTGTTATTCCTCCTTCTTTATGATGTAAATAGACTCAGATTTTGCATTGTGGTCACCCACATTCCGAATCTACCAAAAGAAGGGTGAGAGGACTTGTATTTTGGCCTTTTCTAGCAAAATATATTGATAAGTACTTTCTTCTTGTTCAGTATGCAAACGTACTAAACTGCATTTGCAAAAAGAACCACTTCAGCTAAGTCAAGTTTGTAAACCACCTTGGTCAACAGTAGCCACTGATATATTTGAGTGGACCAATCAGCATTACTTAGTGTTGGTAGAATCCTATTCGAACTGGTTTGAGATCGATTTACTACGTAACCTAATGTCCACTACTGTAATCAGCAAGTTGAAATGCCATTTCTCTGTCCATGGTAGTCCACACAACATTATCTCTGACAATGATACTCAATTTACCCATCAGTTGTTTCAGAAATTTGCAAAAAAATGGGACTTCATACGTTACCAGTAGTCCAAAATACCCACAGTCAAATGGACTAGCTGAACGTGGAGTACAGAGTGCAAAGCAATTACTAGAGAAGTCAAAGCATGATAATACCAATGTGTTTTTGAATTTACTCAAGCTCAGAAACATACCCCATGACAATATACTTAGCTCGCCTGCTTAGAGACTTCTATCTAGGCAAACCAGAACAACATTGTCTATCAGTTCCAGTTTGTTGAGACCTAAAGATAAGAACAACAGAATAATAAAAGCCCAGCAATTCAGAATGCATTCTTTCCAGAAGTCCAGCTGTGACAAATCGAGCAGATTTCTTCATCCATTGAAAGAAGATGAGATAGTGAGGATACATACAGTGAAAGGTTTCAACCGGATTGGTCAAGTAACATATATATGTGCCGAGCCGAGATCCTACTTTGTGGAATCTGAAGGTGTGGAATACAGGAGAATACAGGAACAATTGTAGACATCTTCTTCCTGTATTGAAATCAATATCACAGCATTGTTCCTGTGGTACAGACTCTAGATCTGAGAGCAATCCAGACAATCTTCTTGTTGCAGAACGTGTCTTAACTTCTACTTCTATTCCTGATGATGTTCCTGATGTCCGCAAAGTTGAACATTCATCAGAGACAGTCTCAGTTGCTAGACCTAGTTCTAATTTCTATGTCACACAATTTGGTCATATTTCCAGACCTAGTGTGAAATACACAGCAACCTGGACATAATTGTCTATATGTATTTAGTTCTGTATAATTGCATGGCAAATAATTATTTTATATTAATTGCATGTCAATTAATGTCATTAATAATACGTGACTCATTTCTCAAAGTGGGAGGATGTAGAGTAGTGTGTGTGTGTGTGTGTGTGTGTGTGTGTGTGTGTGTGTGTGTGTGTGTGTGTGTGTGTGTGTGTGTGTGTGTGTGTGTGCGTGCGTGCGTGTGTGTGCTGTACATTTGAGAAGCATTTCAAGGACAGCACGTGCATATAAATAGCATGCATGTGTTAGCTTCAGTGCCATTTTGAAAGTGCAGTCAGAGAGTGAGCATGTATGAGTTTGATAGCTCGTTTGTTTATAAGTTTATCTAAGTTAAAGTTATTGAGGCTTAATAACTTTAACTTTATCTAAGTTAAAGTTATTAAGCCTCAATCCTGATGTATTTGCACATAATAAAGCTGCTTGAACAGAACCCACAAATGTTCGTCTGTTTTATCCTGACCAGATGAGTGACAGTAATGTATTCAGGTTGCAAGGACTTTGGAATAATTACTTGCAGACCTTTCATTATGATACCTTTGTCAGACAAAATTCCATCTTTGTACGGAAAATAAGGTTGAAGTTCTTGAGGTAAACTAGATTGCTTTGATGGCCATCATTGATTGATAAAGCAGTTGGGCCTCTATAAAACTGGATCTGTAGCTGTGTGATACCTCAACTCATTAAGATGTGTGGAAAAAAAGTTACACACTTCCACGACTTCAAAATCATCAATCAAATGAGAACCTTGATTGTCATTCTGTTTAGTGGTATTTCTGGGTGATCTGGATAACGTATTAGCAAGATAAAGAAGTTTGCCTTTCTTGTAGACAAGATTGAAACTGTACTTTTGTAATCTCAGCATCATATATTGTAGCTCGGCTGGGGCTGAATGCGTAGTTTTCTCAAGATAATGACTAATGGTTCATGGTCTGTTTCAATCTGGATAGGTCTACCATAAACATAATCATGGAACTTTGAACATGCAAACACAATTGCCAAAAGCTCTTTCTCAGTCTGGGAGTACTGCTGTTCAGTTTGGGTAAGAGTGCTCAATGAATAGGTCACAGGTTCAATGACTGCAACAAGACCAAATTTCGAAACATCACAGGAAAGTTTAACTAGTCTGTAAACATCATAGTATATGAGCATTGGCAGATTAAAATTTATCTGTTTCAGGACATCAAATGCTCTTTGGTGTTGCTCTAACCAAGATCAGGATACATCTTTACATGTCAGCTCTCTGAGTGGTGCTGATAGCTGGCTCAAGTCTGGAATAAACTTGCCTAGGTAGTTAACCATGTCAAACAATTACAGGGCTTGAACATTGTCTGGAGCATCTTGAGAATGGCTGATTGCTTTGAAGGATCTGGTCATAAGCTTTTTCTCATAAATAAAAGTCCAACATATGGGACTTCTTTTAGCCTGAATTTGCATTTGTGTGGGTTGAGCTTAATATTAACTTGACATGCCCTTTCTAGAAATTTTCTGAGGTTTATTCATGTTCAGCTTCATTATGACCACCTACTAGTATGTCATCTACTATGATAGCACAAGGATACCCAGAAAAAAAATTTGCTCCATTGCACGCTGAAAGACTGAACTTGCAAAATTTATCCCAAATGGCATTCTCAAAAATCTGTACCTGCCAAACGGCGTACTGAAAGTAGTGAGCAATAAGGATTTTTTTGTCAAGCTGATTTACCAAAATGAACTCTTTGCATCTAAGCCAGAAAAAAATAGTGGTATTTGGCATTAAGGCTGTGACTTCTTTGATTATGCACATTGACTGATGAAGTCTTTTTAGCACTTTGTTCAAATCTCGTGGATAAAAGCATATTCTGATGTCACCTGAGATTTTCTTATGAGCTACCACCATGGAAGATACCCACTCAGTTGGAGTTTCAACTGGACAAATTACACTTTCTAATACCATTTTTTCTAACTCGGCTTTGACTCTGTCCTGCATGGCTATTGGAACTTTATGTGCTGGCCTGATAACTGGACTGACCTCTGGGTCTAACTTCATGGAGTACAGAATTGGAAGTTTACCTAATTTGTTTTGGAAAAGATCTGCATAGGTAGGAAAAATATGCTGGGCAAATTAGAGTAGTGGTCTTTCAAGCTAACATGGTGGACTTTATTTATTTATTTGTTTTATTTTATTTACTTCCTTATTAAATGAAAACAGTCACATTTTCAAACTGTCTCTGAGCCCTAATAATGACTGGATGTGCCTCTTGACCACATAAAATAATAAGTTGTAGCTTCTTTTGCTCTGCTGGAAGTGACATGAAAGCACTACTGAGCCTTTGGTTTGAATCTCTTCACCACCATAAGCAACAAGTTTTGCACACCTTGCCAAATCAAGCCTGTCAGCTTTGCACACTCTAGCAAATGTTTCTGCAGACATAACATTGCACTTGGAACCTGTATCAACTTTGAGCTCTATGGGTTTGTCATTTATCCAAACAGTACAAAATACTTCATCCTTTGCCCTTAAATCTACTGCATTGAACATTTTATGAAGCACTGACACACACACCATCAACATATAGGGTTACCACCTGTCTCACTTTGCGAGGGACAGTCCCTCTTTGGGCAGTTGTGTCCTATCACAAATTTGTAAAAATGGCAAATGTCCTGAGATTTTAGGACAAAATTATTTCCTATATTTTATGTAATAGTTGCATAAAACAGTTATTCTGTATCTAAAATACCTAAATGTTATAAGAAACAGAATAAGCAACTAAAATACTACAAGAATAAGCTTTTATTTAGGCAAAAAATGTAAGTTCTAACTTTTGTACTGACCGTGGGTATGTGTTGGCCTGCAAAATCTGATGTTTGTATCAAAAATGTCCCACTTTGGCCATTTGAAAAGGTGGCAACCCTATCAACATAAAGAGTAGGCTTGCCACAGTCACCACAGTCCAACTGATTAACTTGTTCCTTAAAATGTTCCCTTTACATAAAAGAATGTTGACCTTTTGATTTACAAAATCTTTTGAAGTGATTCCATTTATGGCATTTGTGGCTTTGTTGACCAAAAGGTAAACATTTTTCCCTTTTAGATTCATAATTACCACCACAGTTACAACAGCTGGCAATGAAGCTAGGTTGGGGCCCATGCTTTGAGTTTGCTGACTCACTCTTATGATTCACTGAGACTGTGTGACTTCTGTAATGTGCTAGAAAGTTCTGGGGTTTACCAGTAGATGCTGCAGGGGTTACAGATGGCATGTGCTTGGGGCTGTTTCTTTTAACCATGTGCTGCATGCTATCAACATGAGCTTTATCACTGTCCTTCTAGAGCTGCTCTCATTTGTAAGCATATTTGTGTGCTTTTCTGTAAGCTCGTATGTCTGACAAATTTCAATGGCCTTATTCAAATTTAAATCACTGTCATGAAGCAAATCTTTCTCGCAGCGTCATCTTTTATGCAACACACAAGTCTGTCTTTTATCAACTCATCCCTTAAGTCAACAAATCTGTACTTTTCAGCCTTATTTCTCAGGTCAGTTATATATGCTGCAAAAGTTTCACCAGGCTTTTGATCCCTTGTGTAAAATAAGTGCCTTTCCATTGTAACATTTGTCTGGGGGTTACACATTTTTCTAAATTTATGTTTTAAGCACTCTGAATCCTCTCTTGACTCAGCCTGTACAACAATATAATGGTTTTCCCCCTCTCCAATAAAATAGCAAGTGCATACACAAATGAGCACTCCCCTTCTATGGCTTCTGACCTAGCTAGATTAAGTAGAATAAATGCCTTTGTATGGTTTTCTTTATTAGAAAATCCTGCCTGTATGAAAATGTCATGCTCTTGCTTAAACACTCTCCAGTTCTCAGCAACATTATTGTCAAACACAAGTGCACTGGGCTTTGGAAATCTGTTTGCCATGCCCACAAAGTATACACAAGCACACTGAAAATTTGGCCCTTGTAATTTTTGACCAAAAAGTAAACATTTTTTCCCTTTTAGATGTATGATTACTACACAGTTATAACAGCTGGCGATGAAACTAGGTTGGAGCCCATGTTTGAGTTTGCAGACTTAGTCTTATGCTTCACTGAGACTGTGTGACTTTTGCAATGTACTAGAAAGTTCTGGGGTTTACCAGTACCATTACAAAGACATGCATCTGGAGCGTTTCTCCCCGGGCCTCCACTGAAAATTGGCTTTGTTCCAAGTCAGACTTTCCCGGTTAACAAATGTTAAATAAGAATAAATAAATTGTAATTATGTATGAACAAACTGCTCTGTGAGATTGTAACAACATCCAGATGTACAATAAACTCTTCAAAATACTGTACTTTGCAAAATATGCTCTGTAATGGCTGTATTCTATGAATTATGCCCTGTAATGGCTGTCCTTTGTGAAATAGCTTTACTGTAACACTGCACAAACATGTGAACACTTTATACTCTTCTGATAACTCAGATATCTTTGCTTAATATTAAAAATACATATGCTTTGCGAAAATGCAGTGGTTTCCCCCTTTTTATTCGTTTTAGGCAGTTTAGACTTCATTTGAAACATTTTCCATAGTAATTTGAATATTCGTATCAATAACATACATATCTGTTTATGCAAATATCGTTTAGAGCATTCTATATGCCCCTATTCATATTATATGAATAAGAAATGGTGCTGAGCAAGATTTAATATTTAAATTAATTTCTGACCTGCTTTTTGAAGTTTTACCCCTTTTTAGAATGATTCACTCCTGTACATTCCTCCAACCATAGCCAACTGCCTCTAATCATTTTAGCCATGCCACCTCAAATGTCATGCCCCTTGGATGTGTCGGTTCTGATTTCATGCCCTTTAGACATGTCACTTCTGGCACCATGGCTCTAGTTCATCTCTACAAATAATAAGAAGGCTTGGGGTTTCATTCAGATGCTTTAATACATAGACACACATCAGGATTAGCTTAAATGAGCCAAGAGCCACTCAATTGTACAGAATTTAGAAAGACACTAAAAACAAGATCAACTGATCAATAAGCCCTCCAGCCATTCAAACTGCATGCAGAAATCTCAAAGTGTTTCCCTGACCTAAGCAAACCAGGCTACCTCCCAATGTACTAGATGGAAAATCCACTGATATCTTCATGCAAAAACAAGTGCAATGGGAGGTAGCCTGGTCTGTTTAGGTTGGGGAAAAACTTGAGATTTCTGCATGTAGTTTTATTTGCTGGAGTGTAAAAATATACTACTATATCAGACAGCTAGCTAAATAATGAATACTCAGCAAGTAAATAAGTAGAGCAGACAGGTGCAAAATGCACTTTTTCAATATAAGCACAAGGAAAGGCAAATAAATAATTCAGTATATCAACAACAGTATAGAAAGGGAGGAGCTTATTAAGCTCAAATTATATTAGGGGTGGCCAGCTTAAAGTCACCAGGCCACTCAAGAGACAGTTAATCAATTGCAAAACATGTGAAATGTACAGCTTAGAAAATTAAAGTGTCTATCTCTCACATAAATCAAAGAATACCAGGCCAAGCAGATTTCATAAAACAGAAAACAAAATGGAGCAGGTAAAACAGCCCTAACAGTCACAGGCAAAAAATATAGGTTCATTTTCTTCACCCAGGAGAGAATCACCAGCAGAGCTTTAGTTTACGCAGGCTTTAAATCTTTTTAGCAAAAGACAAAAGGCCAGAAATTCAGTGTATTTTTGTATCACCTATGAAAAAACATGTGAAACGTGCAGCCTAGATAATTTGTGTATATCTCTTACCCATGTGCAGCCTATTTAATTTAAGTATCTATCTCTAAGATAAAACAAAAACACAAGGCCAAGCAGTTTTCTTAAAACAGAAAACAGTCAAGCATTTGCCAGAAAACTACAATTTTTCAATGTTTACAAACAGACCAAACATATCAAGTAAAATCAAGCTCATTCTGCAAAATCAATGCCAGCTGACAGCTCACTCTCTCTCTCTCTCGCTCTCTCTCTCTGTCTCTCTCTCTCTCTCACACACACACACACACACACACACACACACACACACACACACACACACACACACACATACACACATACACGCACACACACACATAGACAAACACACACACACACACACACACACACACACACACACACACACACACACACACACACACACACACACACTGAAACAATGGATTATGTTCCTTTTTTTCAAGAATTCCAGACAAAGCCAAAAATAATGGGGATGAAAAGTTCAAATTCAGGGATAATATTAAATATTATTTAATTCACTTAAAAAGTTAATAAAACAACAGGTTTTGAATTGTCATATATTTCCTGAACAATAATAAGAACAAAACTCTAATATTTGGTATTATTGACAGACTGTAATCCTCAGTAAGTTATCAGAAAATCAAACATTTAATGATGGGCATGGCAACATATGAGGCAAAATTATGTATATTCTATAAATTCAGAAACATTTGAGAGGTTTGCTTCTTATACACTTTGTAGCTGACTTGCTTGCATAGCCTGCAGCATGGGAACAAATAAAGCAGAAGTTTGTTGATTGGCAAACCAGAAGGAAATGTAGCACATGCAGCACTGATGCCCCTTTGGTTGATTGGCTGTTCAAAAAAAGGTGTTAAAAGTGGGCGTCTGTGCTGCAATCCTGAGGTGGTCTGTGAGAAGTAATACTAGTGGCTGTGCTGATTATGACTGGCTTAAGAAACTGGAAAGAAAGAAGAAAATCAAAGATATATTTGTTTTAACTTTTGACAGTTGGATCAACCAGATGACAATTTATGTTTGTGTATTGTGCAAAGGAGTAACAGACTTGGCAAGACAACCAGATATGTAATTCACTACAATTGTAGCTCATTTTATTCAATAAATAAATAAATAAATATATATATATATATATATATATATATATATATATATATATATATATATATGTGTGTGTGTGTGTGTGTGTGTGTGTGTGTGTGTGTGTGTGTGTGTGGGGGGGATTCACTTCATAATCTCGAAATACTGAAATATCAGATTTCAGTATCTCGAGAACATGAAGTCAAAAATCCAAATAATGGAAACCGCAAAACCGCAAAATCCAAACTCCCAAAACCACAAAACTGCGAAACCCAAACTCCTTAAATCACAAAACCATAAAAAGACAATGCACACACTACACAACACATACAAACACACACATCTCCTGACACTGTACAAAAAGCAATACAACACACATGCACACAAGTAAACAAACACACACACACATCCTACTAACATATACTAACTTCGAGGTCGCACTACACTCCATAACACAGACAACCCAGCACCACACATTCCACAGCCCCCACACACAAACACATATCACAGACATACAAACACCACCACCACTCCCAACACTAACACACTCACACTCTGACCTACCTACCCTAACACACACATAAAATGTCCCAACATACTCACAAACACACAATTCCTCCCCAAAACCCTAAAATAAATAACACTCACCTAACGCGCTATCCGTACTGTGAGTTTGAGATTCTTGGATTCAACATTTCTGAGTTCAGGAGTTCCGTCCACCCGGCTTTATAGGCTTGGGATTCTGAAATTCAATATTTCAGGATTTTGAGCTTATAAAGTGTTTATATATATATATATATATATATATATATATATATATATATATATAATATGAACATATATATATATATATATATATATATATATATATATATATATATATATATATATATATATATATATATATATATACAGATATATGCACTTTTGTGACCACTGGTTCAACGAACCGGTAATATTAAAAAAAAAAAACACTGCTGCACCGCATCACGCTACAGTGGGAATAAGGAAGTATACCTTTTTCCCCACTGTGGTACGGGCTTGGAGTTAGTATATATAAAATAGCGGGGTTTGGGGGGGTGTGCAGTGGAGCTTGTCTCCCTGCAAAAAATGTCTTTGTAGTGGGTTCTTTTATAATTGTACTGGTTCATTGAACCGGTAGTTGCGAAAGTGCGCTATTGTTTAAGTGCACTTTCACATAATTGGGCTCATACTTTTTCTTTTTGAAAGTTTGTGCTTTTGATAAAAAAGTAGGCATATATATATCATCATCATATATATATATATATATATATATATATATATATATATATATATATATTTATTTTTCCTGTGGAGGTATATGCTATGAGTATTATTATCCCCATAGAAAATCAGGGTATCAAACACACTCCTTATTTTATGTTGAGTAACATGAATACTTTTTTGTTTGTTTTTAGGAGGGTTGCATTGCAAGCACCATGGGAGTGGAGGATAGAAGTGCTTAGCACTGTAGGCATCATAAGGTGATTTGCATAATTAGAATGATAGACAAGGGTGAATTAAGGTAAGGTT